>NC_065882.2:86545901-87145901 GCF_932274485.2 Patella vulgata
TATTTCTTAAGGCCAGCTCAATTTTCCTCAAGGTCGCTGAGATGTAATTTTTGACGAGATTGTGGGTTAGGTTTAAGAATTTGGGGGAGAGGTTAAGTCTCGACATAAGCACTGATCTAGGATGATGAAAAGTTAGTTCGTGATATTTCCTAGTTTTATTAAATATACATACAATATATTAGATTAATTTACAAAAGTGATTTCACTGTTTTTGGTGTTGGTGGCGCTGATGGTCTTCCTTGGATGGTTCTTCTGGTATTCTGGTATTTTTGTTTCTGAAGAAGAAAAAAGAATAAATTTGAGGCTCTCGGGGGAGAGCCACATTAGTGTGTTTCCTACTGCGAATTGGATTTTCTAAAAAAATCGTGTTTGTTCCACATTATCGGGTTAGGGCTAGGGATTCTTATATCTAGTTGGGCTAGGTCCAGGGTTTGGGTTATCGGGAGGTGAGGGTTCTTTGCAGATCCCCCCACAGAAAGCACGGGCCGTGGGTCTAACGTTTCCTAACCTTTGCGGGAATCGAACTCATGACGGCACCCAATCGCCTCGCAGTTGCAGGTCCAGCGCTCTACCACTGAGCTATAGCACAACCAGCACACCTCGTGACCTATGACGAAAAATTGTGCTGGCCTTATCATTTAACACTAACCCTGAGCAGGAGGATATCGGTGCGGGTTAATGAGTTCACAATATTACTAAATTCATTCTGCAAATTAAACTCTACAAAAAAAATTGAAGTATTAGAAAAATAAATAAAGGTGCTTAAAGTATATCTGGATAAAAGATATTTTCCCTTTTGCATGCCCATTTTTATTGATTTTTTCGGTCTAGAATGGACGATAAGAAGGTTTGAATTGACATTTTCTGTCAGGTTTTGGTAAATATTCATGATTTAGAGGCGGAAGGATAACAAAGCTATCAGGATGGCTGCGGTGATATGTACGGCGAATAGTTACATGTTTTTGGAATGCTTCTTCAAGTTTGTGTATCTCAAAATTTGGGTGATCAACCTCATACAAATTTTAGTGCAAAGACATGACCATTTGTTTCTCTGTCTGTAGTGAAAAGCATTCAGCTCAACGAAAATTTGGGGAAAAGTTGGAGCCGGGCAAAGAGGCCAGAATTAACATTATCTCTGTGAAACAGATCGTCATTGGCGAATGGGAGAAATGACTAACATATGGTTCAACTTTATTTCAATAATTCTCTTGTGTAGTGGTCTTTAGCAGTGGGAGGACCCGGAGAAAACCCACGAGGTTGGACAGGCGACTCTACTCCTTGTCCTCACACAGCTTGACTCAATATCACCCCATGTGATCTATAATGTAGGCGTTAGAACTTTCTCAGCCAATACATCATAAGGTCTTTCATTGAGTCAACTGGCGTGGTTACCACACGGAATGGTGCCGCCTGTCCAACCTCGTGGATCTTCGCCAATTGTCTCCCACTGCTAAATGAATTAATATACCGTCGTCGAAAATGTGTAAAACGGTGCCATCAAATAGTTTACCACATCCGACGTCCGAATATTCTCTGCTACACATCTTGTTAGCCAGTGATCGTAAAGATTTGTCTCTGGTGTGTATTATTGTAATTCTCTTGTCTTTAGGACTCCTCTATAACGTTGTGTATTTACAGCAGCTAACTATATAGTTACAGGAATAACAGTACAACAGGATCTTTATTTGGAAGCAATACTCAAAATTAACATGTTTTCTTTCAACCCCACTAAATCCACAGAGCGAGTTATTTGATTAAAATACAGATGTATATTTCGTTTCGGTTTTTTTATACTTTCGATGGCTTCTACTACATGAAGATCTGATCGGTTGTAGTGGAAGGTCGCGTCAGAGGTCATACGAGAGGCTTTTGACCCTATAACGTCAGACATTTGATTAACCAATCAGCGTTGATGTTTGTAGTGGGTACCCACAGTTCCGTGCATCGAACGCCAAAAACGCACCGTACAGACCGTTTCATTGGCTAATCGCTCATATGATCCAGAATGTAGGTTATATAACAACTCTCCCAGATCCTAATGTAGTAAAGACAAGTAAATTTTGAACTATAAAAAATGAAACGAAATAAGATGTGTGTTTTAATCAAATTGCAGGGCGAGTTACAGACAGAACAAACTAAAATCATGGCTATCCTACGAAACAACGGGGCATTCTGAAACGAGATGGTGTCTCTTTAACCTCAACGGTGTCTCCCAACCAATCTACATGGTATCTGACCTCTAAACAATCTACATGATGTTTAATTGTAGATATCTGGTTGTGGCTCTTTTATAGGGCGCACTATGGACATTGGTCTTGAGAAAGCCTTCGCGCTCAGATTTTCTGTTATTAATTAATCAATGGGCCAAATTTATGCTATTAATTATGTTATTGGTCAACCACAACCAATGACGTAATTAGTAATTTTCCCCTCACGAGTGTTTTAAACAATAACAACTTAGCCTTGACTTCAGACCCTTCATATCCTGTATGTCAAATAAACTCATACGAGACATTATTTATATATATTGACAATAGGCGTACGAGCCGTGGGGCTGGGGGTGGGGTCAGCTACCGCCTAACTTTCGGGCAATCTGACTTTTCGGGCAGACGGGTAAAGTGAAAAAAAAAATTATTTCATCTAGTTGGCAAAATCTAATGAAACACTAATTTTACCTTTCTTTTAATTGAATACCACGAATTGAATTAAATTATTTAATTTGGGACCACTTTACTTTGTGCGACATATTTCGGGCAATGATTACTATTTGTGAATGCAGCTGCAGCAGTCTGATTGGATGGTTGGAATTCATGTCGGCATAGAGTGGGATTTCAATTACAAAACCATTGGACAACTTTGGAGTTGATTAACGCCTTTGCGGAGGTTAAATTTTCAAAATTCTCCCCAGGAGGGCGAGCTACCCCGAGATGCTTGATTGGTTGTTCGAGATTCAGATCAGCCACCTGAGGTAGGCTATATTGGACCACATTGAAGTTGCTGTATTCACGGGCTGTAACCCGAAACATTTTCGGGCATAATAGGTTCTGTTCCCCTAACCTGTCATCTAGCCCGCGCGTCTATGATATTGACAATGGACAAGACACATGACATATGTGTTTATTAAAATTATAGTTCATTTCCCTTGGTGTAGGTGTCGTCAAATTTAAATTGAACCATATGTTAGTCCCGAAATGACCTAGTGGACGTTACCCACCTCTCTCTCTCTCTCTCTCTCAATTCGGCTGGAAATGTTTTAATTTTTCTTCCCCGCTGAGACATTGATATCACAATAGATCAATAGAAATCACGTTGGCGTTGATAAGTCTCTTGGTATTAATAATTCATATTGTTGTCTTTCGAAGCGTTAGATTTTAATACGGGTTTTATTGATATTAGCAATAATTAATGCGATGTGTAATCCTGGGTGGTTAAAGTGCCAGTGTCGCTAGCAATTAATTAATGCGATGTGTAATCCTGGGAGGTTTAAAGTGCCAGTGTCGCTAGCAATTAATTAATGCGGTGTGTAATCCTGGGAGGTTTAAAGTGCCAGTGTCGCTAGCAATTAATTAATGCGATGTGTAATCCTGGGTGATTTAAAGTACCAGTTCTGATAAAAACAATAAATGCAACTGTAATCCTTGGTGATTACGGCTAGAAATAAATTAATAATGCGATGTACGTGTAATTCTGGGTGGGTTAAAGGGTATTTACAGGTAGAAATTAATTTCTGCGATGTGTAATCCTGGGTGGGGTATGTACAACTAGAAATTAATTTCTGCAATGTGTAATCCTGGGTGGGTTAAAGGGTATTTACAGCTAGAAATTAATTTCTGCGATGTGTAATCCTGGGTTGGTTAAAGGGTATATACCGCTAGAAATTAATTAATGCGATGAGTAATCCTGGTGGGTCAAAGGGTATGTACAGCTAGAAATTAATTAATGCGATGTGTAATCCTGTGTGAGTACAGCATGTTTTGTGGAATCAAATGAAAGGTGGCTTTACGTCCTAATTTTTTTTTACTCCAACCGGGCTAATGAAGAAGGATTTCCGCCACGCCGTGTGCTACGAGGAGCATTCTGTCCGAACACTCCATGTCGTCTAACATCCGTCGTTTTTAACTGATGTAGTCCGGGCTGGATAATCCGGACAGTGTCATTATATTCCTGGAGATCAATGATAGCCGTCTCTACTGTTCGAGATCAATCGTTACAAACATCGACAGATAATCAGTCATAATTATACAAATTACTCGCATAATGACTAAAAGCACTTAACTCTAGACCACGTTCGTTCTGTTAGAGAAGTTTACGAGTCAAGATATTATATTGTGGACATACAGACAATATAATATTACGGCCGGGGGGTAAATTGTCGGCAGTAGTGGGTGAAACTGTAGGAAGTGATATATATTATACCGAGAGTGACATTCACGTGGATTTATATCCTTAAAATTAGCGTAGGCGATGATGGAGAGAGAGAGAGAGAAATGGGGTTTAACGTCCACTCGACACAAACCAGGTCATTTCGGCACTAACTTATGGTTTTAATGTTTTTTCCATAAATCGCTTGCGCGTAGGGGTCTTTATCAGTGGGAGGAAACCGGAGGACCCGGAGAAAACCCACGAAGTTGGACAGGCGACCCTACTCCTTGTCGAGTGGACGTTAAACCACATTTCTCTTTCTGTCTCTCCCTTTAGACTGTGCCCGAAACCTTACTGTATTTCCTAATTTGTAAGATACAGTCAGGAGTTGACCGTTCTTGCTTTAATAGTTCAAAAATAGATAATGAAAATGAATATATTGAAAATTTCATTTAAATTACGAGAGGGGTCAACTAGTCCGCCTGTTCACTAGTCCGTGGGTGCACTAATACACAGGTTCTCAGGTGGTCCCCCCTTGTCCTTGTCATAGACAGCTGTCTAGTCATTCGGATGAGACGAAAAATATTGGCGTGCACGAAAAAGATCCCCTGACTTTTGGAATTCGATATAAGAGTAGGCCGTAGTGCCGCTGCCCGGGCAAAATTTCCCTCATAGTACACTGTATGGCGTATGCCCGTCTTCATTAGCCCAGTTCGGAGCAAAACAGTAGGACGTTAAACCCCATTTCATTTCACGCAGGTTCACTAGTCCGCGAGTGCACTAGTGAGCCGCTATAAAAAAAATACTATAAATATGGGTATAAAAAAAACAGCAGGTATGGTGGCCGATTGGTATCAGCATGTATGGTGGCTAATTTGTATCAGCATGTATGGTGGCTAATTGGCATCACGGCATTTTAACCCGTCACCGCGACAACCCGACATCACGACATTTCAACCCGACACCGCGACAAGTATCAATAAGAGGTGACGTTTCGAAACGTCGTGTTTCAGAGAGAGAGAGAGGGAGAGAGATAGAGAGTGAGAGAGAGAGAGAGAGAGGGGGGGGGGAGAGAGAAGAGGGAGAGAGAGAGAGAGAGAGAGAGAGAGAGAGAAGAGAGAGAGAGAGAAGGAAGAGAGAGAGAGAGAGGGAGGGAGGGGAGAGAGAGAGAGAGAGAAGAGAGAGAGAGAAGAGAGAGAGAGAGAGAGAGAGGGGGGTGAGGGGAGAGAGAGAAGAGAGAGAGAGAGAGGGAGAGAGAGAGAGAGAGAAGAGAGAGAGAGAGAGAGAGAGAGAGAAATGGGGTTTAACGTCCACTCGACACAAACTAGGTCATTTCGGGACTAACATATGGTTTTTAATTTTATTTCAATAATTCGCTTGCGCGTAGGGGTCTTTAGCAGTGGGAGGAAACCGGAGGACCTGGAGAAAACCCACGAGGTTGAACAGGCGACCCTACTCCTTGTCACGTACAACCGGGGATTCGAAACCACGCCAGTCGACTCAATGACAGACTTTATGATACAGCGCGCGCACGCTAACCATTCAGCCCCCCCCCCCCCCCCGTGTTTTCAGAATAAAAAACAGTAATTGTTTCCCATAAAAATTGTGTTCGGTTAATCTTTAAAATAGTCAAAAAGTCAAATTGGATTTATTTAATAGTAGAGAGAGAGAGAGAGAGAGAGAGAGAGAGAGGGAGAGAGAGGGGGGGCGTGTTTAACTAGGGCATTTCGAGACTAAAACATGGTTCAATTTTATTTCTATGAGCTTGCGCGTAGGGGTCTTTAACAGTGAGAGGAAAGCGGAGGACCCGGAGAAAACCCTTGAGGTTGGACAGGCGACCCTACTCCTTGTCACGTACAACCGGGAAATCGAAACCACGCCAGTTGACTCAATGACAGACCTTATGATAAAGCGAACACGTGCTAGCCCTTCGGCCATCCAACCCCTCGTTTAATAGTGGAAAAATCAACCTTACAGCGACCTTGGTACAACCAAACTTTAATCAACCCATCTGTCATGACGTCTGGTAATTATTGTAACTCTCTAGGATCCGCGGGGGCTCGGTGAGTAAGGACGAAGGACCTAACAAAAACAGTGTCTAGTCGTTCGAATGGACGAAAATCGGAGGTCTCGCGCGTACACATTGACATATACGTAAACGAACCCTTGACAGTTGGAATTCAAAATAAAAGTTTCCTCATAGCTCACTGCATCAACCCAGTCGGTGAAGAAAATCACCATTTCATTTCATTTAAATCCTCTTTTTCTACTGTACCGATAGTAAAACAGACTGACCTCCCCTTTAATGATGGGTGTGTGGCGTATAATCTAGCGGGATATGTATAATTATCTATTGCCTGTGGGCTATATACCATTATAACAGCCTACATTATACAACAAATTCCACACGTATAATATACCACAGCCAACCTTCAATCAACTTTAAAGGGAAACTCTGCCTTCTGTAGTAGGCTTAATGCTAACAAAAACGAAATGAAATGAAATGGGTTTAACGTCCTACTGTTCTGCTCCGACCGGGATAATGAAGATTGGCATAGTGTGCTACGAGGGAAATTTTGCCCGGGCAGCGGCACTATAGCCTACTCTTATATCGAGAGAAATGGGGTTTAACGTCCACTCAACATTAACTAGCTCATTTCAGGACTACAGTTGTATTTCAATAATTCCCTTTCGCGTAGGGGTCTTTAGCAATGGGAGGAAATCCAGAAAATTCGGGTAAAACCCAATCAGACATTAAAACAGCAGTCTACAAAAATTTATATAAGGTCTTTAATGATATGAAGTGAGGTTGAATAACCTCCTAGTTTTTTGTCCTCAATATGGGTAACGAAGAGAGAGAGAGAGAGAGAGAAAGGGGGGGGGGTAACGTTCACTGGACACAAACTAAGTCATTTCGGGTCTTACATATGGTTCAGTTTTATTTCAATAATTCTCTTGTGCGTAGGGGTCTTTAACAGTGGGAGGAAAGCGGAGGACCAGGAGAAAACCCACAAGGTTAGACAGGCGACCATACTCCTTGTCAGGTACAACCGGGAAATCGAAACCACGCCAGTTGACTCAACGATAGATCTTATGATACAACGCGCACGGGCTAACCATTCGGCCATCCAACCCCTACAAGTGGGTTTCGGGTTTTAACTCCTCTGGAACAAAACCAAAAACAGTCGACCTTCTGAAAATTGAAATTAGTCGATTTTATTAACGTTTTATTTGTATTGGTGTACATGGAATCTGATTAAAACACAGATCCTATTTCGTTTCGTTTTTATAGTTCTGTATTTTAATCGGATTGGGTTTACTTGTTGAAAATACAAACCAAGATTATATTTACTAGCAGGGAGGTAAAACATAAATAGAAATATTATTTTGAAACAGACCTCAAATTTGTTAAAGATACACTGTGTTAGATTTAGATAAAGAGCGAACAGTTCTTGCTATAACAGTTCAAATATAGACAATAATAATATATTAAAACTTTCAGCCAAATCACTTTATTCGTAGCGAAGTTATGACCATTTGAAGAATTGGGTAGTCTCGATTTTCATTGCTACCATCGATAATAAATTAAAACAAATTATTAAATCGCGGTCGTGTTTCAATCCGTTCATAATCACAACCATCCGATGGTCTAGAGTGTTGAATATTGTCTTTTCATGTAAATAAATGTCTAATTTAAACTTTATATAACACCTGAAGCCAAAAGAAAGACCAAGATTTTACATGGTGTACCTTTAAAGAAGTAAATTAGAAATATTGTGTGATTTGTTTGTTTTTTGGGTTTTTTTTTTCATTTAATAATCTGTCTCTATTTTCACTCACTAACAAAGGTTGGGTGCCCCGTGAAGCCAAAATTTTCCTTATTGAAAGTTGAACTCAACGCTAACAAAAGTAGGGTGCCCCGTGCAGTCAAAATTTGTCTTACTGAAAGTTGAACTCGACACTAACAAAAGTAGGGTGCCCCGTGCAGTGAAAATTTGCCTTACTGAAAGATGAACTCGACACTAAGAAAGGTAGGGTGCCTTGGCCCGTGCAGCCAAAATTTGCCTTAATGAAAGTAGAACTCGACACTAAGAAAGGTAGGGTGCCTTGGCCCGTGCAGCCAAAATTTGCCTTACTGAAAGTAGAACTCGACACGGCGAATGTGCACGCTTCAGTGTCTTGTCTCGAAGTGATTTCTGACTAGTCACGCGGTGAGATAATAGAGTTGCACGTGAAATTCTCTACACATCTATCAACTATTACAGCCGTAAAAAACTTATTGTTGACGATTCTGACTGGTAGTAATATTTTAGCTTTTTGGTTATTACAGCAGCTTTAGAAATTACGTTCGTTTTATTTTCTAAATTGCGTTATTATTAACTATACCGTTAGTCGCGGCATCTTTTGCTTTAGAACAAATAATATCTCTGAAACTGGGCTAGCGCTAATCCCAACCCTAACCCTGACCCTGGACCTAGCCCTAGCTCTAACGCTTACCGTAACCCCAACCTGCAATTTCGCTAACAATCACGTGTCCTAACTTTATTTATATCTCAGCTACCTTGACGAAAATCGAATTGGCCTTAACAAATAGATATAGCTCGGTAACGGTGACACCACTGTACGTGGCAACATCCGCCATAGCGCACCCCGTGGATCAATCACGTCCTTCTATAGCCACATTCGTACACAACATTAGGATGTTAAACCATATTCCCTTTAGAGAGAGAGAGATAAATTGGGTTTAACATCCACTCGACACAAACTAGGTCATTTCGGGACTAACATATGGTCTTTAGCAGTGGGAGGAAACCGGAGGACCCGGAGAAAACCCACGAGGATGGACAGGCGACCCTACTCCTTGCCACGTACAACCGGGGATTCGAAACCACGCCAGTTGACTCATTCGTACACAACATTAGGATGTTAAACCATATTCCCTTTAGAGAGAGAGAGATAAATTGGGTTTAACATCCACTCGACACAAACTAGGTCATTTCGGGACTAACATATGGTTTAATTTTATTTAAATAATTCGCTTGCGCGTAGGGGTCTTTAGCAGTGGAAGGAAACCGGAGGACCCGGAGAAAACCCACGAGGATGGACAGGCGACCTTACTCCTTGCCACGTACAACCGGGGATTCGAAACCACGCCAGTTGACTCAATGAAAGGCCTTATGATACAGCACGCACGTGCTAACCATTCGACCATCCAACCCCCCCCCCCCCGTTAAGACCTGGGGGAGCCACGGTGGCTAAGTGAGTAAGACGCTGGCTCGCTAGTCTAGATGTCGCGGGCACGGTCCCGGTGTTCATTGATAGAGTTCATTGAGATTTTCCGGCGTGGTTTCCCCTTACTAATGGTGCAGGAAGGAGGACCTGACAAAGACAGCTGTCTAGTCGTTCGGATGGTACGGAATAACCGAGGTCCCGCGTACACATCAGCGTGCACGTAAAAGACTCCTTGTGGATGGAATTCGATATAAGAGTACGCCATAGCGCCGCTGTCCGGGCAAAAATGTTCCTCATTAGCCCGGTCAAGGCAGAACAGTAGGACATTAAACCCCATTTTATTTCACGTCATTTCATTTATAAAAATGTGAAGTAATCGGGATGACTCTGGTACGACATTTCCTTTAAGATGTGTCAACTGGCGTGGTTTCGATTCCCGGTTGTACGTGACAAGGAGAAGGGCCGAGTGTCCAACCTTGTGGGTTTTCTCCTGGGTCCCCCGGTTTCCTCCCCCTGCTAAAGACCCCTACGCGCAAGCGAATTACAGAAATAAAATTAAACCATATGTTAGTCTTGAAATGACCTAGTTTGTGTCGAGTTGACGTTAAACCCCATTTTTCTCTCTCTCTCCCCCCCCCCCCTTTAAGATGTGACTTTTGTTATAAAGGTCAAATTGCCATTTGTTGTTCAGTGATTAATAAAGGTGAAGGATAGGAAGGAATCTGTATCAATAACAGCACACAGTTGTCTGCCTTGAACTACACTCGATCTATCTTCACTCTGGAATAAAACAAATAAGAATATGAATTTCAAAATGGGTTTAACGTCCTACTGTTCTGCACCAACTGAACTAGTGAAGATGGGCAAACGCCATACAGTTTGCTATGAGGGAAATTTCGCCCTTACCGCGGCTGTACGGTCTACTCTTTTATCAAATTCAAGCGTGTACGCGGGACCTCTGGTTTTTTTTTCGTTTCATCTGATGGGTAGCAAGGTTAATGCAGTAAATTAAGACGATAAATCCCCATTTTATTTCAATTCATTTTGTCAGCCCCACATACGCCACCCCTGACCACCGTGAGGGGTTGCATGGCCGAATGGTTAGCGCGTGCGCGCGTTGTATTAGGTGATATTGAGTCAAGTGGCGTGGTTTCAATTTCCCAGTTGTACGTGACAAGGAGTAGGGTCGCCCGTCCAACTTCGTGGGTTTTCTCCGGGGTTCTCCTATGCGCAAGCGAATTATTGAAATAAAATTGAACCATATTATTATGTTAATCCCGAAATGACCTAGTTTAACCCCATCTCTCTCTCTCTCCCTCTCTCTCTCACTCTCTTTCTCTGATCACCGCCAGTAAATATCAGTTATTTTTTTCTCGGCTAACTCAGGCAATCTTCTCCCCCGAGTCCTGTGTTGTAACGCGACTCCCCCAGTCTATCTAATGTTTAGGTTGGTGGTAATAAATGTCGGACCTGGAAACTTAACAATAAATTACCTGCCAGTAGCGTGTGGGCGAGATGTGAGCGAATTTTATTTGGTCTGGGAACGAGAAACAACAGAAAACACCATGTATAAATCACAAGTGTTTTGAAAGAAAGTCGATTGTCATTTTCGTTGAAATGTCATCTCAGATTTAAAGGCACGTAAGATATCAGACATTTTAACAAACAAACACAAAAGGGTCTCAACGGTTTCATCTTGAGCTATTGCTGTGGGTTGGTGGGAGTATAGGGCGCTGGTTCTTTATACAGGGGATCGCGGGACCCATACTGGTTTTGGCCCAGAAAATACCCTGGGATTTCCCAGCGTGGTTCAGAAAGGAGGGGGGGGGCTGACAAGGAACCGTGTCTAGCCACCCGGATGGTACGAAAAACGCGCCACTGCGCATGTACTTGTTGGAGTGCATGTAAAAGATCTCTTGACAATTTGAATTCTAATTCTACACGTCACAGCCCGGACAAAATTTCACAGTATCACACTGCATGCATGGGTGTGTGTCCGTTTTCATTTGCTAGTTGATTTTAGAACAATATGACGTGAAACTTCATTTCATTTTTTTTTTTTTTTTTTAATATATACCCAATATCGAACATTCTGAAGGTCAAAAGTTCTCTATTTTAAAGGAGCTAAATGGCTAATATTTGAGGTTCAAGGCATATCATAATGTAACTTGAATGTATATAAACTGATTTACATTTAATCGTTTCTGTTTTTACTGTAAATTTTATTCAGTTATTTTCGGCGATAATCGCCAGAAGTCTCAATCGAATGACAATCTCAAGCGTATTGCGCATGCGTCGAAGACTTTGGATGATATTGAGTTAGAGATTTAGCTACTTTAAAACAAATTTATTACAGTCACCTATCGTGCATTTTTCGGGCAATATATGTGTATATTTTTTTTTTTTTTTTTTTTTTGCCATAGTTTAATTCACATTAAAATATACCGGTACGCAAATTTATTATTTAACATTTAAAGGGCGTATAGCTCTATTTTTTGGAACATTGAAATAGATATAAAATGGTCCCAAAAGCACATATTAATGTAACATGAATGTATGTAAAGTGATTTATATTCAATTTGTAAAAAAATATATTGTAATTTATAATCAATTGTGTTCTTTGAATCACGTGAACAGTGCAAACTGAACAGCAGTCGTTTACGCCTGCTATGTGCATTCTGTACGTTTTTTAAATTATTATTTTGTCGTTTGTGAATCAGCCTTTACTAATTACTTCCACATTGTGTTGTAGGATATGTTTTTTATTTGTTCATTACAAAATGGCACCCGAAACCATGGGTACACGACTCGTGTACTGATTATAAAATGTTAATATTATCTTAAATATTATTATACTAATATTTGTGACTGTCGTTTGTCTGTCTGTCTGTCTGTCTGTTCGGGGTTGGCGGCTACATCTGCCCCGAGTCTGAAATTTCGGGTATAGGGATAGCTCGGACCGGGGAGTAACATAGGCCAGGTGGCGTTAGTCTACCACTTCCGGTTTCGGAGTTATGGTCCCCCGAGCGAAGCCGGTCTGTTCGGGGTTGGCTGCTACACTAGGTCTGTCCCGAGTCTGAAATTTGGGGTATAGGGGTAGCTCGGACCAGGGAGTAGCATAGGCCAGGTGGCGTTAGTCTACCACTTCCGGTTTCGGAGTTATGACCCCCGAGCGAAGTCTGTCTGTTCGGGGTTGGCGCCTACACTAGGTCTACCCCGAGTCTGAAATTTGGGGTATAGGGGTAGCTCGGACAGGGGAGTAACATAGGCCAGGTGGCGTTAGTCTACCACTTCCGGTTTCGGAGTTATGACCCCTGAGCGAAGCCGGGTATCCTGCTAGTCTTAAATATTTGATATTAGGATGCTATAGTTTCACGGCAAGATAACAACATCAACTTCGATTGAAATTGATCAATATTGAATTCTAATTCGTGTTTTTAATTTCGAATATTATGGAAAATATTGTGTTAGAGACTTAGCTCCTTTAAGATATATTATTTAAGAGCCGGTCTTTATATTGGATATTGCAGGCATTTTTTCTCGTTTCTTCAGGCTTCAAATTTATAGCTTGTTTGTTTGTTTGCTCAGGGTTGATGGCTACACTAGGACTGTCCCGAGGCTGAAATTTGGTGTATAGGGATAGCTCGGACCGGGGAGTAACATAGGGTAGGTGGCGTTGGAGTAGAGCTTCCGATTTCGGAGTTATGCTACTTTCAACCCATGCAGCGCCGGGTGACCTGCTAGTGGTATATAAATTTTTGGACATTAGTCAACGGTGGATAATTTCTCGACCTGAATTCAATCTGATGAAACCGAGGCCCATCGACAGGTTTTAACGAAGATTATCGGTTAATAATAATAATAATAATAATAATCGTTTTCTATAGCGCTGAACATTCAGTCAGTCTGACTGTTCTGTGGCGCAGGTTGTATTGGCTTACTTATTTCATCTGTAGTGGACTACAATGTTGCGATATTTTCTCGGTAAATACTGAACGGAATTGAACCATATCCTTTCAGATACTTTGGGTTTCCGTTCGTTTCGAATGACTAGATGTTGGTCCGTGTCAGGCATCCGTTCCGCATCACTGACAAGAGGAAACCACACTGAAAAAATCCCGCAGAACTTTCTTGGCAAATATCGAGACTGACCAACGGGAACTCCTGGTTTGCGAGGAAGAATCCAAGAATTCATTGAGTCAGGTGTGTTGGGTGACAAGGAGTGGGGTCGCCTTTCCAACTTCGTGGGTTTTCTCCGGGCCCTCCGGTTTCCTCCCTCTGCTAAAGACCCCTACGCGCAAGCCAATTTTTAAAATGAAATTGAACCATAGGTTAGTCCCGAAATGACCAAGTTTGTGTCGAGTGGACGTTAAACCCCTATTTTCTCACTCCCTCTATTAGACAAATACCAGGAACAACTAATCTCTTGTCTCGCGTTTCTGATAATAAAAAAATACCCCGACAGATGAAAAATAAAAGAAGGATAAAAAGAAAACACTCGGGAGAATTCGCCTAATTAACTCTTCTGGTTTCCAGCTAAATTCTAAAAACTGTAAATAATAATTATTATTTCATCAGCGTAGAATTAAATTTTCAAGTTATATTTATAAAATGTATTAAAATAAAGCCTTAAAATAGATGGTATCCATAAACAGTCCTACTTTGTTAAAGAATAATTTTATTAATCCTATAATTCGCTATTGCCAGCTGAGAAATTGGCAAAAATATCATTTTTTAACTTCAAATTCCAACGTTGGAAAATGGCTGCCCCATGTTGTCAATAGCAAAACAGGGGAGGTAATTGTGTTGTTATTTCCTGTGTCATATATTTTTAAGGGTGGGAAATAATGCCCATGATCGTATAATAGTGATTTGATAACCTATTGAGCAAAAGACATAGAAATAATTATGTTTTGACTTTCTTAGAAAATTTGAAATTCTCGCTTTAATGAATTAAGTGAATAGAAGACATTTCTTTAAATGACATTTAAAATATACGCCTTATCGAATTAATGGCACAGTCAGGCATTTCTTCGTTCCATTGTGAATTTCCCGGTAGTTCTAATTTGTACAGCAGAATAAAAACAATACGCGGGAAATAATGGAATCCCGATCATCAAGTTGCTATTTTTTGACGTTCGCCAGTCGCAGTTTTAGGAGAATCATAGACACCCCATAAATCATTTCTCCTTCTGCCGGCAAAAAAACGCTAAAACGAACCTTTAGAATATTGAATAAAGACGGGAGTTAATTTAATATAGAATCCATTTCTTTATTGATCTTACAATAAAAATAAAACTAGACTAGACCACAAAAACGTCTTTAATAGTACAGTGAAAACATCTAACATTATATTGTCGCTTCCATCTTTCGTTTAGCTTCACTATTTTATGTCAATTAGCTTTATTTTAGCGGGACAATTTCTATATAGCTGCAGGGACAAAACAAAGCCCGACTTGTCTCGACAAATAAATACTGTAATTAGTGAGAATGTGCTTAAAGGGAAGGAAATGAAATGGGGTTTAAACGTCGTATTGTTGTATACCAACAGAGCTAATGAAGACAGACATGTTGTGCAGTAAGTTTTTCTGGACAGCGGTGTATGTACACGTCGAGCTAATGAAGACGTACATATGCTATGCAGTGCAATAAGTTTGTACCGACATAAGTGCTTCCAATTAATGTACTCTTTACGGGTTAAGTGAGAGGGATGTAATGACGAACTTTGCGTCATAGTTTTGAGATTTTGCGCTCCCTGAAATGACCCAAAATCACATGGTTTCAATGCGGTTTTCAACATTACATGTATAATTTTAATGCCCAACCAGTTTCAAACATATACCGTGGGTCAGATATGCTACAAATCGATTCGATTCGAGCATGTTCCGCACACCCCAATATTACTCAGCTTTTTTGGGGCCCGGACAGGATCTTGTTCCCCATGCAAAATCCTGGATCACCACGCCCCTGGTACTCTTCGCTGAATTCCAACTGCAAATCCTGTTTTACATAGACTACCAACTTGTACACGGGACCTCGTGCCTCTTTCTTGCCAAGTCTCTCCTTCCGGAGGGGGGGGGGGGCACCGGAATATCCAGATAAACTTGTTCGGCAAACACCGGGTTGAAACACGGTATAAAATGATTAGCGAGCTACCGTGGCTCCTCAGTGACAATGGGAAATTAACGGGTCCATGAAGACGGGTACAAATGTAGCGCATTTGGCCCATCATAAATATCTATTTTACGTCGGCATATTCGTGCCACATAGTCGATGCCCTTCTCTGGCTATGCATGGAAGAAAATTTAGAACCCTGTTTTTTGTATAGTCCTTGCACAAATGTTTGAGAGGGGTGTGGTGGGGATGGGGGTTAGGGGCGGCAAAATTTGTCTATCCCCAGCGGCCCTGGAAACCCAACTGATAAATCCCATGTATAATAGCGATGACAAGTGGTCGTTCAATATTGTAATATTTTACAACAATATTGATCGTGTTTCAGTATTTCTCTACCAGACCCCATCCATGGCTTACAATCAACATTGTTCTCTTCTACACACATACCTGTACAGCTTAAAACATTCTCCTATGTTTATATATATAAAGAGAGAGAGAGAGAGAGAGGATGGTGTCTGTGGTCTATACCCTAATCAATAAACTACGGACGATATCAGGCATTCACCACGTGTTTACTAACCACCTCCCGGTCTTTAAACGCTTCATGTCTTAAAGTTTGGCCAAGAGATGGACACTGATTATTGTAATGATTTATAAAGACTAATTAAATACGTACTTGAGTAAGGCTGATTTAATGAGTTAAGTCGATTGACTGACGGCTTGTTGGTTCGGCTGTATCTTACATGAACATAAAGACGGTTGATGGCCATACAAGATCGGCAACACAGACACATCGCTTTCTTCACGATCGATGGCGGCAGGCGAGTTGGGTAAATCCACTTTATTCTACAAATCATCGCTGCTTTTCTTTAACGTTGATTGATTTTTCTTTTTACTTTTCAGAAGGGAAGACGGTGAAACTAAACGACACAGAAACCAGTCATGTCTAGTTATAATACACCGCCGAAAAAGGAGCACCATCTACCTGCCCGAATACCACTGGTTCAAGAAGATTCAGATTCCTCTGTGGGTGACGAATCGGATGACTCGCCCAAGTTGTTCACACCCATGTCTTCCCCGCTGTTCCGCCGGACTGGAAGTGTTACCGACGTATCTCTGGATGTTTTAACGGAGGATACCAACATTAGAAAGAATTCGGTGTCCAACATTAGTGCCTGCTCTACGGCCGAGAAAAATTATTCATCTCTGGCATCACCGAAACTGCAGAGATCGGATTCTGTGAAATATTGCAAATCGGCCAATGGAAACGCGCATCGGTCGAGCTCTCATCCAATGGGGCACTCGACACCGCCTCGAGCCTCGCGGCGCGTGCCAAGTTTAAAACTGAAGCGTCTGAACTTATCGTCCAAGCAAGACTCAACAGCAGAAGCTACTATGCCTTGTTTGTTGCAAAGTGGGGCCACCAATCCTTCGATTACGATTACCCTCGACTCAGACAGTGATTCCGTGTACAGTGACTACCTGAGCCCAGAGATCAACTATAAAAACGATGTGCGTGTTCAGTTTATCGGTGATGACACGAGTCTGTACGGAACACCGAAAGAGGAACTAATCCCCCCTTCACAAGAACCTAACAATGTTACCGAAATTAAACCTAGCCCCACGAGTTATTTGAAGGATCAAATTTTATACTTTTTTCAACCGTCTGATAACAAACTAGCTATGAAGTTATTCGGAAATAAGAATGCACTTATCAAAGAAAAAATGCGACATAAAAGAGTTGGAAATTGGGTTATACACCCGTGCAGTAATTTCAGGTAAGACAACTACTTCTATTTATATTCAATGTAAAACATTTCAAATATTTATTTATTTATTTTTTTTCAGAAACAAAAATATAAATAAACACACACATATTGTATTAATACTTTCACTGAGATTAACACCGTGTTCATGACTGGATTATTTGGCGTGCCACGTGCTTGCTTCCTGGTGCAGTTTCGATTCAAATCGATTTTACCAAAGGCTTTGAAGGAATCTTAGATACTTAATCACATTGACAAGGTTTTAAAAGCACTAAAAATAATCGTTAAATTCTAATTAAATTTGCCATTTTAACCAGGTTCAAAGCTTGCTTAGCTAATCGCTATTATTGTGAGTTATTCATGTGGTATTTTGTCGATTTGTATTCTTTTTAACAATTAATACAACATATAACTTTATGGGGTTATGTTCGTGTCACCAGAAACCGGTACACGTACAATGGTGAAACGTTGTACGGCGTAATGTACATGTATTTCTCAACGTTTTTTCCAGATAAAAAACGTGTTCTTTTTAATAATTATTATATAACTTCATGAGGTACGTTTGTGTCACCTGACAACGATGCAGGTGTATGTACTGAAACGTTGTTACACAATATAACATTGATTTAAAGTAGTTTGTGGTTATGATGTAGATATATTTCTGATTGTTTACCTATAAACTTGTCCTTTTAATCTGGTGTGTAAAAACTGTGTGGTATATACAAAAACTGAATTTAATCGTCCTAGCTGTTCTACTAATAAAACAGTTTATCATATCGCCCTAGTAATAAAACACGAAACATTATGGTATACAAAAAATGATGGAAGCAATGGTTCAACGATGTGCTTGATAAGGCTACAATAAAATATACATGTGTGTTTACGGTTACCGTTATTTTACCGTCTATTTCTTGTAACCCAAATCGCCGACACTGAACTGGAGGAAGCAGGGACGTAACTAGCTCAGAGCAACGAGGGGGGTGGGAAGTGTTCTCAGGGGTGCTGTAAAATTGACTGACAATTTATATCTATATTTTTTATGGTCGACAATTTGTTCACGGGGGGGGGGGGGGGGACTTTTTGCATGGGTGGGGGGGGGGGGAGTAATCGTCCACACAGGTGTAATTTTTGTTTGACCTAACAACAATCGGTTTATTATTGAAACATTGTATTCTATGAAAGCACTCTGTTTGATTTATTACAAAACGGTCCACATTCATATAAATAAAAGAAACTGTTCGAGGAGTTTCAAAGGTTCTTGATACGTCTGCCGCAAAATATCTCAAAAATCTTGGGGGGGGGGGGGGTAATTAAGAACATGATGGTTTGTCTATTAATTCAAGAAATTTCCAATAAACACTTTCTCCATCTCATCGAACCCATTTCACTGCTGAACTTGGCGTCTGTTATTCTTTTTCGGGCTGAATATTAAGCGCTTTATTATTTTATGTTTAGAAGTCTTTAGTCGCCCGACCTCGGGCTTCCCGACATTAATCGTCCCGACTTCTTTAGTCCTAATCTTGGACTGTAAACACCATTTCATTTAATGTCATCCATCGCGACATATGGATGTGTTCCGTTGCTGTGAAATATTTCCCAGACCCAAGTTGAATCTGTATTATTTCTGAGAGTTTTATTAATAGTCTAGTTTACGTAATTTAAACTTTATTTGAGGGGGTCGCCAATAAAATGCATGAAGTCATAATCTGAACGGTCATTCCGTGGGTTGAATACCATTTTATCGCGTAGTTGTTCGATCAGGTGGTTTTTGCGGGTTGTTTATTCAACAGATAAAAAAAACAAAAACAAAACCTGCGATGATTCTCCTACTGACATTTAGATTGATCACTGGAATCTTTTATTGTGGAATTTATTTTAAAGTAGCTAAGTCTCTTACTCAGTATCATCCAACACGATTTATTTGTCAATTTAAATCAACACTGATGTTGTCATCTTACCGGGAAAAGATGAGCTTCTGATATCCAATATTCAAGACAAAATAAACATTTTACCGTTGGTACACGAATTTCAAGGTCCCACATATTAGCGATTTAGCTCCTTTAAAGTCATTTGTATTTCCACTTCTTAACCAATGGTAATATGTACTCAAATTGTTTATTTAACATAAAGAAAAAGAGATCAAAATACCAACGGTAGATAATTTCCCAGTTTGAATTTAACAATATTTGTCTGAAAATGTAAAGGACGATTCGAATCATCGGCTTTAAAATTCGTCTACACATTTTTGTCTTTTCTTTCTTGTAATTTTGATTTTTAAAAGTGGGATTTTTTTTTTCTTCTGTGGGTGGAATATTTGGAATTAATTTCAGCATATTGGACTAGAAGTAAAATTACGGAGTACCTTCACACATGGCGCCCCCTAGAATATCAGGTTGTGGCAGACGGGAACTGCACAAATTAAAAGTAGTAATTTACAAAGTCGCCCAGAACATGTGCTACACGAGGATTAATAATATTAATAACACACCGCAGGAGGAATTTGAATTCCGTATTTTGTTAATTTCTCGGTAAGCAAGTTTTAGTAATCTCTATAGTATTTATTTTTATAATTCCGACAAGACCATATTTATCCGGATATTTCGCCAGACATATTCTGGATTATTGTAATTCTCTGCTATTTTTAATAAGACAGTTGGATTCGAAAAGCCGTTCTTTGTACGGGATTGACTATTATCCCAGAGATCAAATTAATCTCTTTTACACGTTAGCTGGTTCTTTAACGTCTGCGTCCACATTTCTTATATCGCAAACAAATTGTTTACCGTCGAGTGACCGTCATACAGTTATGGCGATTTGTTCTTCCTGAAAATTCTTTTGACACGTGGACAACACGACTACGCTTAATTAGCTAGAGACGGACGAATAATGGACTATTTCTTCCATAATAATTAACTTTTATTGTTCTACTCTGTCACATATTTGTCATTAATTATCAACAATAGTTCAATATAAATCATCTGTAATAATTCTTTCGCGCCAATCACGAACTATATCTCTGCCAATGGATATAGAGCGCTGGGTCCCGCTGTGCGCCGTAGACGTGTATGTGGTTTCTTCCGTACCAAACTATCGCTCGAAAACAATATGATTACTGTTTTTAACTTTCTCCGCGGACTTTTAAAACTCGTTTTCCATGTGCCCGTTTTCGTGGCATTTCCGATTGAAACGGTTCCATTACATTTTGCATTAGACAGACCTTTTCGCTGACAAAAACACGCGCGGGAACGCCGCAAAAACGTGTTTATGTAAAACGGCCCAAAGTTTGAAATGGGCTTTTCTTTCTAGACGACAAATCATGGCTTTTAAACTACTGCTTAATGTCGATCATACCGCTGAACTGTACCCAACAATAACTTCCTTGAAACTTTTAACAATAGAAAAACGGCATGCCTACAATTTATGTAACTTTATTTCCAAATTTTTATCTAAGCAACGTCCTGATTATCTGTTCAATCTTTTGTCTTTCTATGAAACTTCCTACACCAATATTAATAACAAACTAATCACTCGGCTGACCAAAACTTAATATTGTAAAAAACACAGCATCCATTTTAAAGGCTCAAACCTATGGAATTCTTTACCATCTTACTTAAAACTGACCACTAACTTAAATTCTTTCAAGAAACACATTTTAAATATCTTACTGTCAAAGATTAATACTGGTACCTTCTATGTCTGTTTATATAAAAATAATGTACATGTATAGGTAATTGTTCCTTGTTTCACAATTTTATGCCTTTTGCTATTGTAAGTTATATTTTGTATTATGTGTTATTATGTCATCTTCTGTATTATATCTGTCTCTGTTGGTGCTGTAATCTTTTGTATTATTTCATCCTGATTATTTTATACTCCTATGTTCATCCTTCTCCTTTATTTGTTATGCTATCATCTATTGTATTCTATTTTTTCATGAAGGACATGATGATAGAAACGCTTCTGCAACCTGATCCTTTACCCTTCTTCTCAACTAAAGTTATTATTATTATGGTCCGTCTTCGTTAGGTAGTCGGTGCTGAACAGTAGTATCCTGAGCCCTTTCTCCTTTATATGTGCTATTTTGTTAATTATAAAATGTTTTGAATTTGAGTTATCTTGTATTAAAAATTGTCTAGTGAAGAGCACTTTGAGATAACATAACCAATTATTTGGTGAAAACTCAACTATTTTATGAGATAACAATTAAGATGTAGAAGGTAGATATCAATTATTTGGTGAAAACTCAAGTATGTTAAGAGATAATAAATTGTGCTATACAAGGCAAGAGAGAGAAATGGGGTTTAATTTACACTGACACAAACTAGGTCATTTTGGGACTAACATATGGTTCAATTTTATTTCAATAATTAGCTTGCGCATAGGGGTCTTTAGCAGTGGGAGGAGAGAACCCACAAGGTTGGACAGGCAACCCTACTCCTTGTCACGTACAATCAGGAAATTGAAACACACCAGTTGACTCAATGGCAGACCTTACGATGCAGTGCACATGCACTATCCATTCAGCCATCCAACCCGCCTTTATACAAGGTAGTTATCAATATTGTAAATCGGCAGATTCAAAGGTGGGGTATACTACACTATGGAATATCAGAGGTGGGGTATACTACACTATGGAATATCAGAGGTGGGGTATACTACACTGTGGAATATCTGAGGTGGGGTATATACTACACTATGGAATATCTGAGGTGGGGTATACTACACTATGGTATAATAGAGGTGGGGTATACTACACTATGGAATATCAGAGATGGGGTATACTACACTATGGAATATCTGAGGTGGGGTATATACTACACTATGGAATATCAGAGGTGGGGTATACTTAACTATGGAATATCAGAGGTGGGGTATACTACCCTATGGAATATCAGAGGTGGGGTATACTACACTATGGAATATCTGAGGTGGGGTATACTACACTATGGAATATCAGAGGTGGGTATACTACACTATGGAATATCAGAGGTGGGGTATACTACACTATGGAATATCAGAGGTGGGGTATACTACACTATGGAATATCTGAGGTGGGGTATACTACACTATGGAATATCAGAGGTGGGGTATACTACACTATGGAATATCTGAGGTGGGGTATACTACACTATGGAATATCAGAGGTGGGGTATATTACACTATGGAATATCTGAGGTTGGGTATACTACACTATGGAATATCTGAGGTAGGGTATACTACACTACCAGGCCACGACTCTACAACCGGGGTATCAAAACCACGCCAGTTGGCTCAATGTCACAGCTTATGATGCTAACCTTTCGGCCATCTTACCCCCCTCCCCCCACTTCCAGTTTGCGAGACAGGATGTTGAATGTTGCGAAATTGTCCGTGTGTACAAATTGAACCATAAGTTAGATTGATGTCTGTATTCCTTTTAAAGATTAAGTTTTTATAAGATTAAGTTTTTCCTTGAGATTATATTCACAGGCTTAAAAAATATCAGACCTTTGACATTTTAAACTGATATTCCTTAAAGACATTCAGATTTCGCAATATATTTTTATTTTATTTTTGAACAATGATGTTAGAATGGGATTGGGGAACAGGTTTAACCTTTGTAAAACCCACCCCCTATTGTAGTTTAAAAGAGAATTAAAATCTCTCTAATGACATCCAAAAAAAATCGGCTTTCACAATATTGTAGTTTGTAACAGATTAAGAATTACTTAAATGATAAACAGCTGTTTAAAATCATCAAAGACGTTTTAAGTTGTTGTTTTTCTGTCAGAGCATCAGAGCGTTGGGATGGCCTAGTGGTCTAGAGTGGTCTAGGTGGTCGGTCACCTCTGACTTGCGATTGTGGTTTCGATCCCTGGTGTGAGCGTATGTGGCTTGGAGATAGGGGCGTCTTATCAACCTCGTGCGTGGGTTTACTCCGGGTACTCCGGTTTCCTCCCGAGTTCACAAAGCATTCTCTGACTCAAGTTGAGAATTTACTCAACTTTCAATCATTGTTTATGAGAAATATCTTTGATCCAGAAAAACAAAACGTGGCACATATAGGTTCTTATTGATGTATTGGATACATTAAAACAACAAAAGTTTTATAAAGGGCTATATTTTAGTTAAAATAAGGCGAACACTTTTTAGTAAATTCTTAACCTAAGTGACTCAGTGTGTAAGATACTGGCTTGCTAACACAGAGGTTCCTGGTTTGCTTCTTGTGTTGGAGGACAAAACTCCCTGGGATGAAAAACTGAGGTCCCGTGTACACATTGACACTCATGTAAAATAAACCTTGACAGTTCGAATTTAGGGTTAACCCTAACCCTAACCCACAGGCACTTGAAGGGATTAAAATAAAACTTCTTACTACAGTCAAGCAGTAGTAAGAAGTTTTATTTTAATCTCTTCAAGTGCCTGTGCCCTAACCCTAACCCCTAGCACACTGTATGGTGTACACCCGTCTTCTTTAACCCAGTCAGTACAGAATAGTAGGACAATAAACCACAGTTTATTTCTATATATTCATAGGCTTTGCTTAAAAATTTCCCTCACAGGACACTGTATGAAGTATGCCCATCTTCTTTAACTCCATCAGTGCAGAAAAGTTGGATATTAAACCCCATTTCATTGCGATATATTCTTAGGCTTAGCTCAAAAGTCCCTTGACACATGAAATTTAATATAAGACAGAGCTGTAGAGCCAAAATTTCCAACATAGCACACGTTGTATGGCGTACACCTGTCTTCTTTAACCCCAGTCAGTGTAGAACAGTAGGACGTTAAAACTGTTTTTATTTTAGGCCTAGTGAAAGTCACGAACTTGGTGATCAGGTGACATTATTCCTCATTTTTCTGCCATTTTTTTGTCTTGTAAAAGAATGGAATCATTTCTCATTCTTTGATTCTTCTGACATTTCAATTGTTTAAGAAAATCAATTTATTCTTATGTGAATGGCTGATCATATTTCCTTCCTGTTTCTAGGAGATTTTTAAAAGTTTTAAAACTTGGGTGAATCCATGAAGAATTAGGTCGATTTGTTAAAAGACGATGATAAATCTACGATTAAGATTAACTGTTTATAAGATGGGAAGATTTTTATGGTTTCTGACTCGATGTGTATAATATACGTACATACAATCTTTCATTACCTACAGACAATCCCATAAACCAACAGACGCGCATTAATAGAAGACGGAAATAAGTAGTAAGCTTCACATAGTATACACAATTTCTCCTTATTTCATCTCATAATCCCCACCCTCATTTTAACTTTAAACATACATTATGCAAGAGCTAAATCTGCCTATTGTAGGTCTTTCTTTAGGCCTGAAATGTTATATGAACTATTAATTCGACATTTATTAACATAAAAAGACCATAATCAACTCTCGATGTCATCTTATCTATCTGATTTTCATTGGATTTGAATCTGATCTGCTGTTCAACGTCTGTTGATGATTAAACACAATAATGGATAATCGAGACTTTGTTAATTATCGCGATAGCGATAACAATAACAGTGATTTTAAAATAAGGTTTTCTTGGCTACGAGTAAAGCAATTTGAAATTTTCAACATAATTTATTTACATTATCTAGTTTTTAACTATAATAGTGAGAACTGCCAGCTCTTTATCTAATCTTCCATAATGTATCTTTAATGTGAGTACACACGATTTCACCTTATTTCATCTCATGATCAGCCCCCCCCCCCCCCCCCGCTATAATACATGATTCTCCATAATACCATCTGAGAGAGAGAGAGAGAGAGAGAGAGAGAGAGATAACTTCAAACTTTCAAATTTTTTAGAAATAGTCCTGTAGTCCCAATTATCAAGTACCGTTAATAATAAACAATCTACTTTACATTTTGTCAAAACTTCAAACACTGATAACTTCACTTAGAATAAAGTAATTTGACTGAAATTTTCAATATATTCCTTTTACAGTATCTATTTTTAAACTGTTAGAGAAAGAAAAACTAGCTCTGTATAGAAATCTTACATAATGCATCTTTGAAATCTTATAATTTATGAATAGTCCATCGTTAAAATATTTTAGTTTATGAATAGCCCATCTTTAAAATATTTTAGGTTATGAATAGCCCATCGTTAAAATATTTTAGATTATAAATATCCCATCTTTAAAATATTTTAGATTATAAATAGCCCATCTTTAAAATATTTTAGGTTATGAATAGCCCATCTTTAAAATATTTTAGGTTATGAATAGCCCATCTTTAAAATATTTTAGAATATAAATAGCCCATCTTTAAAATATTTTAGATTATAAATAGCCCATCTTTAAAATATTTTAGGTTATGAATAGCCCATCTTTAAAATATTTTAGATTATAAATATCCCATCTTTAAAATATTTTAGATTATAAATAGCCCATCTTTAAAATATTTTAGATTATAAATATCCCATCTTTAAAATATTTTAGAATATGAATAGCCCCTCGTTGAAATATTTTAGTTTATAAATAGCCCATCTTTTAAAATATTTTAGTTTATGAATAGCCCATCGTTAAAATATTTTAGGTTATGAATAGCCCATCGTTAAAATATTTTAGGTTATAAATATCCCATCTTTTAAAATATTTTAGGTTATGTATAGCCCATCTTTAAAATATTTTAGAATATGAATAAGGCTCCAGGTTTGATCGATATATCATCCGAGACAAATGAAAACAGTTGTTGATATATAAAAATAGAAGAGTTTTCCAGGGAACAAGTGAAATTGTGTGACATAAAACCCGAGTTGGATCATCAGTTGATTAAATATTAATTCACTACGACTAGAGTAATCAGAGATCTTCATTGATTGTAGATTTATTTTCTTTTATGTTCAAATTACAAACTTTACTTATACCGAGTTTACGGAAGGTTGCTTGACACACATTTGCTTTAAAGAAGAGAGAGAAAAATGGGGTTTAACGTCCAATCGACACAAAGTAGGTCATTTCGGGATTAACAAATGGTTCAATTTTTATTTCAATTATTCACTTGTGCGTAGGGGTCTTTAGCAGTGGGAGGAAACCAGAGTTGACTCAATGATAGACCTTATGGTACAAAAATGAAATGAATTGGGGTTTAATGTCCTACAATCGGCCATCCTTGCTTTAAAGAAACAATATTGATAGAGAGATGGGGTTTGACCTCCACTCGAATCAAACTAGGGCATTTCGGGACTAACATAAGGACCTAGAGAAAACTGTGTAAGTTTTTTGTGTAAAGGCCACAAGTTGAGTAGATTAAACATGATTTTAATCTGTTTGATGTCAAAGACAAAATGTCAGATAGGAAATTAAACAGATCAGTATCCAAGATAACGACCACTAGTTCATAAATAAATTACAACCTAAATCAATCTTCGAGTTTAAGTTTTAAAAAAATCAACGTAGGATTAAAATACAATCTCTCTACATTTCTGTAATTGAAAACAAAGAAATGGACTGACATTGAACGTCACAGTGAGATTTTAATATGAATCAAAAACAAAGAAATGAATTGAACGACTAATCAAAACAATATTTCGATACTTCCAAAACAAACATGTGGTAATTTCTATTTCTATGGTTATCTGAGGTAGGGGAATTTGGCTTGTTCGATTTCAAAAGCAATCTGAAATTAAGTAGGGGTCAGTGTTGGGATTTCGCCCGTATATTCCGGACATGTCCAACGCTATTTTCCAAATGTCCGAAAACATCCAACCAGGAATATGCTCAATCAGAGATCAAGATATTTTGAATAATATTCGTTCGTTCCTGGAGTTAAGTCCACTTCCACTAAGGGTGATATCGTAGACAAGAATAATATTCAAAATTTCAAAATTAGTATAATGTACTAAGTGTATAACTACCACTCAACTCAATTATTGTTGATAATAGGCTGGATTGATAAGGTAATTAAGAGATTAACGTATCTATCATGTTATACTGTCTATACACCTACCTTGATTAACTACTTATTTTGCCTTGATTGACTGACTTATTTCTTTGTTGGACAATTCATCAATCTAATAAGAGTGATCATAATCTTAATCTACATGATTACCTTGTGGTTCCTCATTGTCAAACATTTTCATCGCATTAATGTCAGCTGACAGCATGTAGAAACTAGTCATTTATGTCACATGTAATAGTATATATATAACACACCAATGGGTATATATATATATATATAGAGAGAGAGAGAGAGAGAGAGAGAGATCATGGGGGTTTAATGTCCACTGCCAGAACATAAGGTCATTTCGGAACATACATATTGTTCAATTTTATTTCAATAATTCGCTTGCGTGTAATATTAGATTAAGATGTCAAAATATCAACGTTAGTTAACCTCTCGGCTTGGATTAAATCGGATTAACAAGAGGCCCATCAGAAGATTTTACCCAGGTGTCGCTAGGTTGTCTGGAGACAACATCAAAAACGATTCACTTTTAAATTCATCATGTCTTTGTAGTTTAATGGTCGAGTGCGAGACATTAAGTAATATATTGATATTATACGAGTGTTACACAATGTCTGGTACGAGACCATTAAACAACTTAAAATACAGACACTATCCAGCATGTGTATTTCAATGAAATATGTCACGCAGGTCCAATATTTCAACTAGTATAAATAATGTACGCTTGGCACATTGCCCGTACCATTATGTGAAATAATGGTACACCAACATCAAAGGATGACGTCAGATTTGTATTTTAATTGTAAATATTGAACAGAATTAAACCATTGTTGTAATGATATTCCTTTTAGCGATTCAACCATCACAATATTGTAGTTTGCGATGGATTAAAAATCACTCAAATGGCCCTCAGCATCTTTCGATCGACTTCATCTGCAATTATCTTTGGGCTAGATCTAATTTGCGACATTTTCGATTTCTTAATTCTCACAGTTTAAAAGACAATTTTAAAATGAAATACACAGCTAAAAAGAAAGAATCACTTTCAACTGCTGAACTTCATTTAAATTGTTTCATCAAGCTTCAAATAATTTCCATTCTTGATTTTATTTACGAGTTTTAAACGAAATATCAACAACCCCCGATCCGGCCGCCATTATTGAACATCGGCATCATGGGAATTATTTAATTTCACGACTTTCCCTCAAACTTGTTATCGCTTGTGTTTTCTAATGAGGCTTTTATGTAATAATCAAGGTTTTTCTCTGGATAACCAAATCTAATCAGCTGTCACTATTATCCAGTAATTTATCTAATAAAATCCCCTAATTTATATCTCGTTCCATTTTAGATTTCAAGATGAACGAACGTCGATATAAAACATCATTGATTTTATTTTTAACGAAATGAAAAAAGTTTTTCTTTTTATTTAAACCTCTGCTGCTGGTTCTGTTTGTCTTCATTATCCCAATAGGAGCAGAACAGTACGACGTTAAGTTTTATTTCATTTTCTCTTTCTATTCTTTTTCAATACCGTTCAGTTGAGTAACAATGATAAATTGAAAAATTTTCAAAATTCATAACCCCCTGACTGAGATACAATAAAAAGTAGTCCGTTAAACCCTGGTTTATTTCGTTTCCATTTGAAAACTTTAAATGAATAATGTAGTGAATCTCTCTGTAGACTATAACTCGATTAATGAACGTTATATATTAAACTATTTGGTGTGGTAGAAATATGTCAGGAATTACTTTCTGATTATCAGATGGAATGTTACAAGGTATTTACCAGATTTCTGATCAAGGTCAGAGGTTATAATAGATGGAGGGATTGGACTGGGTCAAAGGTCAAAGGATATCAGGTATATCACTTTAGTTAATATGATAATTCATGTGTGCATTACACACGCTGCCCTCAATCTGACCAGTCTGTAGTCTTATTACAGGAAGTGATTGATTAATGGGTGGGGGGGGCTGACTTTACAGATTAATGGGGGGGGGCTGACTTTACAGATTAATGGGTGGTGGGGGGTGCTCACTCTACAGATTGAGGTGGGGGTGGGGGGCCTCAAATATGAAAACAAATTGTGTATCATAGATTTTTAAGTTGAATGGTTAAAAAAGTCATCATAATTTAAAAGACATGAAGATGATTAGTAATCATTTTGATGTAATCAGTCGTTGTTGTTTGTATTTCAGAGGAAAGCCAAAAAAAAGCTCCCCTCAATCAACGAATTGAAAAAATCGCTCCCCTCAAAAAACTCTCTCAGTTTTGATAAGAAGAGTGAATTAGAAATGAAGGAGAGTGATCTGATATTAAGGAGAGTGATTAGTTATGTGCATGGGAAATGATTCTAAGATCAATAACTGCATGTAATGGGGTCATTCCTGGTTTGATAAATGATAATAAACCCCCCATGACTTTGTAAAGGAGACTGATTTTCAATTTTAAGGGGAGGGATAAAAAAACTCCCCTCGGTCGACATTCAGGTGAGGGACAGGTGCTCAGGGTGATCACTTGCCTTAACAAACAATGACTGTGTAATGGCGTCTGTTTTTTTCGTCCTGTTCCACCTGTAACAGCCCGAGATATGGGAATAGGACAGTTTACTAGTTGTTAGGGGGCGCCATTAGGTCAATTCACGTGACTCGGACAGTTTCGGGCCATCCAAGGGCTGGAGATATTCAAATAGTTTATTATTTCTTGACTTTACCACATGTATTTGTGTGACTTGGGCAGTTTCGGATCATCCAAGGACTGGAATTCTGGAAATAGGTCTACATAGAACATGAGTTTATTAGTTCTTGGGGGTGCCAAGTGACTTGGGGCGGTTTCGGGCCATCAAAGGGCTGGAGATATGGGGGATTTAAACTACGCCAGTTGACTCTATGACAGATCTTATGGCCTAAACCACTTGACCACCCTATTAATACGATGGGAAAATGTTTCTATTCTAGCAGAAAATATAAATTGATATTAAAATAAACGACAACCCGTTAATCTGAAACTTGACATTTTGTTTTATCTTTAATATCGTGTTTCTGGTTCTTACTCTCTAGGTGAACATTATTAATACCTCACCTGGCATTTTATTCACAGGTAAAACAGGCCATATTAAAAACATGTTCTGATTCTCAGGTAGAGCTACACCCGTGTCATCATTAAACATACATTATGACGTCACATTAATAATGACGTCATTGTAATAATCATGTTAAACATAAATTATGACGTCACATTAATAATGACGTCATTGTAATAATCATGTTAAACATAAATTATGACGTCACATTAATAATGACGTCATTGTAATAATCATATTAAACATACATTATACAAGAGCTAAATCTGTCTATTGCAGGTCTTTCTTTAGTCCTGAAATGTTATATAAATTATTCATTAGACATTTATTAACATATCCAGACCATAATCAACCCTAGATGCTATCGGATGGCTCCAGTTTTAAGTAGATTATAACTTCACTCAAAATAAAGTAATTTAAATGAAATTTTCAACATTTTCATGTTGCATTATCTGTTTTTGAAATATTATAGCGAGAACGGCCAGCTCTTTATCTAAATCTTACCTAATATATCTTTAAAAAGTACAGCATGACCTGTTTTTAATTTTTGAAAAAAAATAAAGACTGACTTAATAATGTTAATCCCTGGTTGATTCCAGGATGCAACTCTATAAATATATTCACATGAATCCCGAAATTTACTGTAGGCTCAATTATCAAGTACAACCCTAATAAATGTAATCGACAATCGTAAATGATACTGGATAATCAAACAATCAACAACATGATGAGATAAACATAGTGCCTTGAAATGTGCCATTTATAAGATGTCATTTAGCCAATAAAAGCATCAACACAAAAATCTCCCTTACACATCTGGCCCCGATTTCACAAAACATTCTTAGAATTAAGTTAAGCAATTTACTCAGAATTGTTCGCCCTGTTTTAACTAAAATATAGCTCTTTATAAACCTCTTGTTGTTTTAATTTATTGAATACAACAATAGGAAACTATGTGCAAAGTTTTGTGTTTCTGGATCAAATATATTTCTCATAAACAGTGAATTAAAGAGTTTTTTTTTTTTTATAAACAATATTTTATTCCGTTTCTGAGAATAAAATATTGTTTATTAAAAAAAAATTTAATGTTAAGTAAATTCTTAACATAAAGGGGCATTATGGGAGATTAGATAAGGAGTTGACAGTTCTCGTTATAATAGTTAAAAAAATAGAGAATGTAAATAGAAAATTTCATTCAAATTGCTCAACTCTGAACCGAGATATTGGCTTTTGAATTTCAGGCTAGCGTGGATCATCATTACTAAAGTCGGTACGATAAAAAAACAAAGTCTTGATTATCCATTTTTATGTTTAATTATTTTTCAGAAAATTGTATTCCGATCCGCTAAATATCGCAGGCTAGCAATGACATCAAGAGTTGATTATGGTCTAATTGATAATCTAGATAACATTTCAGGCAGACCTAAAGTAAGATCTGCAATAGGCAGACTTAGCTCTTGCGTAATTAGGAGATAAACACTTCCTGTTTCGTATTTAGAGGGGTTTTATTGTCCAATAGACATGTCCTGAGATCATTAGAACGCAGGTTCTAATGTAACAATGTTACAATGTATGTTTAATGCTTTGTGAAACCAGTTTGATTGTTAAGACGGATTGTTTGATGTGAACCAGGGTATTTGGTTTGTGTGGCCTAATACACATACATGCACTCTATCCATATTCACCAATATACCAGTGTATATAATTATCAATTTTCATTATACCAACTGTATTATTAAATATTAAGGTCAGGAAAATGATTTTATGATGAAATCACTAATTGATGAAAGTAATTGTAATTTTCTACCAAGGTCATCAAGATTATTAAGAACTTTTTTCTTGGTGAGAATATCTTAAGGTCAATGTAAACTTTATTAACATCAATAAATATGTTTTGAGAGAGAGAGAGAGAGAGAGAGAGAGAGAGAGAGAGAGAGAGGGGGGTTTAACCTCCACTTGGCACAAATTAGGTCATTTTGGGACTAACACATGGTTCAATTTTATTTCAATAAATCGTTTGCGCGTAGGGGAAACCAGACGACCTGGAGAAAATCCATATTAGATTGGGTAGGGGGATCCTTTTCCTTTTCACATGGATTCAAGGATCCTTTCAAGACCAGACCAATTGACGTCTGCCCATCTTTATTAGCTTGGGTAGTGTAGAAAGGTAATCGTGATTTCATTTCCTTCTTCTAAAGTCTTGATGACCTAGTCTATAAAACCCAGTAACGTGAATTAACCTAACGGACAAAAGCAGACTTCATCAGAGCCTCGACGTTTGAAATATTATTTTCCATCTTGTTATAAAGCTGAGGAGAATATTCCTTCCTGGCCAGAAATTACATTTTGGATTTAATCCCATGAAATTAAATTGTCCCGTATTTCATGGAATTTCGTCCAATCTTTTAAGAAGGATCAGATCAAAAACCATTTCTTTCTGGTAGAAAAAATATGATTTACTTGAAGATAGCTGACAAACTTGTCTTAGTTAATGATCAAATCGGGGAGATGATCTACCGTCGGTAATTCAAACTTTGTTTAAATTCGTTTTGTGAAGAGTACGGTCTAGACATCGTGAATTAAAAAGCATTATCTGACTGATGGTCAGGTTCTAGTCACGAAATCAGAGATATTCTCTCACAGAAAAACGTGAATATGATCTGTCGTTACTTTGGGAAATTTTTATGTATGATCGTGATTTATATATATGTTTTATATGATTTCTAGACGGCCACCTGGGGGTTTAACCCGATGACTAGCAAACTAGGTTATTAGGGGTGTGTGGGGGGAATAACAGATTACTTTCAGAGTTTGAGTTTTTAGATGGCCATTATCAGGGGGAGGATGGTGGTGATGATGGTGGATTGTGCTTGTGATGGGGTGGGAGGTAGAGTGTGGGAGGTGGTGGGAAGGGAGGTGGAATGTGGGAGGGATGGGCTGGGATGGGGTGGGAGGTGTAGTGTGGGAGGGATGGGGTGGGAGGTGGATTGTGGAAGAGATGAGGTGGGAGATGGAGTGTGGGAGGTGGAGTGTGGAAGAGATGGGGTGGGAGGTGGAGTGTGGGAGGTGGATTGTGGAAGAGATGAGGTGGGAGATGGAGTGTTGGAGGTGGAGTGTGGAAGAGATGGGGTGGGAGGTGGAGTGTGGGAGGGATGGGGTGGGAGGTGGATTGTGGAAGAGATGAGGTGGGAGATGGAGTGTGGGAGGTGGAGTGTGGAAGAGTTTTTGTGGGAGGTGGAGTGTGGGAGGGATGGGGTGGAAGTTGAATTGTGGAAGAGATGATGTGGGAGGGATGGGGTAGAAGGTGTGATTGTGAAGTTTGTGGGTACCACTTTCCCCAATTGATTGTATAATTATACTTATACATGATTCTTTGGGGGAGAGGGGGTTATTTGGGTACCCCGTTGTGACTGAGGGGATGGAGATACTAGGATTTTAGATGATCATCAGGAGTGGGGGAGTACCATACCAACTTTAGTAATGATGATCGAGGCTAGGCCCAAAATTCAATCGCTAAATTCTCAGTTCAGAGTGGATCAATTTGATTAAAATTTTCAGCAAATTCCCTTTACATTATCTATTTTTAAACTATTATAGTGAGAACTGTCAGCTTTTTATCTCATCTCTCATAATGTATCTTTAACAATCTTTGCACATTTCTTGATGGTGTTTCTGATTTGTGTTTTTCTGCCAATGTCACAGAAGAAGGATAATGATGTTAAAATTTCATCATTTTTTCCTCGGTCTCCTTAAATGATTTATAAAATAATTGACATATAACAGTTTGTCTTCTATCTATAATATATGCTGGGCCATATATTTGAAAATCTAAATTCGTTTAAAGGACAAATTAACGACTCATGGCGTTGTTGTGTTATTGATTTCCAAATCCATAATCTGTAACTTTGCTCTAAATCCGTGTATTTTCTTGCGGCAATCTTTTACGTTATCTAAACAAGTATTCATTGGTTGAGTCCACACATATTTACATTGTCTGTTCTTCGGGAACGCACCTATTAGATATTTTTCTCCCTATTTGAAAAGAGGGGTTGGATTAGTTGAATGGTTAGTGCGTGTGCATTGTATCATAAGGTCTGTCACTGAGGCAACTGGCGTGGTTTCGATTCCCCGGTTGTACGTGACAAGGAGTAGGGTCGGCTGTCCAACCTCACAGTTTTTTTCCGAGTACTCCGGTTTCCTTCCACTGCTAAAGACCCCTAAGCGCAAGTGAATTATTCAAATAAAATTGAACCATAAAATGACCTAGTGTGTGTCAAGTGGACGTTAAGCCCCATCTCTCTCTCTCTCTCTCTCACTCTCTCTCTCTCTCTCTCTATCTCTCTCCCTTTGAGAAAAAAAAAGAAATTTAAACACTAAAATTATTTGGTTGCTTTTTTCTCAAAAGTGTTTGGTTCCATATCGTTCACATGACGCGAGTCATTAATTTTTTATCGAGAAAAATAAAAATTAAATTGGGTTGACCTTAGTGAACGGCAAGCTACATGCAAATATCTAAATGAACGATCAAGATGTTTCATTAAAGATACTCAATAAATTTGTCCGCGATGAATAGATGGAAGTTTTACTTATTGTCCGTGATGAATAGATGGAGGTTTTATCATGCTGCGGATGATATTGCTGAACAAACAGATATTAATTGATGGCATGTTGTTATTCTATTGTGTTGTTAGATATAAAATACGTTCGTTGTATTTTAAAACAATGGCGTAATAGAATGTTTGTAGATTTAAATCACAAGCTTTTAACGTTGAAATGTCTTTGAAATATATTAACAAAGACAATTTTTATAGGGAACAATCAATTTTATTCTAAAACATATATGTGGCTCAGAGATGAGGAGTAGGGTTGAATGTACAGCCTCATGGGTTTTCTTCGGGTCCTCCGGTTTCCTCCCACACAACCCTATGTGTAAGCAAATTATTGAAATGTTAGTCCCAAAATGACATAGTTTGTGTCGAGTTGAATTAAACTCTCTCTTTGTCTCCCCCTCCGCCCCTATAGAATGCGGGGAAGTTTGGTTGGGGGGAAGGGGGGTTGAAGTATAACAGAAATTGTAAAATCAAACGGCCATACAGTATAAACTAGATGATGTTCGATCATTCACAGACTTGGCTTATACTATCATTTAAAGTGTTTTGTGTTCTGGCACAGAGACAAAGTTTAAATGACATTATTAATTGTAGGTGGTTTGTTTAGTTTTTCATCTGCCTAGTCTGATTAGTTTCTAGAACAACTGATACCACTTCTCGAGGATTTCACATAGCTGACCATTTTTGTTACGCTCTGCTTGTAGCCTTTGGACATTAAACCCCATTTCTCTCCCTTTCTGTGTGTCAACTTGCCTGATTTCGATTCCCCGGTTTTCCGTGATTAGGAGTAGGGACGTCTGTCCAACCTCATGGATTTTCTCCTTGTCCTCCACGCAAGCGAATTATAGAAATAAAATTGAACCTTATGTTAGTCCCGAAATGACCTAGTTTGTGTTAAGTGGAGGTTAAACCTCTCTCTCTCTCTCTCTCTCTACTGAAACAAATGACAGAAATGATCCCATTTGGCTTGGAACGGAAAGAAGAATGCCAATGATTTGTGAGTGTTATCTGTAGAATATAATTATAAAAACTCTTGTAATACCATTAACCATATTAAAAGTTGTTCAAGTCAAAGTTAAATTACATTAGACATCCACAAGGAGTTATAAACTTCTCTGTTTTATTTCAAATGCCAAATTTTAATTCCAATTCTCTGCGTTTACGATCTTCTTGTGGAGAAATAATGTCTTTATAATATCTTTAAAATAGATCATTTAAAGTCGGCCTTGTATATCCCTGGAGGAGAGAGAGAGAGAGAGAGAGAGAGAGAGAGAGAGAGAGGGAGAGGAGGGATTAACCTCCACTCGACACAAACTAGGTCATTTTGGGACTAACATAAGGTTCAATTTTATTTCAATAATTCGCTTGTGCGTAAGGGTCTTTAGCTATGGATTGTATTCCATATAAATTGTGTTGTGATTTTCACTATAAAGCTATTACAAGATTCCATATAAAAACAATATAAAAATAACTTTCCCTTGTAGCACACTGCATGCCGTATAACTGTGTCTTCGTCAGCCCAGTTGCAGTAGAAAAGTAGGACGTTAAACCCCATTTCATGCCATCACAAGGAATTCTCATTCATAAAGGTCCAGCTACCCCCAACCCCATACCATTTCATCACAAGGTATTCTCATTCATGAAGGTCCACATACCCCCCCCCCCCAATACCATTTCATCACTATGAATTCTCGATCATGGAGGTCCACTTACCCCCCCCCCCCCAAGGCCCAAACCATTCCATTCCATTTCATCACAAGGAACTCCTGATCATTTACACCACCACCCCCTCAACTCATACCATTCCATTCCATTTTATCACAAGGAACTCTCGATCATGGAGGACCACTTACCTCCCCCCCCCCCCCCAGGCCCAAACCATTTCATCACAAGGAACTCTCGATCATAAAGGTCCACTTACACCCCCCACCCCCAGGCCCAAACCATTTCATTCCATTTCATCACAAGGAGCTCTCGATCATAAAGGTCCACTTACACCCCCCCCCTTCCCCAGGCCCAAACCATTCCATTCCATTTCATCACAAGGAACTCTCGGTCATAAAGGTCCACTTTACACTCCCCCCCTCTTCCCCCCCAGGCTCAAACCATTCCATTCCAATTCATCACAAGGAACTCTCGATCATAAAGGTCCACTTACACACCCCCCCTCCCCAGCTCAAACCATTCCATTCCGATCATAAAGGTTCACTTACACCTCCCCCCCTCCCCAGCCCAAACCATTCCATTCCGATCATAAAGGTTCACTTACACCTCCCCCCCCTCCCCAGCCCAAACCATTCCATTCCGATCATAAAGGTTCACTTACACCTCACCCCCTCCCCAGCCCAAACCATTCCATTCCATTCCATCACTAGGAATTCTCATTCATGTAACACAATTACAAAAACTCTTTTTTTCGCAATTAACTGGATGCGTTTACATTCCAAGACCTGATAATTTGATTGGCTAGACAGAATGCAATAAAACAGAGAAATAAAAAGCCAATCATGTTTTATTTTCGATGTTTTGTAAGAAGATTTTCTATTTATTTAAAATAAACTGGTTTGTTATTGGATCATTCTAGACCCGAGAAGTAAATTTGTTTTAATCACCCTGGGTTTGTTTTATTTCAATCTGCGTTTTATAGTCCACAATTTAAATAGAATTTATTCAATTTGCTGGGGCTTTTAATGCCTCTAGTAACTGTTCATCAAAGAAAAGGTAACAAATGCTTAAAGTAATGATATGCCATTAGCCTTTTTACCTCAAATATCAAAGTCCTCACAGCTTAATTCACGTTAAAGGAGTTAAATCGTTAATATTTGAGACTTAGAAATTGACACAAATGGGCCACAACGCATAAAATAATGTAATATCGAGTGTAAATAAACTGATTTACATTCAATCGTTTCTGTTTTTACTCTAATTTAAAATCAGTTATGTTCGGGGAAATACGCCAGAAGTCTCAATCAAATGGCAATATCTAGTGCCTGGTTATTCCAGTCTACAACAACAGTATTTATTGTGCATGCTCTCTAGATAAGAATATAGCTTCACCGTTTGACATGACATGTGAAATATGTCTAGCCTTGTTCTTCGAATCTCTTGTTAACAAATGGCGCTGAAATGCATTATGGTACACGATTCGTGTAATAATGGTAAAATGTTTATTTTGTCTTAAATATTGGATATCAGAAGCCCATCTTTTCCCGGTAAGATCACAACATCAATGTTGATTTAAATTGTCGAAGACTTTGGATGATATTGAGTTAGAGACTTAGCTACTTTAATATATACTCAGATTGAATACCCTAACCCTAACCCTAACCCTGTTAAAACATTTAATTAAAAAATCAAAATACCAACGATTGGATTTATTCTGATTTAAAACAGAACTATCATTAATTTTCATGGACAACAAACCGGCGATGGGCTAATGGCGAGAAACACATATCGATGAAATTTCAATTCCACATATCTTAGAGAAAGAGAGATGGAGTTTAACGTTTCGAGACTAACATATGGTTCAATAATTCGCTTGTACGTAGGGGTCTTTAGCAGTGGCTGGAAAAAAACCACGAGGTTGGACAGGCGACCCAACTACTTGTCACGTACAACCGGGGAATCAAAACCACACCAGTTGACTCAATGACAGACCTTATGATAGCCCGCACACGCTAACCATTCGGCCATCCACCACCCCCACCGCCACATATCTTAGAGCATTAGTACTTTAACAATTATATGTCTTGACCAATTTATTAAAAACTTTTGCTATTTATAAGCTGGGTTGGATCCCTCGCGGAACTTACGTCCATGACATTCGAGCCAGGGTTGTCAAGAATTCTTGCCAGGCAGTCACAGAAATTCAGGCAATCATTGCATTTCTATTTATTCCACTGAATAGCTTTTTAACATTAAAGGGGCATAATAGTTAAAAACTAGATGATGTAAAGGATATACGCTGAAAATTTTAGTCAAATTGCTTCACTCGGAACAGAGATATTAGCATTTGAATTTTCGGTCTAGCCTCGATCATCATTGCTAAAGTCGGTACAATAAAAAACAAAGCTCTGATTATCCATTTTCACGTTAAATCATCCATCACAAAATGTATTCAAATCCATTAAATATTGCAGGCTAGCGATGTTATCAATAGTTAATTATGGTCTGGATAAGTTAATTAATGTCTAATTAATAATTTAGATAACATTTTAGGCCTAAAGAAAGACCTGAAATAGACAGATTTAGCTCTTCCATGGTCAACAGAGCCTGCATGGCTCCCCTTCAGTTTTTAAGGACTCCATCACTTTTATTAGTTAGTCACCAGCATATTTGGGAGTGATTTTGGTCCGTTTCGTGTATGAATAGTAAACATGGTGGTCATAAACTGTAAATAAAAATCAAGAATCACAAAAATATAATAAAAAAAATCAGATTTCAAATTGAATAAGACACATAATTATAAGAATCTTGGTAAAAATATCTTAAATTAACTGCTGGTATGTAATCAGTGTTAAAAACTATTGACAGCTGGTGCCAACTTAATTTTTAAAAAGCCTAATTTGAAGTCAACGAACTAGAAAGATGATTACTACCACCATATTGGATGGATCACGTGAAATTTATAATAAAGTTAATGAGATCCAGGCTTTTCGTACATCAAAGTTTATTGATGGCAGTAATTATACGGAAGGAAATGTTTTAATCTGGTGATTAAACAACATCAAACGTACGATATGTATACTATGTAGATATATATATGTCAAATGAAATAAAAATGGGGTTTAACGTCCATTAGACATCATATCACAAGGGATGCAGCTGCCAGACTTGTTCGGTGTACGGTGATTTCTAGACTGGACTATGGCAACAGTCCAAGAAACAAATTCAACGACTTCAATAAATCTAGAATAAATGCACCTGAATCCTAACGAGAACTAAACATAGATGTCGTCACATATCTCCTGTTCTTGATTCCCTCCCCTGGCTTAGAATTTCAGAAAGAATCGAATTCACAACCTTGTGCCTTACCTACCAAAATGGCTCCAACATATCTACATGCACTTCTATGGTCCTTCGCGATGATCAATTTCTACTTAAGACTCCATGCTATAATTTAAAGACAATTGGTGCTCGGTCATTTTCCTACGTCTCTGCCTCACTTGGGAATAATTTGCCATTCAAACTCAAGAGTGCTAAAACATTAAGTTTGTTTAAATCAAACCTCAAGACCTTTCTTTTCTAACGTTATAATTAGTGAAATTTGTGTTGTGGACTGATAGTGGTACGTGCTGGTTGTGTGGTCAGCACTTTGAGCATACCCCTTTAGTGTTGTGGACTGATAGTGGTACCTGCTTGTTGTGTGGTTGGCACTTTGAGCATACCCCTTTTGTGTTGTGGAGTGATAGTGGTACGTGCTAGTTGTGTGGTCGGCACTTTGAGCGTACCCCTTTAGTTTTGTGGAGTGATAGTGTGTGTTTGTTGTGTGGTCGGCACTTTGAGCATACCCCTTTTGGTGTGAATTTTAGTGTAATACAAGACTCCTTATTTCCAGCAGAGCTTTCACTTCCATATTTGGGGAGTTGGGTGGTCGAATGGTTAATGTGTGAGAGTGAAATCATAAGGTCTGTCATTGAGTCAAATGGCATGGTTTTGATTCCCCACTTGTACGTGACAAGGAGTAGGGTCACCTGTCCAACTTCGTGGGTTTTCTCTGGGTTCTTTGGTTTCCTTCCACTGCTAAAGACCCCTATGCGCAAGCGAATTATTGAAATAAACTTGAACCATGTGTTAGTCCCAAAATTACCTAGTTTATGTTCTCATTATGAAGAAGAATAAAGGTTAATTTAGTAAAATATTCCAGCCATAGCCTTTGGACTCCTCACCAACGCTAAGGTAATTTGCTCCAAGTATAATTATATGGCTCAAACTTCTGTCTGTCTTCATTTTATGAACACAACATTAAAACACTCCATAAAACCAAATTTAGCGTTTTTGTTCCATATTTAGACTGTTGGATATGATTTAATGGATTCATTCATCACATCAGTTATAACAACAATAGGATCAATAAAATCAATAAATCAGATAGATCTATTTACGATACACTATAATTTATATATAAACTCATTCACACATTGTTATAGTCAATTCTCTAGTCAGACAACAAATAATAGTTATATGGAGAGAGAGAGAGAGAGAGAGAGAGAGAGAGATAGGTCATATCAGGACTAATATACCGTTCAATTTTATTTCAATAATTCGCTTGCGCATAGGGGTTTGTAGCAGTGGAAGGAAACCAGAGGACCCGGAGAAAACCCACGAGGTTGGCCAGTCGACCCTACTCCTTGTCACATATAAGCTGGGAATCGAAACCACGTCAGTTGATTCAATGACAGACTTTATGATACAGCGCGTACACTCTAACCATTCGGCCATCGAACCACCCCAACAGTTAAATGGAAGCATACTGTGACATCCACAGATTTTTATTGGAACATCTCTAGCCAAATAGTAAAAATCGGGGTGACTTTCCAGACAATAGTCTCGTCTCCGTTATTGTTCGTAGAATCAAAGGGTTGGGCTCAAAATGGCCAAAATATTCTGTTGATAAGACATAAAGCTCCATTGCCATTCCAGGCCCCGAATTCACAAAGAATTCTCAAACTTAAGTTAAGAATTTACTCAACTTTCAATCACTGTTTATGAGAAATATCTTTGATCCAGAAACACAAAACTTTGCACATAGTTTCTTATTGATGTATTTGATATATTAAAACAACACAAGTTTTATAAAGGGCTATATTTTAGCAAATATAAATTTGAGAATGTTTTGTGAACTCAAGGCCATGCCTTTCCTATTACCTCAAGATGTGAGATGTTTTGTGGTAAGGTGATGAAATGAAATGTTTTCTGCCTTACTAAGTTTTCATCCCTGGGTTGCTATTTTTATTTTGTAAATAAAGAGACTGCTCTACTCTACTTTGTCTTATTTTACAGAAAATAAATGGCTTTACAGAAAAGAAAACATTCTTCAGGTTAAGAGAAACCTGTTCTTTTTTCCTCTCTCTCTCCCCCCACTCTTTTTCCCTCTCTCAACACCCTCTCTCACTCCCCCCATTCTGCCTCTATCCCCCCCCTTCTCTTTCTCCCCCCTTTCCTACCTCTCCCTCCCTCTCTCTTTTTCCCTCTCGCCCTTCCCGTCTCTCTCAGTCCAACTTCCTCCCTCTTTCTATCAGATCCATCATAATTTAAAAGATAGGGATTAGCAAGCTATATTGGTGCAGCGAATCCCAAAACCAAGATGATCTTGTTAATTACCGGGCGGGGGGGGGGGGGGGATGGCTGAATTGTTTGCGCGTGCATGTTGTATCATGAGGTCTGTCATTGAGTCAGCTGATATGGTTTCGATTCCCCGGTTGTACGTGACAAGGAGTAGGGTCGCTTGTCCAACCTGGTGCGTTTTCTCCGGGTCCTCCGGTTTCCTCCCACTGCTAAAGACCCCTTGAAATAAAATTGAACCAAGTGATAGTCCCGAAATGACCTAGTTTGTGTCTGTTAATTATCTGGGTGTGTTTCTTTCATGGATCCATGGATGATCTGGATTGACCGATCTTATCCTTGTGTTGTTTTGAACACAACCCAGGTTCAACTCCAATGTGTTCCAAGGTGCGAGGGTCGGATCTTGTATATAAATAAGAAATAATAAAAATGAAAAGCCTGGTGTGAATAGGGTCTAGCTGAAGAAGAATCGCTATAATTGACTGATTGTCACGTCAGCTGTAAATGGTGTCGAGATCAGTGAAGAAGTGAATGTGACATGTCGAGATTGATTTACGAGATACAATATTTAATTAGCCACCTAGTATTCACTGGATCAAATCAATCACCCACTAGGTGGCGATATATACACTATCTCCGCTTGGTACAGAGATACTAGGTGGCGAAAAACATGAACCTTGAACTTTTCTGGTGGGGCTTTAACATGTTCTTATCAGGACTCGTAAAGGTCATTAGGACTGATTGATGGGGTCTAATTGGATTTTTGTCACGATCAATAGGTATTTTTTTTAGTATTAACACTGTGTGTATCGTTGATTTGTTAGCAATGGTTGACATTATGATGGAAGGGGGGGGCTTTAAGTGATAAAAATGTTCGATGCTATCAAGCTTAGGTTTTATTAAATATGTATTGAAATGAAATGAAATGCGGTTTAACGTCTTGCTTTTCTGCACTGACTGGGAAAACCAAGACACACATACGCCACGGTGACTCTGTGAGTAGGACACTGGCTCACCTGCATGTCCCGTTTTCGTTCCCTGTTTTGGTTGAGAAAATTCATGAGGATTTTCCAGCTTGGAACAATGTATACTCATTCTAATGGGATTGCCGTGCACGTAAAAGATCCCTTGGCAATAGAAGAGTTGGCTGTAGTGTGGTTTATAGCACACTGTATATATTCTAAGCCCGTCTTCATGAGCCCAGTCAGAGCAGAACAGTAGAACGTTAAACCCCCATTTCATTTTCATTTCTATGCCAAATTTCCCTCATAGCACGTTGTATAACGTATGCCCTTCTTTATTAACTCAGTTGATGCATTCAGAACTTGAACCACATTTCATTTCCTAGGCGTATAATATTTTATATTTGTGTAATAATTTATAATCAAAATGATTATTTATGGAATATGTATACAGGTAGCTCCCGAATTTCTAGGGGGTGAATGGCCGAATGGTTGGTGCGTGCACGCTGTATCATAAGGTCTGTCATTGAGTCAACTGGCGTGGTTTCGTTTCATCGGTTGTACATGACAAGGAGTAGTGTCGCATGTCCAACCTCGTGGGTTTTCTCCGGGTCCTCCAGTTTTCTTCCTGCTGCTAAAGACCCCTACGTGCAAGCGAATTATTGAAATAAAATTGAACCATATGTTAGTCCCGAAATGACCTAGTTTGTGTCGAATGGCCATTAAACTCCATTTCTCTCTCTTTCCTGAATTCCAACTTGTAAAGCTGCTCTGTTATTATATCGCAGACTACAATCTGTACGATGTCACTGACCGTGGTGTGATTTACGCAATTCCCCTTGTCTATTATTTCCCTTAAAACAAAGTTACGCTAAATAAAGAAGATCCATATTTGTATGTTATATCAACATGATATAATCCATAAAACATAACGCAAATAATTCTATAATGGCCGCTAAACGCTGATACATTATTTATCTACCATTAAAACTGTTAAACAGTCTTATCGAACCCCTGTGGATTGTCTGGTTCGAGCCATTGTTATAGAAATGTTTGCCGTTATGATTTCAATAGTTTCTAATATAGCGCTGTAAGAAATAATATTTATGGTAGTTTCTGTGTCTATATACGTTCACTTGCTTTTCAATCAGTTTTTTTATTGTCCGTCTGATTGTGAATTGTACAGGTTGTTTGGTGTACAAAGAGGAGGGATATAATATTGATAATTTCCTGTTTGGTTTAGAAAGTTTTTTTTGTTGACAAACGGGATTCCGTTACTAAGGTGTTGGCTCAGTAATCTGGCAATCCTACTTTCGATCCCAGGGTCGGTAGAGAAAGTAAATGAAATAAAATGAAATGGGTTTAATGTTCTACTGTTCTGCTCCAAACTGGGCTAATAAAGACAGGCTTACACTATATACAGTGTGCTATGAGGGACATCTTGCTCGGACAGCCACGCCATGGCCTATTCTTATAGCGAATTCCAACTGTCAAGCGATCTTTTATGTACACGCCAATGTGTACACAGGACCTCAGTTTTTCGTCCCATCCAAACGACTAGACAGCTGTCCTTGTCAGGTCCTCGGGAAGGTAGAGAAAGATCCTTGATATTTCCAGTGTGGTTTAGTCGTGTCAGTGCTATCGGAAGGATGGATTACACCGTATACCTTGGTGTGCATGTAAAAGCACACTTTTGACAGTTTGAATTTGAAATAAGAGCTGTTCTGGCAAAATCACCCTTATAGCACACTGTATGGCATATGCCCGTCTGCATTAGCCCAGTCGGAGCAGAACAGTAGGACGTTAAAGTCGTTAAACCCTGCTTCATTTAATTTGGTTTATAAAGAAATGGGGTTTATGATCATTAATATCTTCCTGTTTGTATTATGAAGGAATAAAATACAGCCTTGATATCTGCTGCCTCTTGTTATAGTAATAATATTGTTATCTGTTTATATTAATTGCCCCAAGACGGGTGAAAAGTACTTTAAAATGTTATTAAACCAGCATTAAAATCAGATTTTGACGGCATATCTTTTATCTTTTCATCGTTTACCATGAAACAAAGTAGTGCAGCTTTGCGGTTGTGCTAATATTTGTTATACATAAAAATAAAAGACAAAATTTGTTTGTTTGTTTGAATTTAAAATGTTTTTTAAAACTTCATAATAACACTTTTTTTTACAAGCAACTTAAGGGTGCTATATTTATTGAACTAAAATATCATTTTCATAAAGTAAAAGACGTTACTGAGGGATTTAAAGTAAGAGACGTTATTGAAGGATTAGGCTGACTTATTGCATAGACTAACTTATTGCATAGACGTACTTAATGCACAGACTTACTCATTGCATAGACTTACTTAATGCACAGACTTACTTATTGCATAGACTTACTTAATGCACAGACTTACTTATTGCATAGACTTACTTAATGCACAGACTTACTTATTGCATAGACGTACTTAATGCACAGACTTACTCATTGCATAGACTTACTTAATGCACAGACTTACTCATTGCATAGACTTACTTAATGCACAGACTTACTTATTGCATAGACGTACTTAATGCACAGACTTACTCATTGCATAGACTTACTTAATGCACAGACTTACTCATTGCATAGACTTACTTAATGCACAGACTTACTCATTGCATAGACTTACTTAATGCACAGACTTACTCATTGCATAGACGTACTTAATGCACAGACTTACTCATTGCATAGACGTACTTAATGCACAGACTTACTCATTGCATAGACTTACTTAATGCACAGACTTACTTATTGCATAGACGTACTTAATGCACAGACTTACTCATTGCATAGACTTACTTAATGCACAGACTTACTCATTGCATAGACTTACTTAATGCACAGACTTACTCATTGCATAGACTTACTTAATGCACAGACTTACTCATTGCATAGACTTACTTAATGCACAGACTTACTTATTGCATAGACCTATATAGTGTATAGAGAGAGAAATGGGGTTTAACGTCCAATCGACACAATCTAGGTTATTTCCTGACTAACATATAGTTCAATTTTATTTTAAAACTTGCACGTAGGGGTCTTAGCAGTGGATGGAAACCAGAGGACCTGAAGAAAACCCTCAAGATTGGACAGACGACCCTACTCTTTGTCACGTACAACTGAGGAATCGAAACCACGCCAGTTAACTCATTGACAGACCTTATGATACAACGCGCACACGCTAACCATTCAGCCGCCTCAACCCCCCCTTTTTATTGCCATTTTAAATAGGACTTAAAACCTCATTTCATTTTTATTTTTGGTCCCTTTAAAGGGTTAGTTGTACTGTTGAGGTATATGATGTATATGAATTAATACAATCATTTAAAACAATATATACCATAACTATCTATTGCTGTTTTAAACTATATAAAATATGATTATAACAATATATACCTTTACCTGATGGATTATTGTTGTTTTAGATATTCCTTACAATTCTTACTTATCTTAGATAAACTTACAACAATAAAACATCTCCATGGTGATAAGGGTTTACAACACTTCAACAAAACACTTCAAATATATAAGAGAGAGAGAGAGAGAGAGAGAGAGAGAGAGAGAGAGAGGGGGAGGGAGAGAGAGAGAGAGGGAGAGAGAGAGGGAGAGAGAGAGGGAGAGAGGGAGGGAAGAGGGAGAGAGAGGGGGGAGAGTGAGCGAGAGAGAGGGAGGGGGAGGGAGGGAGGGAGAGAGAGAAGGGAGATAGGGTTTAACCTACCCTATATTTTTATTAGAAGTGATAGAAAACTGGAGTTCCTAGAGAAAACCCACAAATCTCCTCTCTTTTCACATACAGTGATGGAAACCATGAAAATATGATTCATTGATAGATGTTGTATTCTAAAGCAGATGTGTTAGAAAATTTGAGAGCCACTGTCTCTAAGTGAGTAGGACGCTGGGTCGCTAGCCTGGCGGTCTCAGGTTCGATCTCTGCATTGGCCGAGAAAGTTCATTGGGATTTGGGGGGTTGGATGGCTGAATGGTTAGCATGTGCGTGCTGTATCATAAAGTCTGTCATTGAGTCGACTGGCGTGGTTTCGAATCCCCGGTTGTACGTGGCAAAGAGTAGGGTCGCCAGTCCAACCTCGTGGGTTTTCTCTGGGTCCTCCGGTTTCCTCCCACTGCTAAAGACCCCTACGCGCAAGCGAATTATGTAAATAAAATTAAACCATATGTTAGTCCCGAAATGACCTAGTTTGTGTCGAGTGTACGTTAAACCCCATTTCTCTCTCTCATTGGTATTTTCCAGTATGGTTTCCCCTTGTCACTTGTGCAGGATGGAGAACAATAGGCCATTAAATCCCATTTCATTTCATTTCATTTCATATCATTTCGTTAGACAATGCCCCCCTCCCAATCACTTTTAACCAAACAGAAAGAGAAAGGAAATACATAATAGAATTAAAAGATAGATACAAAATAATTTGTGGCCCGTGAAAGCAAAATGAGTCATAAGGCACAAGTTCAGAGGGGTTGGATGACTGATTAGTTTAACGTATGCACTTTAGGTTATAAGATCTGCCACTGAATCAAGTGGCAAGGTTTCGATTCCCTCGTTGAATATGACGAGGAGTAGGGTAGATTTTCCTCCCAGGTCTGAAGTTTATGTCTAGTGGATGTTACTCTCACTCTCTCTCTCTCGCTCTCTCTCGCTCTCTCTATCATGCTTGACATTTTTGAGAGACTCTACAAAAATGATTATTACCAATCCTGACGAAATGTCATGAAAGGTTTCAGTGAGGAATAAGTATCTGCTATGACATCCATCACCACCATGATGGTAGCTTTATCAATCACCTCGTAGATATAATAGACGAATAATTGGTCTCCTGGCAATATTTCTAACTTACTTCTCAATAACGATGGTTCTTATCCTTTTTAAACTTCTATTGAACTACTCTGATCAAAGAAATCGGTACGAGACATTTTGAAAAGCCTTTGGTGTCAAATTGACTAGGAATGACTGTCTATGCCAGTCAACCAATTAATAAAATTTGTAAATTGAAGTCGCATTATCGCGTGGAAACGAGAACCATGAAGATGACGGGACTTTGACATTTCTCTTTAACGATGTGATCAACTCGCTAGTTACTTTGTGAAATAAATATTGTACTTAGAGAACTCGATGGTATCTATTCATCTTAGTTCGTGATTTCAAATATTTTTACATCTTCACAAGAACATCGGGTCCGTCATAAATCATGTTCCGTCTGAATTAATCAAATAACTGATTAGAATGAAGAAGCCTGAGTAATTCAAAGGTTTCTTTCATTTATTCGTTAATAAGCCAGTTCCTCCTTGCTGGGAGATCTAAACTAGCAGATTTAATTATTTCACAGTTTCTATACCCATAAAGACATCGAGGTGTGGATGGAATTATTACCAGGGCAGACAGATTAATTCAGGATATTTCGATATAACAATGATCATATTATTTATATTACGTGGTGTTACTAGGTTCAGAAATCCAAGTAATTTTTCGTTTGTTTCATTTTCCTCGCTAGATGATCTAATCCCTAACCCGAGAATTATTTTGTCTACAAATTGTAAGACAATGTTGGTTGGTAAGGTTTTTAAACCAACCCATTCCCCTTGCTTGTCTTGTGCTTCTCCCGGCCATGAACCTAGATGAACCCTTGGGGTTGTATTAATTGGCTGATTTTTACTATTACATTATTTAAAGTCATTATTTAAAAGCTATTTGATTTTTTTAAAAATGAAATGAAATGGGGTTCAACGTTCTACTGTTCTGCTCCGAACTGGGCTAATGAAGACAGGCATACGCCATAAAGTGTGCTATGAGGGAAATTTTGCCCGGATAGGTGCACTATGGCCTGCTTTTATATCAAATTCAAACTGTCAAGGAATCTTTTACGTGCACGCCAATGTGTACATGGGACCTTGTTTTTTTTCCGTCCCATCCGAACAACTTGATTATGTGGGACATATCTTACTCATTTACAATTGTCTAGAAAATAGAAATCTTTCGTATCAATAGTCATTCGGATGGGACAAAAAACATCCTGTATACATGTTGACAGGCCCATAAAATAAACCTTGACAGTTGGAATTCAATAGATGTCGGAGTAAAATTTGCTTCATAGCACACTGTATACGCGTCACAGAAATGTAGGACATTTAACACCAATTTCATTTGGGATGGGGGGTTGTATTACAAGGTCTGTCATTGAGTCAACTGGCGTGGTTTCGATTCCCCGGTTGTACGTGACAAGGAGTAGGGTCGCCTGTCCAACCTCGTGGGTTTTCTCCGGGTCCTCCAGTTTCCTCCCACTGCTACAGACCCCTATGTGCAAGCAAATTATTGAAATAAAATTGAACCATGTGATAGTCCCGAAATGACCTAGTGGACGTTAAACCCCATTTCTCTCTCTCATTCCAGATATTGCTTTTCTTTTTAAGCGAGGCATTTCGGCTGTGATTAGTAAATAGACATATTTGGTCATATTTTGTTTTGCCAAACATGATTATAATTCCGTTGGCTTCTGTTAACCCACGCCAACTAAAACCTCAAAGAAAAAAGGACAAAATAAAAAAAAAAATAAATGAGAAAAAGATCTTGTAGTATCTGTTTACGTTTATATTCTTATGCCTGATATTTCATCAATATTGTAAATCTTGTTCGAGAAACTTTATTTTTACCAAGAAAATGCTTAAAGTAGCTAAGTCTCTAGCTCAATATCATCCAAAGTCTTCGACATTGAAAACACGAATTATTTATCAATTTAAATCGACATTGATGTTGTAATCTTATCGGGAAAAGATGGGCTTTTGATATCCAATATTTAACCAAAAAAAATACATTTTACCATTGGTGCACAAATCGTGTACCATAATGCGTTTCAGCACCATTTATAACAAGGGACAAGAAGGACGAGGCTAGACATATTCCACAAGTCATGTCAAAGGGTGACGTCATATTCTTATCTGGAGAGCATGGTCGTAAATACTATCGACATAGAGTAGAATAACCAGACGCTAGAGATTGCCATTAGATTGAGAATATAGCTGATATGAAATTAGATAAAACAGAAACGATTGAAAGTAAATCAGTTTATATACATTCACATTACATTAATATATGCGTTGCGACCCTTTTGTGTCAATTTCTAGGTCCCAAATATTAGTGATTTAGCTCCTTTAAGTTTTGGAGGTTTATAGTTTGGTGGCTGGTTTAGATAAACGGTCAATAACCAACAGAAATGTTTTATCCATAATATTTATTTTGATTCATCGTTTAAATTCCTCTCAAAGATTCGCCGAGTCGTAAATCAACATCATTAATATTTTATAGATTCAATGATCGACATTACCCAGGGTTATCGGGTTCAGCATTATAAATTCGTGCAATTAACGATAACATTACATAGTAGACCTGTTGACCTGCCCAAATATTTTGGGTATAGACATGTGTAAAGAAAATCGTAACTTTGATATATTATTTGTTTTGAATTTCATCTTATCTTGCACCTGCAGCCATGACACTTTTTTCTTTGAAAATTAAAGCAACAAGCGGGGTAACAACAACAACTCCAGGGGCGGGATCCAGGAATTTTTGCAACCGTACACTTTTCTCATAAAGCGTTGTTTTACAATTTTTTTTATGTAGCTGAGCAGTTTGGAGTCGGACCCCCCAAACCCCACCCTCTGGATCCACCCTCTGCCCCTCTCTTGTATCCGAGGCTGGACAGACCTGTACAGCTTCTGGATCACATGATGGTGCCCGCAGAGAGAGCAGACGCATTAAATATTTTTAAATCCCCGCCAATCTTATTAAAATACAGATCTATATATCGCTTTCTTTTTTTTATACTTTCGATGGCCTACACTACATGATGATGTGACAAATTATAGTGGGAGTTCACGTCAGGTGTCAAACGAGCGTCTTTTGACCCTATGACGTCAGACATTGATGTTTCTAGTGGTTTACCCACAGTTCCGTGTATCAAAAGGCCAAGAACTCGCCGTAACAGACCGTTTCTTGGCTAATCCCTCACATTATCAGATCCTAGTGTAGTAAAGACAAGTAAAACGAAATTTTGAACTATAAAAACGAAATGAAATAGGATCTGTGTTTAAATCAGATTGAAATCCCAGGTGAACAGCAGCAATACAAAAACAGATTATACATAGATATATGATACGTGGTTTATTAATAACGTTTCAGGCTAAAAAAAACTTTTATCAAATTTGTAAATGTTTTATTTCAGCCCATATATCTAATTTTTAATTAGCCTCAACCATGTAAAATCCTGAAAGTACTTTTTGTTTAGAGTTTTGTCTTATATAACACTTCTAGCCGTAAGGTTTTAATCCTTATCTTATTGTGGGGTTGGATGGCTAAAGGTTTCAATGCATTCACTTAAGATCAGTAGGTCTGCCATGAAGTCAAGTGGTGTGGTTTTCGATCCCATGTACAACCTCGTGGCTTTTCTCTGGGTCCGCCGGTTTCTTCCAAATGCTAAAGACTCCTTTCAAGCAAATTATTGAAATAAAATTGAACAATGTGTTTGTCCCGAAATGACCTAGTTTGGGTTAAGTGAACATTTAATAGGGGTACCTCAGACCAGGTGGTAACATAGCCTAGGTGGCGTTGGCTACCGCTTTCGGTTTCGGACCTATACTACTTTCAACCCGTGCAGCATCGGGTCATCTGCTAGTTTTATATATTTTAAGATTGTAGTGCAGGGCCCTTATTCACGAAAACTTAAACTAAGTTTTACAACCGAAATTTTAAAAAATACTGCAACTTCATTGGATATATGCAAATTGATTTTACTGGTCAGCCAATAGAATTGCAGTATTTCTTAAAATTTCGATTGTATCTTAGTTTAAGTTTTCGTGAATAATGGCCCTGGATATTATGGATATAATTGTGCTGATTATAAAACCCCATTCAAGAAATGCATTGCGTCATTTATGTAAATAATTTATCGTTTATACATTTTAAGATTGTATAGTGCTGGATATTATAATGATAATTCTGCTAACCTCTCTCTCTCTCTCTCACACATGATGATGTCACTTACAGTGCTTGAATTAATTATAATGATTGGTTTGTAAATGTAGTGTGTTTCATTTGAAAACATAAAAAAAACCCAAACAATGTTTGATTTAACCATGGAAATATTGTCGTTTTATTCAAGGCTTTGTTGATGGAACATGAGAACAAAATGAGAAAATATTGGGTTTTGTTGGGTGGCAGTCCTAACTTAGAACTCCAACCGTGACTAGAATACAGACACCATCGTTTTATGCGAGGCTGTGGTGAGGTAATAACCTCGTGACTACTGGTCTTATTGATTCGTACATAATATCGACTGTCTATTACTCATAAACCATACAAACTAATAAAAATTATTTTAAAAAACGATTCGTAAGTTATGAAGAGTTTATGGTGTAGTTTGGTATTTAAACCAACGAACAAGTGATATCTTTAACATTAAGGAGTTGCAAGCACAGTGTTGAAACAGGCTACATGATTGGTTATCAAGTAATGGTTAGGCGTAGATTGGAATACATTTATTTTAAAATAATTAAACATAAAAATGGATAATCGAGACTTTGTTTGTTTTTTTATTGTACCGACTTTAGTAATGATGATAGAGGCTAGCCTAAAATTCAAAAGCTAATATCTCGGTTCAGAGTGAAGCAATTTCAAATTTTCAGCATATTCTGTTTATGTTATCTATTTTTGAACTATTATAGCGAGGACTGTCAACTCTTTATCTAATCTCCCATTATGCTCTTTTAATATCTAGTGGATTAACTGTACAATAGATAATAAAACAAGGTTGATATTGACTAGGATTCAGGTTAATCTGTAATTTGTGGCCATGAAAACTTAGATTAAATATTATTCAGTTCTTAATAATAGATACAATAAATAAATTCTTGTTGGCCTGAGTTAGATAGTATTATAATGTAGATACAATAAATAAATTCTTGTAGGCCAGAGTTAGATATATACAATAAATAAATTCTTGTTGGCCGGAGTTAGATAGTATTATAGATACAATAAATATATTCTTACTGGCCAGAGTTAGATAGTATTATTTGCCAGTTGATCAACGTCTGGTTCTCACAAGATTCAGAAGAAACAGAATCTTGCTCTTGTCTATTACACTATCATTTTGCAAATTTCCCCATTGTGGCCATTGAGAGAGAGAGAGAGAGAGAGAGAGATGGGATTTAACGTCCACTCGACACAAACTAGGTCATTTCGGGACTAACATATGGTTTAATTTTATTTCAATAATTCGCTTGCGCGTAGGGTCTTTAGCAGTAGGAGGAAACCAGAGGACCCGGAGAAAACCCACGACGTTGCACAGGTGGCCATTGATAGATATATTTATGAAATTAAATGAAATGAAATGAAATGGAGTTTAACGTCCTACTGTTCTGCTCCTATGCTGGGCTAATGAAGACGGGGATACGCCTTACAGTGTGCTATGAGGGAAATTTTGCCCGGACAGCGGCACTGCAGCCTACTCTTGTATTATCAAATGTCAATGGGTTTTTTTGATTGCACCACAAGATTTGTCGTAAGTAGGCTGTCCCAGTCAGAGACCAGCTCTAGTAATGATTATCTTACAGGTTCGACGTAGTCTTTAATTAAAGAAAGAGAAGAATTAATTTGATCGTGATTCAACCGTTTAAAAGAAAATATCTATTACACATTAATTTACGTCACGAGAGAAACTGATCATTACTGTATTACCTGAGTTACCTGGGTTACCTGAACAGGTAAAACTATATTACTTTCATCTCTTCCTTTTAACTTGATGAGATTATATTGACCATGCGATTAGAAACAGAGCAAATCTGTAGGTATATTTTACAGATAAATGAGTTTTTGTTTAATTCAATCTTTTGTGTTTCAAAAAGACGTCCATCTTCAACTTAGTTTGCTATTTAATCAAGTTTCAAAATGATACTGAAGTGAAATGGGGTTTGATGAAGACAGACATAATATATACAGTGTGCTATGAATTAGGACCTACTCTTATTTCAAATTACAATTGTCAAGGGTATAGGGGCCTACCGCTATGTACACAAGACCTTAGATTTTTTGATTCTATCTGGATGATTAGACACTGTTTCTTGTCATGCCCCGTTCTGCACCACTGACAAGAAGAAGTTTTACAACCAACACCAAGATTCGAGAACGAAGTACCCTTCGTTGAAACTGAAATGGAATGAAATGGGGTTTAACGTCCTACTGTTCTGCTCCTAAACTGGGTTAATGAAGACAGGCATACACCATACAGTGTGCTATGAGGGAAATTTTACGTGCACGCCAGTGTGTACACGGGACCTCAGCTTTTTCATCCCATCAGAACGACTAGACAGCTGTCCTTGTCAGGCCCTCCGTCCTGCATTACTGACAAGGGGAAACCACGCCGGAAAATCTGGATGAACTTTCTCGGCCAATGTAGGGATCGAACACCTGACCTCCAAGCCAGCGAGCCAGCATCTTACCCACTTAGCCACCGCGTTCATTTCTCTCATCTTCTGACCACTGGTAGTAAAGTGGTGGACACACTTGCCGGATGATTCAGCCGAATCAATCGCCGTCAAAATTCGCCTAGTGTGTCCGCTGAAGCATTCGCCCGATTGTAGAATTCATTAGCCAATCACCACTCATGCCCGATTATAGAATTCATTAGCCAATCACCACTCATCATCCACTCATATCAATAAGTCACTTGATTGTTCGAAGGTATGGTCGCCGCCTTGTTTGAACACTTGTCGTGAAAGGTAAAAAATTGACTGGTGAATCAGGTGAAAGGATTCGCGTAGTGTGTCCACCCATTCAGTTGAATAAGATTTGGCGCCGATTGATTTGGGTAATGTGTCCACCGCTTAAGGTGTTGGCTCACTAAGATGTTTGGAGAACAAGTTCCAAGGGATTTTTCCAGGGTGTTTCCACTTGTCTGTTGGGCAGGATCAACAATTCGCAATAGACAATCCAGTTCTTCAGATAAAACAAAAAACTGTTTTTTGTTCCATCTGTAAATTTATCCTGATGTTCAGGATCACGTTTGTTTTGTGGTATTTTGTGGTATTTACGATCCTTGCTGGTTTCCTTTTATCAGGGAATCACGGAAAATGACATGGCAAAGAAAGAAATCTGGCATCTTTTTCGTCCCATTGGAGACGTTTTCCAGATGTTCTGGATAACTGTTGTATTGTGGGTATCAGCTAGGTTTGATCCGGTCTGTTTTCCGCTTGTCTTGAGTGTAGGATTTTTTGGGTCCCATCTGAAAATGTATGGAGAAGTTTAGAATTACCGTTGTATACATTGATATGAACTGTATAAAAGATGTCATTGTAATACATCAGGGAGAACAAGAAGAATAAAGAGGAATGTCATTCACGTATCTTGCTTGTCAGTACTAACATGACTTCCTGATTAAATTGAAACCCTTCAGGACTGTTCCACGATCATTCATTGACAACATAACAGCTACCAATCACTTGTATAGATTCTACAAAGCTAAACTAAAACTCTATTATAAGTCCTACTGTCCTTTTAGTCCACGAAGCCGTAATGTCATTCTTATGTTTTTAATTTTGATTGAAGCCTGAATTATTAAAGGTCAAGGACTGTACATCACAGTAGCCTCCAGATCCATTCACTTGATGGCCAAATGGTTATATTAGCACGTGTGCGTCGTATCATAAGGTCTGTCATTGAGTCAACTGGCGTCGTTTCGATTCCCCGGTTGTATATAACAAGGAGTAGGGTTGCCTGCTCAACCTCGTCGGTTTTCTCCAGGTCCTCCGGGTTCCTCCCACTGCTAAAGACCCCTACGCGCAAGCAAGTTATTCAAATAAAATTGAACCATATGTTAGTTCCGAAATGACCTAGTTTGTGTCAATAGGACATTAAGCCCCATCTCTCTCTCTCTCTCTCTCTCTCACTCTCTCTCTTTCTCTCTCTCTTTCTCTCTCTCTCTTTCTCTCTCTCTCACTCTCTCTCTCTCTCAATTTGTAAAGTCACTGATTTTTTTCAGAATATGGCCAATAAAATATTTCTGCCATAGAAATGTTTCTGACTAAAATTCCTAAATATTGATAAATGATTTATCTAATAAAACATTTTGTACCGAAGGAACTTATTCAAGTATCCCAGTAATCTCTTGAAATGTTCTACTACTGATATAACTCGGTCTAAAAAAAACCATAAAAACATGGAATCAATTTGGTGTGTAAATTATTGAAATGTGTGAAATTCAATCATAGAATCTGTCAGTTGCTGTTTTAACAACAAGCTCATGAAATGCAATAATAGCCACATGTTGTGAATGTGGAGAATTATAACTGAAGATTGATTGGCCTTGATGCGAAACCGTTTCACAGATACATCATTAAATGATAATTTTTACAGCAATAACAACTTGAAGAATTATTTCCTAGTTTTATTCCGAGAGAAAGTCAGCTTGATTTTCCCTGATGATTCTCTGGTGAATTTAAATCTCTACAAGATTTGCTGACAAGCAACTTTTTTTATTGCTACATTTTGGATAACGCAGGAAGGACGCATAACAGAAAAAACAATAATAAAATAGCAATAAACATAACAAACGAAAATAAAATGAAATAAATGGGGTTTAAGCTCCTACATTTCTGCATAAATCGGAAATGAAATGAAATGAAATAGAGTTTCAATTAACATACTACTGTTCTTCTCCGAACTGGGCTAATTATACGGGCATACACTATACAGTGTGCTATTAGGGAAATTTTGCCCAGGCAGCTGTACTATGACCTACTCTTATATCGAACTGTCAATGGATCTTTTACATGTACACTAATGTGTACACAGAACCTCAGTTTTTTATCCCATCCGAACAACTAGACAGCTGTCCTTATCATGCATGAACCGGACTAATAAAGACGGGCATATGCCATGCAGTGTGCTGTGAGGGAAGTGACATTTCTGTCAATTATTCATCATACCTTTATGTACACACTTTCTTATAAGGTAAACGGATGATCTGAATTACAAATGTTCTTAGTGGGTGATCTGAATTCCAATTGTCCGTAGTGTGTGATCTGAATTACAAACTCCCTTATTGGGTTTTCTGAATTACAAACTTCCTTGGTGGGTGATCTGAATTACAAACTTCCTTTGTGGGTGATCTGAATTGCAAACTTCCGTAGAGCGTGATCTGAAGTACAATTGTCCTTAGCGGATGATCTGAATTACAATTGTCCATAGCGGGTGATCTGAATTACAAACTTCCTTGGTGGGTGATCTGAATTACAATTTTTTGGCAGGTGATCTGAATTACAAAATTTTCTGGCAGGTGATCTGAATTACAAATGTCCTTTGTGTGTGATCTGAATTACAAATGTCCTTTGTGTGTGTGATCTAAATTACAAACTTCCTTAGTGAGTGATCTGAATTGCAAACTTCCTTAGCAGACAACCTTATGTAAGCCATGAATTACAATGTTTATTTAGATAATCGCAAAGTAACTACAAAACCATCTTTATAATCCCTACACATCAATATATATCTCACATCTTGCTTGGAATGCATTTACTAATAAACAGAGAATATAACCCACAAAAACTCAAACAACTGCAGACATAAAAGTCGATATCTTTTCCATTTAAGAAATATTACATTACGCAGTTCTTCAATAAACAACAGCATAAAATCTGAGATCGATATATTCTTCGTAATGATTGTTGTCAAACAACAGCTTGAACATCAATATATTGGCAGATTTAAATTTGTTTCAGATGTGCCAGATGCCGATGGGCTGAGGTCCTAGTGCTGGATTATGTAAAAACCTAACAGGTGGAAGCCTAGCGCCTCAGACAAGTTGGATGGCCGAATGGCTAGCATGTGTGTTGTATCATAAGGTCTGTCATTGAGTCAACTGGCGTTCTTTCCGGCTCCACTGAATAGGGCTGAAACGATTCATCGGTGAATCGGTGTACCAAGATTTTTTTAACTGTCACGATAAACGATATTTTTATAGTGAAAACTGGTATATCTAGATTTATTTTTTTCTTACGATTACCGATATAATTTAGTATAAAGCACGATACATTAGTTTTAAAATAAAGTGACTTGCATAACAGTGTGGTTTCTTTCAATTAAAACTTGTTTTAAATCGCTGATGGAAGCTAGTTTTCGTGGTTTACAAACACATCGGACAATAAAGTCGCCCGCTTTGGTCTAAGAGTTTACACTATCATCCAGACGTTTCAGTGTATACAACCTAACAGACCGGTACATGTCCTAATAATCGCGTACTACGTTTATTGTAAGAACGCGTTTTATTGGTTAAATAGTTAAATCTAACAATTCATCCAATCAGATATAATATAACATAAATATTCGTCTGCTAAGAAACCCGCGCATGGTATCGTGCTCACTGCTCAGAGATTGAAAACAGAGAAGTCATGATTGAATGAGAATCAGAATTACCGACAAATTTAGAATTTTAATTTTGTTTTTACATGAGGGTACAGCTAATAAACACCATTCTATTACTATTACTACTATTAGGCTTAGTAAGTCCTATGTCAGGTTTAAGTACTGCCACATTGGGTGATTTGGAAATCGAAAAGCCCCCAGCCCAGTATAAATCGAAAGTGTGGGAATAGAAAGGTTAACAGAGATGTTTCATTTTGTCGGACCTGCCATGCTCAGATACGTTACACAGGAAATACTACAAATATGAGCACCCACATTTGAGTTTTTTATTAAGTTTAATTAGAACCCAATCCAATTTTACAGAAAAAAAGACGCGTATCGTGATGCATTCGCATCGTAAGGTGGTTAAAAAACAGTGTATCGTATCGTGGCTTAGCGTATTGTTTCAGCCCTACCACTGCAGTAGTCGGAAATCATGTACAAGCGGGGAATCGAAACCACGCCATGATCTAACGTGCCAGGGGTTAACCCTTCGGCCACCAAACCCCTCTGTTGGTTTTAGATGATAAAATCTGTCATGGAGTCAAGTGCAGTGGTTTCGATTTCCCGCCTGTTCAGCCTTGTGGAGTTTCGCCGGGTCCTCCGGTTTCCTTCCACTGCTAAAGACCCTTATGCTCAGGCGAATTATTGAAATAAATTTAAACAATATGTTAGTCCCAAAAATGCCTGATTTACTGGTTTATGTTGTGTTAAACCCCATCCCTCTCTCTCTCACACTCCTTATGATCCATGATCCCATGTGAAGCCATAAGAATTGATGTATGGGCCAATATAGTGGAAAAACATTTTAATGCATCTTGGGTAATGTGGCTAATGGGGCAAGCTTTAATTGGTGCCAAGAACAGAAAAAAAAATATACAGAATCTTTTGAAAATTGCTTTCTTTTTTTATGCCAGCATGAAAGAATCTCCAGAGAAACATGAGTAAAACAAACTGCACGTCAAAATGTCAATATTTTCTTGTTTGTTATTGTAATAAATGGATGAAGATGGAGAACGCTGTAATCAATGATGTACACACACACATCGTTAAATCTACTGGTTTTAACAGATTTCAATCTCAACATTTCACAGAATTCGATAATTTCTTCGTCCATTTGCCTAATGAAGTTGATATAAAGAGGGGCGTATAACTCTAGACAAGGGATTAATGTTGTTCGGTAATTCAAGGGGATTTGTTGAACATGAAAACAGAGGTCACCAGGGAAATGTCACCGTCTCTTTGAAAATAACTTCAATCAACTCCATTAATTTCCCTAAAAATATTCGAATCTGTTCTTCTAGTCTTTTCTAGATGGCCACGCAGCTGCCTTAGCTGGTGCCCATCATTCGGAGGTTATCACTTAGCTGATGCCCATTGTCCAGTGGTTACCACTTAACATGTGCAGATCGTTCTGAGGTTACCAATTAGCATGTGCCCAGGGCCTTGAGGTTACTAGTTAGCAAGTGTCCATTGTCCTGAGGTTACCACTTAACTGGAGCCCATTGTCCTGAGATTGCCACTTAGCTAGTGCCCATTGTCCTGAGGTTACCACTTAGCTGGTGCCCATTGTCCTGAGGTTACCACGTAGCTGGTGCCCATTGTCCTGGGGTTACCACTTAGCTGGTGCCCATTGTCCTGAGGTTACCACTTAGCTGGTGCCCATTGTCCCGAGTTTACCACTTAGCTGGTGCCCATTGTCCTGAAATTACCACTTAGCTGGTGCCCATTGTCCCGAGGTTACCACATAGCTGGTGCCCATTGTCCTGAGGTTACCACTTAGCTGGTGCCCATTGTCCTGAAATTACCACTTAGCTGGTGCCCATTGTCCCGAGGTTACCACATAGCTGGTGCCCATTGTCCTGAGGTTACCACATAGCTGGTGCCCATTGTCCTGAGGTTACCACTTAGCTGGTGCCCATTGTCCTGAGATTACCACTTTGCTGGTGCCCATTGTGCTGAGATTACCATCTAGCAGCCTTTGTTGGTGCAAACGAAATAAATATTAATAATGAAAACTCAATTATAACTTGAAATAAAACTTGTCTCTTTTAAAAAGGTTTGCAAATAACCCCTGTTGTGCCAAAAAAACCATGTTGTGCGAATAACCTCTGTTGTGTAAATAAATGATGTAATGACAGGTAAAAGTTGATATAATATTGTTGATAATTGTAAACAGTTTGTAACAAGTTTTACTGGTAATTATCAACAATTTTCTGTAATTTATATCGACCATCAATATGTTTCCTGTATGTTTTCAGACACATAAAAGAAAGCAAATTATTGACAATTTGTTTCGTGTAATCATTTGCTATCTCCATTTTCCACGACAATAAAAAAAAATAGCAAATCGACTAAGCAGGAAAGGATGGCTTATATGTTATGCTTTGAAGTTACAACAAATTCATTTGTAAATATAAAATGTCATCTGATAATATATGAAACACTAAGTTGATTTAGAATTTCAGCAAATTTCTCTTAGAAATGAAACCCTAATATAATTTAGAATCTTAGCACTACATCTTTTAGAAATGAAACAATTATATAATTAAGAATATTAGCACATCTTTTAGAAATATTAGAACTATATCTTTTAGAAATGAAACACTAAAATAATTTAGAATATTAGCACATTTTTATAAAAGGGACCCTGAGATGCTTTAGAATTTCAGTTTTGAGGAATTTTTATAACAAAAGTTTGAGGAGTTAAAATAACTTAAAAACTTTTCAGGTCATTTTATAAATAATAAATTGAATAATTGGTAATTGAATAGTTTTATCTAACTAACAAATTTTTGAAGAGTTTTTACAACTAAAAATCTTTTAAATAGTTTTTAGAAGTAAAAAAATATTCTTTACTTTGGCTAAACTAATTTAATTTTATGTTCTGCTATGTATTGATCAAAAAATAACATAATCAATTCTTGTGTGAGATGTTTTGTTAAAATTTCCAATCTTTAATATTTAAAACTAAAAGCTTTCCGGGAGAGTAACCAAGTCCTTTTTGTTTTCAGATTAGTTCTTTTCCCAGAGAAATTGGATGCAGAATTTTTAATAGGTGTTCTGGAAGAAATGAAATTCAAATTGATATGGCCTGATATCAATCTGATTCAAATACAGATCTACATTTCGTTTCGTTTTTTTTTTTATACATTCGATGGCCTACACTACATGAAGATCTGACCTGTTGTACTGGAAGGTCACGTCAGGGGTCGTACGAGCGGCTTTTGACCCTAATACATCAGGCATTAATTAATCAATCAGCGTTGACGTTTCTAGTGGTTTACCCACAATTTTGTGCAGCGTATGCCAAGAAGTCGTCGTTGCAGATAGTTTCATTGGCTAATCCTTCACGCCATCCAGATCGCAGGTCATATAACAACTCTTCCAGATCCTTGTGTAGTACAGACAAATAAAACGAAATTTTGAACTATAAAAACTGAAACGAAATATGATCTGTGTTTTATTCAGATTGGCTTTATATATGCACCTCTCTTCTATGACCAATAATTAATCTCCCCCATGTTAATTACTGTCAATCAATAGTGGCCTCACTAATCCTTCATCTTGTCTTTGATCATGTTATACAGGTGACAATTCTACGGAATACAATTACTGCTTATTACTGAGCGACGTTTCAACTCGGCTTCTCTAGTTATTGTCAAGCAATGATAAGCAGGATTTGTATTCCATAGAATTGTGACCTGTATACTCCGGTTCAATTACTAAATGCCATTGAAACAATTTGATCATGTTGTTGTCTTTGATCATGTTGTTGTGGTGCAAGGTTCCTGATTTGTTGTTATTGCTTGTCAATATATAATTGCTCTACACATTAATTGTTTCCGTACTTTCTTGGTAACCACGAGCAAATAGTCTTCGAAACGTCACCCAAATAGTAGCTGTTTTTCCATATGTATGTGTTATAGTTTATTGCTGTATCCAGTTACTAAATGCCTATAAAGGATTATCTATCCACCCCTAGTGTTTAATATTCCCATCATTCCCAATTCGTCGAGTTCACAACCCAAAATAACTTTTACAATTATATTCTCCCGCTTCTATAATAAATGGCTGTTGAATTTAATGGTTTAAACTGTATTAATCATTGTGATTGCTCCTTTCCGCTAATAGTATGTTTGTTTAGGTTTACTCCGCTAATTTAAAGGCCAAAAATATCTGAATTATCATCTAATGGTTTTAAAGAAAGGTTGTGGTAGTCAGATTTCATGATGAACAAATGTTAATGATGTTGATATAGATAATATTATGGGTCTTTCAACTGTTATCATTCAGTAAATGGCATGAAAACAGACCAGATTTCTCCACAAAGTTACTAGAGAAATTGGTGTGTGAAAATATTGGTATACATCTCTAGCAAACATGGTTCAGTCTTCGACTTGATGTTTAATTTGACTTTGAACGTCTCGGCAACAATGGGTCGTTTATTTTGTGACAGATATATATGTATAAACACCACACCCCTTTCATCCTTTTATTAGAAGACATGCGGTTTCTGGTAGAGTGGTCTAACGAAATGGAATGAAATGAGGTTTAACGTCCTACTGTTCTGCTCCTATGCTGGGATAATGAAGATGGGCATATACGCCATACAGTGTGCTATGAAGGAAATTTTGCCCGGGCAGCGGTACTATCGCCTACTCTTATATCGAATTCCAACTGCCAAGGGATCTTTTATGTGCATTCCAATGTATACACGGGACCTTGGTTTTTTGTCTCATCCGAAGGACTAGACAGCTGTCCTTGTCAGGCCCCCCGTCCTGCATCACTGACAAGGGGGAACCATGCAGGGATCGAACACCCAACCTCCAGGCTAGCGAGCCAGCGTCTTACCCACTTAGCCACGTGATCCCCAAGGGGTCTAACACATGTCCTTTAGATCATAAGGTCTGTAAGAAGTAGAGTCTCCTGTCCTATCTCAGGGATTTTCTCCGGGTCCTCCGGTTTTCTCCCACTGCTGAAGATCCCTACGCGCAATCGAATTATTGAAATAAAATTGAATAACAAGTTCGTCCCAAAATGACTTAGTTCATGTCGAGTGGACATTAAACCCTCTTTCTGTATTTGGGGTGTTGACTGGGGGGTAGACAAGAAAATATGGGACGGAAACTGTGAGGTCCGGCTATGTACATGTTGGAGTACAGAACCGTTAATTTAGAATAATACAATGTGAACCCCTATACGGAGGTTAATACGAATCAATTGTCTAGCTTGATTTATTCGTCAATAATCTTGACTTCAGACATCTTCCTCAATCTCATTATATAGTCGTGATTCTATCACAGGGACTTGATACTTGTATATACACCCTTGATTCCATCACAGGGACCTGATAAACCTGTGATTGTTTTCAATATAGGGGGATTGGATGGCCGAATGGGTAGCACATACGCGTTGTATCATAAGGTCTGTCATTGAGTCAAATGGCATGGTTTTGATTCCCTGGGTGTACGTGACAAGGAGTAGGGTCACATGTCCAACGTCATGGGTTTTTTCCAGGTCCTCCGGTTTCCTCCCACTGCTAAAGACCCCTACGCGCGAGTGAATTATTGAAATGAAATTGAACCATATGTTAGTACTGAAATTACCTAGTTTGTGTTGAGTGGAGTTAAACCCAATCTCTCTCTCTCTCTCTCTCTCTCTCTCTGTTTTACATATAAATTGTATTTTTTGCACTGTATCATCTTTCAGTTGAACTTGTATCACACTCCTGTGTACAGACACACCCCTCGTCTTGTCCCTGTGATTGTATCATATGTTGTATAACACACCTGTGTACTGTATTGTGAATGTACCATGTCCCTGTGTATTGTATTGTGAATGTACCATGTCCCTGTGTACTGTATTGTGAATGTACCATGTCCCTGTGTACTGTATTGCGAATGTACCATGTTCCTGTGTATTGCATTGTGAATGTACCATGTCCCTGTGTACTGTATTGCGAATGTACCATGTTCCTGTGTATTGCATTGTGAATGTACCATGTCCCTGTGTATTGTATTGTGAATGTACCATGTCCCTGTGTAACTAAGTATTTCAACAATCTAGTTACTAGGCGATATTGTTGACAAGGACGTGATTTCTGTCACTATGATTGACTTCGTCTGTTGTTTTCATTGAGTGGTTTCATCTTATTATCATCAACGCCTTCAGCAGACGACCTACGGCTATTATAGCCTAGTATGCTCGATAGTCCTAGTTATTCATGATGCAAGCCACCCTGTTGGTAATCCATAGCTTCTACGTCATCATTCCCAACTTTAATCACTTGACAATAATTTGTTTCGATTTCTGGGGAGTTGAGCAGGTTCCTTGTCGTGCATTTAATTAATCCTCAATGATTTTGTTTTTTGTGTGAAGGTGGATTTGTACAGGTTTCAACAGATTCATTAGTTTGATTCCCGTTTTTTTTTTGTGTTTTTGGTTTGAAAGTAGAATGAACTATTGATATTCAGTGTTCTTTGATATTCGGAGGGTTAGTGCGTGCACGCTGTGTCATAAGGTCTATCAATGAGTCAGCTGGCGTGGTTTCAATTCCCCGATTGTACTTGAAAGGAGAAGGGTCGCCTGTCCAACCTCATGGGTTTTCTCTGGATCCTTTGGTTCCCTCATACTGCTAAAGACCCCCACCTACATTTAAGCGAATTATTGAAATAATATTTAACCACACGTTTGTCCCAAAATGACCTAGTTTGTGTCAAGTGAAAACCCATGAGGTTAGACAGGCGAACCCTACTCCTTGCCACGTACAACCGGGGAATCGAAACCACACCAGTTGACTTAATGACAGACCTTATGATACAGCACACACATGCTAACCATTCCTCCATGCAAACCCGCAAACAGAAAATCAACTTGGTGTGAGATTAGTCTAGCTGAATTAAAACCACACAAATGACTGCCATAACATCAAAAAGTTATTTGTTAATGTCCGTTAGTTATCTAATCGTATAGAACAAGTCGCACACATATTTTTATAACGCCTGATTTGAATCTCGTCAAAATTCTTTCAATCGAATAAATCCCTGAAAACATATTTACACCAAAAATAAATTGGTTTGTTTTTCTCAATGGATTTTTGATCAGTTGATTTTTGAAGTGAACGTAAATTGATTAGTAAAATGTTGAGGGCAGTTTACTTGACAACGAGAATTTAATGTTCTGTACTATCTGAAGTAAAGATTTTTGTTTTTTAATTTCCACCTTGGTTGGGATTATGGTGTGGATGGTCTGTGTTGTTAAACAACTGATTTGTTTCGTCTTCCACCTCGCTGAATTTGTCAGATTAATATGATTTAGAAACTCACACTTCATCAATATTTGTTCTGTTATTAGTCGTGTTCCTACTTAGGCCAGGGGATAGGGTGGTCGAATGATTGTGTGTGGGCGTTGCATCCTCATTTCTCTCTCTCTCTCTCTCTCTCTCTCTCTACTTATAGCCTGTTCAGACGCTTATTTTTAAACCAGTTCATAATCGCTGGGGTTTTTAAGACAGCATCGTGTTGCGTTCACACGTACTATAAGCCAAACCAGTTTAACTATTCTGACCTCTTCGGTCGGAGGTTAGAGTTAACTGCGCATGGGTAGCTTCATATTCTTTATTCGGTTTTCGCACGCTTTCGATAACATTGGCACTGTCTGACCCCAATATTTCCACAGGAAAGTGACTAACTGCGTACTGCGCATGCTCAAAGCGAGCTGGAGCTGGGGTTTTTAAGTCAACCCGTTCAGACGGCTAAGATGAACCAGTTTAAAATAAAAAGCCTTCTCGAAGACAGGTCGCGAGCAGGGGTTTTTAAACTGGTTTATTTGCCCCACATCTGCGTTCAGACGCTTAAGTTAAACTGGTTTAATGATCCCTGGGGTTTTTAAACCAGTTCAACTTAAGCGTCTGAACGGGCTATTAGTCCAGGGGGTTGAATGGTCTATCATTGAGTCCTATATAGTGTGTGTCGAGTGCATGTCTAACCTCATCTCTACTTAGTCCAGTAACCTGTTGATCTTGTTAATTGGTTTTGTGTGAATTAGTTGAGAGTTTTATCATCAAGGGGTTACTGGGCTATTCTTCGGTTGAATAAGGTGAAACATGTAATATTTCATTGATATCAATGTTTCCATGACAACCATATTGTTTGTATACTGAAGATTTAAAACAATAGAGATTAGAAATCTATTATGAAAATATAATAATGAAATTAAAATCGGTATCACTGTTTAAGATTAGGGGGAAGCGGACGTAAAATACAACTAACTAATAACAACAACAAATGGGGTTTAACGTCCACTCGACACAAACTAGGTCATTTCGGGATTAACACATGGTTCGATTTTTTATTTCAATAATTCGCTTGCGCGTTGGGGTCTTTAAAAGTGGTAGGAAATCGAAGGACCCAGAGAAAACCCATGAGCTTGGACAGGGGACCCTACTCCCTGTCACATACAACCGGTGATTTGAAACCACGCCAGTTGACTCAATGCCAGACCTGATGATACAACACATACTCGCTAACCATTCGGCCCTCCAACCCCCCCATATCATTACTTTAGGATTTTACCAGTGAGAGGAAACTGGAGGTTCCGGAGAAAACCCTTGAGGTTTGACAGGCGACGCTGCTCCTTGTCATGTACAACGAGGGAAACGAAACCTCACCAGTTGACTCAATGCCAGACCTGATGATACAACGCATACTCGCTAACCATTCGTCCCTGTGATATCTGGGACGCTAACTTTAAGTTTTGATGAATGTATGCCATGTTTGTTGAAGCTTGTGTAACATATAAAGGTGTTTATAACAGGTGTGTAAAGGTGTTATTCTGATCATCATCAACTCACCTGTATTGTATTATAATCACCTTTGATATTGAGAAGTTCAGGTGGGAAATATAAATTGTTTTTATAAAATGTTTTTCATGTGGCACCCTTTGGTTGGTTAGGACAGGTGTATCAAAGGATAAACTTTAAGTTATTTCAGGTAAAGTCGGGTTCCATTTACCTGAGACATTATTAAGTTTAGATCTGTTTTCTGTAGGTCATGTAATACACCTGGTAAAACACCTGGCTAAACAATTTATATACATGACTTGATCGTTATTGTTTACTGACGTCGGGGAAACCAGACTGGAAAGTAGTAAGGAAATTTCTCAGCTCATTCTGTATTAGCATTGCCCCCCCACCCCTCCACCCCTCCACCCCCCTGTATCAGCATCCCCCCACCCCTCCACCCCCCTGTATCAGCATCCCCCCCACCCCTCCACCCCCCTGTATCAGCATGCCCCCCCCACCCCCGGTGTATCAGCACATAAAGCAGATAATAATAAAACAATCCATTTCTTGGAGTAATGTCCCTTCAACCAGCTCCTCTAGTTAAAAGCATTATATGTTTCTGTTTGTTTTATGTTACCATAGAAACTATACCAATCCGAACTCGTAACATTCTACTAAAAGAAAAAGAGTGATAATTTCTGGATTGCGTCTTGTAAATGTCAAAAATATTCTTGGTTGAAAACTTCTGATCATAAATTGATTATTACATAATCCTAAAACTATTCTTCTTTTTTTTCGATCGATTACTCAGTGTGTTAGAAACTGTCCAAATCGTGCATTGAATTCAATTAATGCATAAAGATATCTTCTGAATAGCACAACCTTTAACCTATAGAAGTTTTTATACTCACAGATCTTGAACATGTTAATTTGTTTTCATGGCTTTCCTTAATGAACTGAATACTTCTATAACTTTGATATTTAGAATAAAGACTGCCTGTTTTTATCTGAATGTAGGTTATAGCTGGAAGAGATATGTTAAATTTAGAAAAATGGCTGGTTATTTATGTATCTTGTATATTTTTATATCATATTTCCACGGAAATATTTATACTTTATGTATATATGTCAATCTGATTCAAATACACAATCTATATTTCACTTCGTTTTTTATACTTTCGATGGCCTACACTACATGAAGATCTGACCGGTCATAGTGATAGGTCGCGTCAGAGGTCATACGAGCGGCTTTTGACCCTGTGATGTCAGACATTTGATTAACCAATCAGCAATGATGTTTCTAGTGTGCACCACACACCCAAAGCACGCTGTAACAGACCGTTTCATTGGCTAAACCCTTACATCATCCAGAACGCGGGTTATATAACAACTCTTCCAGATCCTAGTGTAGTAAAGACAAGTAAAACGAAATTTTGAACAATAAAAAAACGAAAACAAAGAAGGATCTGTGTTTGAATCATATTGGTTTTTATGTATTCTCGTTATTTATGTATTTCTGTATATTCATGCATTATATTCGTATTGTATAGTATTCTCAGTGTCTGGAAGGTTTGGTACAATCAAATCTTATCTTTCTACGGGTTTTCTCCGGGTCCACCAGTTTCCTCCCACTGCTAAAGACCCCTACTCGCAAGCGAATTAATGAAATAAACTTAAACCTTCTGTTAGTCCCGAAATGACCTTGTTTGTGACCAGTGGATGTTAACTCATTAGCATGGTTTTGATTTCTCTGTTTGTACGTGACAAGGAGTAGTGTTGCCTGTCCAACCTCATGGGTTTTCTCCTCGGATCATCCGGTTTCCTTCTGTGCTTTAAAAACCCTACAAGCAAACAAAAAAAAATTGAAACATATGTTAGTCCCGAAATGACCTAGTTTGTGTTGAGTGGCCGTTAAACCCTCTCTCCCTCTCTCTCTCTCTCTCTCTGGGGGGGTTAGATGGCCGAATGGTTAGCAGGCGCCAGTTGTACGTGACAAGGAGTAGGGTCACCTGTCCAACCTCGTGGGTTTTCTCCGAGTCCTCCGGTTTCCTCCCACTGCTAAAGACCCCTACACGCAAGCCAATTATTGAAATAAAATTAAACCATATGTTAGTCCCAAAATGACCTAGTTTGTGTCGAGTGGACTTTAAACCCCAATCTCTCTCTCTCTCTCTCTCTCTCTCTCTCTCTCTCTCCAAAAGAAACAGATAGTTAGATAGCCTGGTTATGATGAAACGGGAATAACTGTAGCCTGAGTGAGGAATATAGAGAGTATTCGATGAGGTTGTTAACAGGTCTTTAGTTAAATAAAACCAAGGATTAAACGATGCTGGGTGTCGTGAATGATTTCTATATAGCATTGATTCCCGGGTGAAGAATAATGAAAGCTGATTGATTGTCGGAGATGAATAGATGTGAGTAGACAACGATAACCAGTAGATTAACAATGTATTATAATCTATAGACAGAGATGACCAGTAGTATCAGTCGTCCAGTTTGCTTTATTTATCTCAGTCTGAAGAATGATCGATTAGACAAACGTTGTTCGATAAACGACTTGTTAACATTATCTAGTAAAGTATACTAAAGTTCCTGATATAGGAAATGAACTGAAATTGGGTTTAACGTCCTTGTAGTGTCTGATGAATATGTATGTATTCCATATAAGGTTACTTATTAATCACATGATCACCTTTTCAATTTTTGTACCCCTCTATTGTTAATTAGGGTTGCATGTATGGGGTTAATAAAACGTGAGTGATTAGATTTGTGTGTGTCTGTGATTTAATCCGAGTTAAATCCAATGCAATCCTTGAGATATATGATCAGGGAGATATAACAGCCATTGAAGACGGACATTGTATACAATTCTCTCTCACGAACGCACCTTGGGGGGGGGATGGCCAAATGGTTAGCGTGTGCACGTTCTATCATAAGGTCTGTCATTGAGTCAGCTGGCGTGGTTTCGATTCCCCGGTTGTACGTGACAAGGAGTAGAATCGCCTGTCCAACCTCGTGGGTTTTCTCCGGGTCCTCCGGTTTCCTCCAGGTATTTCTTTTTATTTCGTCTCCTTTCCGCCAAGTTAATGACTAGATCTCCTCCTTCTCACCCGCCATTATTTCCTCTCCTTTCCCCCAAGTTAATGACTAGATCTCCTCCTTCTCACCCGCCATTATTTCCTCTCCTTTCCCCCAAGGTAATGACTAGATCTCCATCTCACCCTTTATGTTTCATGCCATAGGTTTTCTTTTTCTTGGACCTCCACAATGAACCTCAGGTTTTTTTTGTCCTATCCAAATGGCTACATGTTTTTCCTTACCATGTCATACAGTGTGCTTTTAGAGTAATTTTTCTGTCCCATCCAAACAACTACATGTTTTTCTTTTCCATGCCATGCAGTGTGCTATCAGAGATATTTTACGTAGACAGTTGCACTTTGGCCCACTTTGATTAAAGTCCAAAATTGATTTTGATAATTTCTCCTGCCCACCCTACAAGAAATGTGATAGGAATAGTTCCTGGATCGTTCTTGAAATTTAAACTAATTCAGTCTCCTGCATTGGATCACTTACAATCACGCAGTTATAAGAAATGAAAAATCCATATTTGGTTGACGTTCTATATTTAGATTAGAATGTTGGTTTATGACCTAATATGGCAGCAAACGGTTTGTTTCTGGAGAAACTTATCACGCTATATAAAATGATTGATGTGTGATTCGATTGATTGAGTTTGGTAATAAGTTAAAAGCCTTGGCCTTTCTTCCCGTCTACTGATGTAATAATTCCTGTATTCTTCTTTTACGCCAGCGTATATATAGAACTACGCTATTCTCAGGGATTTCATGTATACAGGCGTAAAAAATAAATATAGTATTCATCCTTTACATCAGTCTATATATCCGAAAAATATTAACACAACCGTTAAACAGCACTACATTGTTTCACAACACAAATTGATTTCAACACTGGTTTAATAACATTTTTAATGTACTTTTTCGTTCATCAGGGAGCTTGTAAGAAATAATGTTATATAGCTCTACGCCATTCTGTTGATTTTCATATGATAACACACAAATTGAAACTGACGGGAATAAATTATTTCATCATATTCCAACTTTAAATAAATGTGAAATGTGGAAACCATAGGTGTGAATCCCGAGGAACTTTTTCAAATAACTTAAGCATGCACGTAAAAGATCCCTTGGCAGTTGGAATTCAGTATAATAGTAGGCTATATTGCCGCTGTCCAGGCAAAATTTCCATCATAGCACATTGTATGGCGTAAGCCTGTCTTTATTAGCCCAGTCGGAGCAGAACCGTAGGATGTAAAACCCCATTTCATTTCTTCATTAGCCTGCTTGGGGACATTAAAGTAAGCCTGACTCGCTAGCCCGGCGGAGGTCGGGTATTCGATCCCTGCATAGGCCGAGTAAGTTCATCCAGATTTTCTGGCGTGGTTCGTCCCTTGTCAGTGATGCAGGACGGAGGGCCTGACAAGGACAGCTGTCTAGTCGTTGGGATGGGACGAAAAACCGAGGCCCCGTGTACACATTGGCGTGCATGTAAAAGATCCCTTGACAGTTGGAATTCAGTATAATAGTAGGCCATAGTGCTGCTGCCCAGGCAAAATTTCCATCATAGCACATTGTATGGCGTAAGCCTGTCTTTATTAGCCCAGTCTAAGCAGAACCGTAGGACATTAAACCCTATTTCATGTCTTCATTAGCTCGGTTGGGGACCTAAAAGTAGGATGTTAAACCCGGTTTTATCTCGATCATCATTTCCTATTATTGTCATGATAGTAGTTATTGACACCATATATCATTATGTCCTATATAAATCGACCAACCTCCGTTTATATCTTTTCTCAATCATCTAATGTAATAACGGCCAAGAAATTGATTTTGTAGAAGTTTTAAAATGTTTTTCAGCAAGATGGTATTTATACCCATCCATCAAATTCAATCTAAGCTTAAAGACTTCTCTAAATGATTTCTCGATATTTTTTTAACATAGCAATAATGTAATCTTGATAAAAAGAATTGTGGGTATCTTATTGATTCATAAAACAAACTCTCCACAAACTCGTTACATTCAAGTATTTACCAGGATCAAACCCGCTACCTCCAGACTAGCCAGCCAGCGTTTTACTCACCGAGCCAGCGTGGCTGCTAGGGTTATTTATGTGTATATATAGTATAGTCGCGTAGATCGTATGTAATCCGGGGATTATGGGAAACAATGACACAGATGATAAGTCAATAAGACACGATGATATTATACTCGTGTATTAATCAGATTATGTGGAAAATATCAATATTAGTTATATAGCATTATAGTCAATATCAGTTATATAGTCACTACTATATACATATTATTATACACCCTGCTATAGTCAATATCATACACCCTGATATAGTCAATATCAGTTATATAGTCTACACCCTGATATAGTCAATACTATATACATATACACCCCGATATAGTCAATACCATACACCCTGATATAGTCAATACTATATATCATACACCCTCCCCCTTGTTAAGAGTTGCACAATCCTGACTACAACTTGTAAGGGGATGCACAATATTGGCTCTTCCCACTTGTCAGGAGCTGCACAATCCCAGCTCCTCCCACTTGTCAAGGAGCTGCACAATTCAAGCTCCTCCCACTTGTCAATGGGCTGCACAATCCAAGCTCCTCCCCCTTGTTAAGAGTTGCACAATCCAAGCTCCTCCCCCTTGTTAAGAGTTGCACAATAAAGGTGTTACCCAATGATTCATCTTGAAGATAAAACCAAGAATAGATCGAAACATATATAGCTGCCTGGGCAAACTTCTTCTTCATAGAAAATCATACATGACCATAGAAAACAAAATCAGCAAGAGAAAAATGAAAAATAATGTTTCATTTTCTGTCTAGATAAATAAGGTCTGTCATTGAGTCAACTGGCGTGGTTTCGATTCCCCGGTTGTACGTGACAAGGAGTAGGGTTCAACCTCATGGGCTTTCTATTGGTCCTCCTGTTTCCTCCCACTGCTAAAGACCCCTACATGCAAGCAAATTATTAAAATAAAATGGAACCATATGTTAGTCCCAAAATGACCTAGTTTGTGTCGTGAAAGAACCCCATCTCTCTCTCTCTCTCTCTCTCTCTCTCTCTCATTACCATAAATTACCAAAATCCAAAGCAAAATGCTGTTATTTGAATGTGTTGTTTTACGATAAAGCTAATGCAGTGTTTGTCGGTAGATTAATGGTTTAGTCTCAAGGAGGAAAGTATGGTGTTATATTTGCTGTCGATCGTTAAAAGGAACACAAATGACTTGATAGCGACGTAAAGTAATAAGGCGGTCATATTAACAGTTGTTGGTGTCAAGACTGTGAACTCGGACGATAAAACCGATTTTTAAATGACAAGAACTTTTATGACTGAAGTTATGCATGTGAAAGAGTTTTTATACAAAATCCCTGAGGGTTGTTTGAGGAATAAAGAAATCTCTAGCAACTATAATATTGTAAAAGTTGAATCTCCCGTTATATTATCCAAAATTCTCGGAACATACTTTGAGTGATTTTTAAAGTAGGAAAATCTTTAACTCAATATCATCCACAGTCTTCGACATCGTAAACACGACTTATTGGTCAATTTAAATAAACATTGATGTTGTCATATTACCGTGAAAAGATGAGCTTCTGATATCCAATATTTGAAACACAATGAAAATTTTAAACTTGGCACTCGAATTGCATGCCAGAATGCTCTCACGCACTAATTGTAATGAAGTGACTGGATGAATGAGGCTAAACATATCCCACAAGGGAAAACTACTGGAGTAGACTGGAATAACCAGATGCCAAAGACTGCCATTAAATTTGCACTCTTTGTGTATTTCAATGAACATAACTGATTAGAAATTACAGTAAAAATAGAAAGGTTGAATGTAAATCAGTTTATATATACATTCATATTACATTATTATATGCGTTGCAACCCATTTGTGTCCATTTCTAGGTCCTAAATATTAGCGATTTATCTCCTTTAAAATGTTACAATATTTATTGTTGAAACGGCTGGAAATCAGATCCTTAGATCACAACCATTTAATTTTCTCTTCCTCGGCAACCACCTGTTAAAACTTTGCCTATTATTTCTTCGTGAAAAAGACTTATTTAAAACCAGAAGTCCTTGGTTCTTCTGCTCAACAGCTTTCAGTTCCAAATATTTAAGTTTTCAAATTTTAATTTAAAAAAAAACGTACTCAAGAAGTGATTGAGTTATAAATTATTATTTATTAAACAAGACCCCAAAGGACTAATCATTAAAATTGGATTAGCCTTACTTTAAAAATAAAAACTATCAAAATATTGCGTCAACAACACTAGAGAAATACTTTTGCAATAACGATCTGTTATTTAACCAAAAGGTCAAATCATTTCTCATTGCCAGTTTTTATTCTCTGGAAATGTTGAAAGATAATAGATTATTAAAGTTAGAGGTGACACTGTCTGTAAGTCACACAACCATGTAAAAGAAGATTGAGTTTTTAAAAAAGGAAGAAAGAGTCTGATTAGGTGGACTAAATTGTCGTGTAAAAAGAAAATGGATGATTTGAAATAAATCTAATGACTGTGTAAAGAGGAGAATGAAAGGATACGATGTGGTTGTTAATTATGGTATCTGTCAAGACAGACGAAATGTGAGTTATTAAGGTATTAAATCTTTTTCACACATTGGCGGCGGTTCAGATCTAATTGGATTTCTCAGATCTAATTCTTAGAATATAATGATGAAAGATTCTGTCCATTTTGGTGAAAGAATGTGTTTGTCTGTAGATTAAAAAAAACTAAGGGGGAGTAACTCTCAATCCCTCATGATGTATAGGGAGGCAGACCACAATTAAATTTCACCATCTCGGTACCCACAAATTGTAGTTCGTCTATTTATAGCAATTCTCTCTCTGTCTCTTTTCTCCCCTTTTGCATGCCCATTTTTGTTGATTTTTTGGTCTAGAATGGATGAAGAGCGTTTGAATTAACATTTTCTGCCAGGTTTTGGTAAATATTCATGATTTTGAGGAGGAAGGATAAGAGGGTTATCAGGTTAGCTACGGCGATATGTACGGCAACTAGTTACATGTTTTTAGTATGCTTCTTCAAGTTTGTGTATCTCAAAATTTTGGTGGTCAACCTCATACAAATTTTAGTGCAAAGACATGACCATTTGTTCCTCTGTCTGTAGTGAAAAGCATTCAGCCCAACGAAAATTTGGGAAAAAGTTGGAGGTGGGCAAAGAGGCCAGAATTAACATTGAAGTCAATGGGTAAATTAATGGTGGTCTGCCTCCATAGTCTGTCGAACAAAAAAAACACTAAGGGGAAGTAACTCTCAATCTCTCATGATGTATATTTTTAATGATTAAATGTGATTGGGTATTATGTGTCGATTCATTTGAGAAACAGCTAGTAGGCCTAGAGTGTGATGTTGATTATTAGAGTTGTATAGAATTCTGTAGACCTGCATTACCAATTACTGTCGTCCATGCTAGGCAAAGAGGCTGTCAGTGAAAACGTCACTATTTTTGGCGTACTATTATTTAGGAAGAGGGCAGTAAACTCGTGACATGGATTCGAATCTCTGCCTTCTCATTTAGGCTGACAAGAAAGTGTTGCACTGTCGATCAACTGCTAACAAATCGAGGTACATGCATGTACACATCAGTGTGTACGTAAAAAAGGTGAATTTGTTTTGACAATATCCGTATTACATCATCTACAGAGGGTGTCGAATGTTTGACAAATTTTATCTGAATAGACTAAATCTATATTTTCCATTTAGTCTGCAATTTTGTTCCTTTGAAGACCCTTAAAGGAGCATTATGGGAGATTAGATAAAGAGTTGACAATTCTCGCTATAATAGTTCAAAAATAGATAACAAAAAGGAAGTATCTTAAAAATTTCAGAAAAATGACTTCACTCTGAGTCGCGTTATCGTCATTACAATAAATGAAATGAAATGAAATGGGGTTTAACGTCCTACTGTTCTGCTCCTATACTGGGCTAATGAAGACGGGCATACGCCATACAGTGTGCTATGAGGGAAATTTTGCCCGGGCAGCGGCACTATCGCCCACTCTTATATCGAATTCCAACTGCCAAGGGATCTTTTACGTGCATTCTAATGTATACACGGGACCTCGGTTTTTCGTCTCATCCGAAGGACTAGACAGCTGTCCTTGTCAGACCCTCTGTTCTGCACCAATGACAAGGGGAAACCACGTAACATAAAGATACATCATGTAAGATTAGATAAAGAGTTGGCAGTTCTCGCTATAATAGTTAAAAATTAGATAATGTAAAGGGATCTGCTGAAAATTTCAGTCAAATTACTTTACTCTGAGCAGAGTTATTGCCAGTACAATAACAGTGTAGCCTTGATTGTCATTGCTATCATTCAAAGTTTCCATTTTTACGTTCAATCATTAACCACAAACCACAGTTAAAACTGTTAAAAATCTTGAGTATCCAACGGCAACGAGAGTTGATTATGGTTTTAGTAAATTAATAAATGTCTAATTAATAATTTATATAACATTTAAGGCATAATTTAAAAGAAAGACCCACAAAATGGCAGATTCATCTCTTGAATAGTGTTTGTTTAATGTTTTCAGTGTTCCTTGATAGGGGTAAGATGGCCGAATGGTTAGCACGTGCATGTAGTATCATAAAATTTCCCTCATAGCACACTGTATGGTGTATGCCTGTCTACATTAGCCTAGTATAGGAGCAGAACAGTAGGACGTTAAACTCCATTTCATTTAAAATCCAGGATTACAATCATCTGATTAAAATACAGATCTATATTTCGTTTCTTTTTTTTATACTTTCTATGGCCTCTACTACATGAAGATCTGACCGGTTGAATGGTCATACGAGCGGCTTTTGACCCTATGATGTCAGACATTTGATTAACTAATCAGCATTGATGTTCCTAGTGGGTCACTCACAGTTCTGTCCACCTCACAGACGGTTTCATTGGCATCATCCAGAACGCGGGTTATATAACAACTCTTCCAGATCCTAGTGTAGTAAAGACAAGTAAAACAAAATTTTGAACAATAAAAAAACGAAACGAAATAGGATCTGTGTTGTAATCAAATTGGGATTATAACAATAGTTGTTGTGTAAATTGTCGACCAGACACAATTTGATTGAAACGTGATAGTCTCCCTTTAAAGTAATTGTCGATATAAATCTTCCTAATTTTGTTTCTGGTCTATTCATGTTTTAATTCGCTCTCCACGGACAATGAGCAGAAAGGAGAAAATTTGTGGTAATTTTTGTGATCTCCCAGACATCTTTAAAAATGGTCCACAGGTCAAGATTAGAAAAAGGATAATTATTGTGCTACTAGCGATTGAGCTGCGACTATTGTGGTTTTTATTCAATGGAAGTTTGTCTGGGGGGAACTGATTCAACTTACACTGTGAAAAGAGAAGTGTCAGAAAAGACAATGTTCAAAATGAATTGAAACAAAATAGAGTTTAAAATATAAGGGGAATAAAATTTATTTTCATTATCTATTTTTTAACTGTTGTAGCGAGAATTGTTACCCCTTTAAGCAAATAAGATACCAGTTACCACCAGGCCTGTCTATATATACAGAACATTTTTTAAAAGGAATCTGAAACACTGGAGTGTGGGTGGGGAGTGTGGGTGGGGGGTGGGGGGATGGAGAGGTTCCTACACCCTGTTTACAGTGATTTGACCAGGCTATTGTTAGACTTACAAGTACGATGTTTTCCGAAATATGCTGCTTTACATCTCTCATTTAGTACAAAATTTTCACTTGACATCATCAGTATTGTCCCACTGCTTTTTTAACTTTTAGAAAGCAGTGGATTAATTCTCTTCAGCAGTGGGGCAATTGTCTTCAGCAATTGGGTAATTCTCTTCAGCAGTGGGGCAATCCATTCAGGCAATGGGACAATTCTCTTCAGCAGTGGGCAATTCTCTTCAGCAGTGGGCCATTTCTCTTCAGCAGTGGGGAAATTCTCATCAGCAATGGGGTAATTCTCTTCAGCAGTGGGCCATTTGTCCCACTATTAACTATACCAAAAAAAGCCCTGTGTCTGTAAGGATTTGTGTTGAATTAACCAGGTGGTAATTTTACTGTGTATGTGTAATATCGGTAACGAAAAGGCTGTTTTGAAATCGTCTCAATCAAGTTGGAATTAATCAGCCACGATAAGTATTGATTTCTAGCCAACCGGCCAACTAGTCTGACGGCTAAAAATAAATATAAATGTGCTGTAACATTCCCGCAAATTAATGCATGGATTATCCAATACTGTGTAGCTAGTGTTTCATAGATTGAAAAATACATGTTGGTTAAAGGCACACCTACACTTTCTTTTCTCATCTACTACATACTGACCCTTTAGAATACACGTAGTTTAAAGGCACACTACACTTTGTTCTCTATATTGGACCTTTAAAATACATGTACACTTTGCTCCCTATAACCTACTGGACCTTTAAAGGCACACCTAGACTTTGTTATTTATCATCTACATAGGCCCTACTAACCCTTTAGAATACATGTAGTTTAAAGGTAGACCTGATGCAAAACAACACTTTATGAGAAAAGTGTCACGGTCGTGTGCTTTATCCTTTATCATCTATTGGTGGGATGGGATGGGCATTCTAAGCACGAGATAATGATATAAATATAATATTATTGTGATATCACAATTGTCAACTGTTAAATTTCCTCAACGGTAACCTGGTAAACCCCCTCCTGGATTCACCCCCCGTTTACATGTCTAACTGGACGGTAATCTGACTAATAGTTATTCAATCTTCAAACAAAATACACAGCTGTTTATTTTATAACAGGTTTTTTGTATTTTAGTATAATATTCATTCTGTTGGAACAGATACGGTACACGTAGGGAAGGGAAGGAGGGTGAAAGGGAAGGAAGGGAAGGGGGATGAAAGGGAAGGGAAGGAGGGTGAAAGGGAAGGAAGGGAAGGGGGATGAAAGGGAAGGGAAGGAGGGTGAAAGGGAATGTGGGGAGGAGGGTGAAAGGGAAGGGGAGGGGGGTGAAAGGGAAGAGAAGGAGAAAGAAAGGGAAGGGAAGTAGGATGAAAGGGAAGGGAAAGAGGGTGAAATGGAAGGGAAGGAGAATGGAAGGGCAAGGAAGGAGGATGAAGGAGGATGAAAGGGAAGGGGAGGAGGATGAAAGGGAATGGGGGAAGGAGGATGGAAGGGAAGGGGAGGAGGAGGAAAGGGAATGGGGGAAGGAGGATGAAGGGAAGGGAAGGGGTTGCATCTAAGAATCAGAATATTTTTTTTATATGGATAAATTTTGTGTGTACATTAATTTCCTTTGTGCACTAGTTCCCAAACTTAGAGCAAAACTACATAAGCTCTTTAATAGAAATATATTAAATATCATCAGAGAGATACAAAAAATACCACCAACGACACTTGAAAAATGAAAGTAGTTCATTTTAATTATAGATCAGCATAGATACTATATGCACGTTTATTGTCATTGTCTATGTAATATGTATTATTAAATGTATATGACTATGTCTAAGTGTATATGTATGCATGCATGCAATAAACATCTTATATATGTGAAATATAAGTTCCAATCATAAGACGGAAGAACCATTGCAGACTTATTAGTTATTGGCGAACCTAGCGGTTACACAACCCCAACTTTAAGATATAAATTCTGGGTATTATGAACTCAATATTCTGTGTTTATGTTGTAAAACTTTACTTCACACAGATCTCCACAGACCATTAATTGGCATAAAAAAACCTTCCATCAAATTTCCTCTCAGAATCCTTTCTACGGTCTCGTATGACCGCTAAAACATGAACTTTATCTCCGAAATGAGGAAATGAAACAAGGACTGTTTTTAACTCTGATTTGAGCGCTAACTATATAGCAAAATAGCATTAGAAAAAAAAATCTGTTCGGAAAAAATACGATGAGAATTTGTGAAACGATAAATACGGAGTTAGTTGAAGTTTATTAATCTCTTGTGACGGAATGGAATTAGAATGACGGGTATGATAGCACTCCCGGGATCTTATCCTGTAAAGAGTTTTCAAACTTAATTAGAATCTTATTCTTGGATCTCTGTGTGACCAAAAATGTTTTCTAGATTTTTTTTTCTGTTTTTGAAATACTTAATACATTCATACAAACAGTATACTACATGTATATCAAAGGGGTTTCAGTTAGATGTAGTTGCCACCAAATTTGATTTAGCTCTCTTATCAAAAGCCCAAAACACATATAAAGCCACTGCCTTGGCTAGCGATTTTGGTATGACAAATGAAAATAATTCAGATACATACAATGTACATCACACTTACAGCACAAGTGATGACCGAGTAGCTGCTACTAAGTCAAGTGACGTATGTGTATGTGAAATAGCTTTATTTAAAGTCCGCTTCCACCGTTGTGATATCACAGACAAACGAGTGACCTGTAATGACTTAGCCTTTTTATATTTTAATAATTAATTAATCACACATTATGCAAGAGCTAAATCTTTCTATTGCAGGTCTTTCTTTAGGCCTGAAATGTTATCTAAATTATTGATTAGACATTAACTGATCCAGACCATATCCAACTCTGTATGTTATCACTATCAACTCTAGATGGCATCGCTAGGCTGCGAACTTTAGTGGATTATGAGCTGATTTATTGCATAACTTTCCTTCACGATTTAACGATTAAACGATTAAATGGATAATCAAGACTATGCTGTTTATCTTACTGACTTTAGTAATGATGATCAAGGCTAGGCGGAAATTTCAATTGCTTACTTCTCAGTTCATAGTGGATCAATTTGAATGAAATTTTCAGCAAATTGCCTTTACATTATGTAGTTTTTAACTATTATAGTGAGAACTGCCAACTCGTTATCGAATCTCCCATAATGTATCTTTAATGGATAAGCTCAAGTGTTGATGATTTGTACTTGATAAAGTCTGTGAGAGGTTCCCTGTGTGTCTAGGCTTGGCTATGGTCCAGACGGCGTTATTGAATTTTTAAAAAATGATCTACTTTTAACAAAATCCTGAAAATATTTTGTGTTTTATGTTTTTCAGGTTTTATTGGGATTTAGTAATGTTGGTGCTTCTAATTGGCAATTTAATTATTTTACCTGTAGCCATTAGTTTTTTTAACGATGATCTCAGTACACATTGGATCGTGTTTAATTGTATATCAGACACAGTTTTCTTCTTGGATATAATTATCAACTTTAGAACAGGTGAGATAACACTTATTTATATTGTCAGGGTCGGGGTCGGGGAATGGTTAAACGTGGGTACTTTAGATCAATTGAACGAGAAAGAGAAATGGGGTTTAACATCCACTCGACACAAACTAGGTCATTTCAGGACTAACATATGGTTTAATTTTATTTCAATAATTCGTTTGCACATAGGGGACTTTAGCAGTGGGAGGAAACCAGAGGACATGGAGAAAACCCACAAGGGTTGGATAGGCGACCCCTACTCCTTGTCACATACACCTGGGGAATCTTATGATGCAATGAGCACACGCTAACCATTCATTTATTTTTGGCTTCTGAAATCTAAGTTAATATATCACTTGTATAGATGTCATACACTAGATGAGTAAGAAATAAGCAAAACAATATTGAACATGTAGACTAGCGAACCACCTGGAGGGGGTTGGATGGCCGAATTGTTAGCATGTGCACACTGAATCATAAGGTCTGTCATTGAGCCAAATGGCGTGGTTCGATTCCCTGGTTGTACGTGACAAGGAGTAGGGTCGTCTGTCTAACCCCTTGGGTATTCTCCCACTGCTGAAGTCCCCTATGGGCAAGCGAATTATTGAAATGAGATTGAACCATATGTTAGTCCCAAAATGACCTAGTTTGTATCGAAGGACATTAAACCCCATTTCTCTATCTAACTTTTTATCTTTTTTCTTTTGTTTTGACAATCCATAAAACAAATTAACAAAAATGTTTTGTCTCTCTTCTTTCAGGTGTGATATTGAACGATTTTGCAGATGAAATTATTCTGGATCCAAAATTAATCGCCAAGCATTATATGAGGACTTGGTTTTTTCTCGATCTATTAAGTTCTATTCCGATGGATTATATATTTTTAATGTGGGATTCGGAGGCTGATTTTAATCAGTTGTTTCATGCAGGTACGGGTGTGGGGGTGAGGAGAAGTTCCACTAAACCGTACTGGCAAGGTGATCATTCTAAACTTGTTAACTCGCTAATTACACAAACAAATATTACTTTGTTGGTGGGGGGACAAATTCAAACTTAATATTTTGGGGGGGTTTTAACTTAAAAGTATTTATTTTATTTTTTAACTTAAAAGTATTTTTTTTATTTTTTAACTTAAAAGTATTTTTTTTATTTTTTAACTTAAAAGTATTTATTTTGTGGTGGGATAATTTAAAAATTATGATTTATTTTGCTTGAAATAATTTATTTGGTGGTGGGGCGACTTCACGACTTAAAATTATTTATTTGGTGGTGGGACGACTTAAAATTATTTATTTAGTTGTGGTACGACTTAAAACTTATGATTTTTTTAACTTAAAAATATTCATTAGGTGTTAGGACAACTTACAACTTATGATTTTTTAAACTTTAAAGTATTCAATTGATGTTGGACAACTTACAAATTTTATGACCACAAATAAACAAACAAATATTTATTTGATGGTGGAACACAACTTAAAACCTTTTGGGGTTTGCATTAACCAATGATAACAAGTCCAAAAGAATCTGACAAAAACAAACCAAGGATTAATTTGGGGATGAAACATCTAAGAACCTTTTTTTCTTAAAATCTAAAAGTTTGGTGGCCACAAATGATTTGGTGACATGACAACCTTAAAAATATTTTGATTTAAAAGTTTGATGAGCACAGATGCAATTACCCTGACCCCTCCCAAACTAAGTAGTAATTTGTTGATGTTTTCACTCACGATACGGTTCCTCACATCATGGCCCACGCCTTGTTACCGTTGGTAACAGTCAGGCTATTATATATTGTATTAAACACTTTACTAAACTCGAAGGGGGATGTCTTAGTCGAGACGTCATGGCACTAGACTTGAAGAACCATCATGAATTTTCTAGCCCAGTCCTAACTTATCTAAGGGTGTTGCCTTTGGGACTAAAAAGGACAGTGTGTCTAGTCATTCGGGAAGGATGAAAAACTAGTGTAAAAGAACCTTTGACAGTTAGAAATTCCAAAAGACTAAGCAAGATCGCTGCTGTCTGGGCAAAATTCCCCAACTTTGCATCGCACACATAAAAATAGAAATAAATTGTTAGAAAGTTTCATTAACGTGAGTATTCTTGACCTTTGTATACATACGCCATATTTCATAGTTTTTATTCAAATCAAAGTTAAAAAGTTGGATGACCACAAATATAGGTACCATCTTTGAATATCTTTATTTCATTGATATGCACCCAGTAGTTTTGGTGACTATATGTTTTGAAGACGACTAAAACATAAAAAATATAAATACCAACATAAATTTATAAAAAAAGAAGAGAGTTGGGTGGTCGAATGGTTAGCGTGTGCGCGTTGTATCGTAAGGTCTGTCATTAAGACAACTGGTGTGGTTTCAATTACTTGGTTGTACGTGACAAGGATTAGGGTCATCTGTCCAACCTCGTGGGTTTTCTCCAAGTTCTCCAGTTTCCTCCCACTGCTAAAGACCCGTACGCACAAGCGAATTATTGAAATAAAATTAAACCCTATATTAGTCCGGAATGTACCTGGTTTGTGTCGAATGGACGTTAAACCCCATTTCTCTTTCTCTCTCACAGTTGTCTTTTGAGTTTCTGGTGCTCTTAGTTCAGCGAGCAAAATGTTAAACTTCCTCTGTCAAATACACAACAAGGTAAAAGTAGGCTGTAGCGCTGATGTCAGCTAGGGCAAGATTTCCCTCATAGTCTCCAACAGACCAGTTGGTGCAAAAAAGTGGGATGTATTACACAAGCAGGCATATAGAGTATAAATATAGTCTTTATATGTATATTATACATAACGAAAATAAAATGTGAGATATACCTTTATCACCCAATAATACATTCTACAGTAGATATTGCTTGTATGATAAAATTCATAATCTTTTAAATCAATTTGATTCGTCAATTAAAAAGGAACTACTTTGTTTTTATTTTCAAAGAACAATTCATTTTTTATTAAAAGAAACTTCTTTTTTTATTAAAAATGAATTATTTTTATTTAATTGACCTTGATGGAAACACTGGTTCAATATAAAGAACTTTGCAATGGTTGAATTACTGTCAAAAAATGATGTATCACTATGCCGTAATATAATCAGGTTCAGTAAAAGTGAAATCTTTAGCAAAGAATTATATTTATTTATTTGAGCATGTAAGAAAGGATTGGGTGATAAATAAAATCTCCTGCTTGTCTTTTTTGATATCAAAAAACAACACTCGTTGATGAAGTAAAAAAAAACAACTCAGCAATGCTTCACTTTTTTTAAAATTTATCGATTTGTTTTGGTATTTTTTAATATCAAAAATGACGAGTAGGAATTCTCTATATCTGGAATAAAGTTAAATACATCAAATCTGATCCAATCAGCACTTTTATTTTTCAATGAAGACTTTTTTCTAACTTCCTGGTTCAAGGGTTGAGAAAGTACATATAGGGTATATCTGTTGTCGTAAGTTTAGATCATAGAAGCATGAATGCCGTGCTATGATTGAAATTTGACATTTTACATAAAAGTTGTCTTGATAAGAAAGCCCCCCCCCCCCCTCACCCGTCAAACCTAAACGTAACACCTGTCATTAAGATAAAAGAACATGTCTTGTAGACAGAATTGCTGTCAAAGGTGCCATTTGTACTCTCCTAACAACTCCATTAAATTTATAATAAATATAAAACAGTTCAGATATTATAAACATTCTTATTATAGAGTTTCAGAGAGATAGAGAGAGAGAAATGGGGTTTAACGTCCACTCTCGACACAAACTAGGTCATTTTGGGAATAACATATGGTTTAATTTTATTTCAATAATTCCCTTGTTCGTAGAGGTCTTTAGCAGTGGGAGGAAACGGCCTAGAGAAAACCCACGAGTTTGGACAGGCGACCCTACTCCTTGTCACATAAAACCTGTAATTCGAAACCACGCCAGTTGACTCAATGACAAACCTTATGATACAGCGTGCATGTGCTAACCATTCAGCCATCCCAGCCTCCCCACAGCCCCTTATAGACTTTCAGTACTTACAAGTTAACCCAAAATCAAAAATCCAGAGATTCTCTTGACTAGGATTTCAACCCTGTGGCCCCAAAACACAATCATAGCTATTTTTCAATCTATTAAACTGGAATTCTATTAAGAGATAATTTTTATTTTGTTTTTTTATTGGGGGTTGTCATGTTTTTATTTATGAAATATTTATTTGTTTTTGCATACTCTAATTTTTATACACCCACATTTAAATATGGTCGTATATGTTGTCGTCCCCCCCACCTGTCCGTACGCGTCCGCTTTCCTCACTTCCTGGTGAACACTCGTAAGGTGAAAGCTCTTATTCTGTTGACTTGAGATTTATGCACCATAATAAAATTCACAAGTCAAAGAATCCTATTGATTTATATCAGTTATCCATACTTCCTATTTTCTCCTTTGATTAATTTAACAAATCTTGTGGAAGTTCTAGGTTCAAAAATTAATCATTCAATTGACTTGAAGATACATGTGCACGAGTCTTAAGATACGTAACGATTTTCAATAATTTACTATAACTGCAACAGCTAAAGGTATCTTGTGATTACCAGTTCATGTTTTGTATAGTAATTGTTGACACACGAAGGAACCAGAAATCAATAAAAAAAATTAATTTTCTGATAATTACAGATTGGATTGTAGATCGGGTTTTAGTGTCTTGTAAATGCGCCCGTTAGCAACAAAATGTTAATTATGCAACCGACATCCTCTGTGGACTGCTAGGATGACTTAGCCACTGTGGGTGTATGTTTCATTGCCTAGCAACCTATCTTTAAAATTATTCTCATATAATAGTCAACATGTGCTTCTGCTGCTTTTGTATTATCTCCTTCTTCTTTCATTCAATAATTGTAAGTGTGTTCTGTTCTTTCTAAGTCCTGTATTGATCTTGTTTTTCTATTTACTTGCCATTATTTTGGACAATGACCATGTATATTTAATTACAAAATCCAGAAACTGAAATATTTTAATTCCTAACACTCAGCCTCGAAATAACAGTCGCGAAACTAACACTGAGACTGAAATATTTTAATTCCTATCACTCAGCCTCGAAATAACAGACCCGAAACCAACACCGAAAAATTTTAATTTCCATTACCAGGCCTAGAAATAACAGTCCCAAACTAACACTGAAATATTTTAATTTCCATTACCAGGCCTTGAAATAACAGACCCAAAACCAATACTAAAATATTTTAATTTCCATTACCAGACCTAGAAATAGCATTTTTAGTTGAGTCTGAGAAAATGTCTGACACTAGTTAACTATGAACTGATATATTTAACCTTTGTGACGGACATGTATTAAAAATATCAACAAAAACAGACAAATCGGTGACGTACAGAATAACACGCTTCAGAAGTTTTGTACCAGAATTTTTCTGTGATATGGGCCTTGTCCCCACTCATGCCTGTTATCTCTTTATCCATCGTCACTTAAACTAATCGTATTTAGTCTCCCCTGGAACATTTACTAATATTAATTCAATACAATATACTAATTTCTACAACAAACAAACGGATGAAGCAAACTATAATTATTTAAAAGATTTATAGATTTCAGAAATCTGAAAATGCATCAGAAACGGTCAGCATTCACTACCCACAACTCCTTCATATGTAAATAACTTAATTTAATCAACCTGTCCATAATATCATATTATAATGTATTGGACGTTCAAATTTGTAATAAACAACAACAATACCCTTAACCCACACCCCATCTATACATTCATACACCTACCAACATACTAGTAAGTACATCCAGATCAAAGTCATTATTAGTAAGTACATTTAGAACACAGTCATTACTGTAGATATGGAACAAAGTCATTATTAATGAGTACATCTAGAACAAAGTCATTACTAGTGAGTACATCCAGATGAAAGTCATTACTAGTAAGTAAATACAGAGCAAAGTCATTACTAGTATGTAAATACAGAACAAAGTCATTACTAGTAAGTAAATGCAGAACAAAGTAATTACTAGTAAGAAAATACAGAACAAAGTCATTACTAGTAAGTAACTACAGAACAAAGTCATTACTAGTATGTAAATACAGAACAAAGTCATTACTAGTAAGTAAATGCAGAACAAAGTCATTTCTAGTAAGTAAATACAGAATAAAGTCATGACTAGTAAAAAAATACAGAAAAAAGTCATTACTAGTAAGTAAATCCAGAACAAAGTCATTACTAGTATGTAACTACAGAACAAAGTCATTACATGTAAATACAGAACAAAGTCATTACTAGTATGTAAATTTAGAAGAAATACATAAATAAACAAGTCGTACATTTCCTTTGTTTCATTGTAAAATGTCTGGTTCGTGCTAAAATACAAATAGCTTGGAAGTGAATGAATCCTGAGTCACAAAGTTTTCACAGTAGGCTATACACTTTTACTCCGATGAAAGACACATCTTCTTTTTAAGTGTTTAATAGACTTGGCATTAAATATTGTCTATCAAAGGAGTTTTCGTCCGGTACAAACCAACCAATCATATTCACAGCAGACCAAGATAAATTGGAGTAAGCAACCAGAAATTTAAAAAAATGTCTGGGATATATATTTATCACTTCAGATATATCAGATGTTAAACATTTTCATGTCAGTCTGTGATAATCATAGTAATGTTAGTATGTAGCAATGCATTATGTATGACAAATATACCAAGATAACAAAATCGTAATTATCACAGTTGAAAAACCGCCATTTTGATTTCCCGGACAAATGTGAATTAGTTCATTAACGGCATGTTTTTTAATTTTTATTTTATGTATTTTTACAGTTGAAAAACCGCCATTTTGATTTCCCGGACAAATGTGAATTAGTTTATTAACGGCATGTTTTTTAATTTTTATTTTGTGTATTTTTACTGTTTTTGCGTTGAACCCCATGCTTTTATTTACAGAAATACATTTAGAATTAGTTACTATAGAAATGTTACCATAGAAACACAAATTATATATGCACTGTTCGGAGTAGTGCTTTTAAAACACAAAGCTGAAAAATTTGTATTTCTCTTACAGTAATTATATCTCTATGGATATTTTATTTTAATCGATAAATATATATTTCTGAAATTTCTCGTACTTCTTTAAATATTGGACGAAGTAAAGCCTACATCCAACAAAAAAAAACAAAACCATATACTCAAAACATTAAAGATATTTTAGTTAAAGAGTTTAATAAAGAGTATGCCATTCTCGCATTAATAATTAAAAAATAGTTGATAGAAAAAGAAAATATTGAAAATTTCAGTCAAATTACTTTATTCTGAACGAAGTTGTCACTCTTGGAAGTTTGGACTAGAAATAGGCATCAACCGTCTCCACACCGTCTCAGAGAATTACCGATTGTTTGATTGACAGACGCTAAACTCCACCCACATATTCTTGATTATCAAGTAACATTCTAAATGGCACATACACTATGCAAGAGCTAAATCTGTCTATTACAGGTCTTTCTTTAGGCCTTAAATGTTATATAAATTATTAATTAGACATTAATTAACTTATCCAGACCATAATCAGCTCTCGATGCCATCTTATGTGTCAGATTTTCACTGGATTTGAATCCGATCTGCTGCTAAACACTCATTGATGATTTAATCAAAAAATGGATAATCGAGACTTTAGTAATTAATGATGGTCGAGGCTAGGCCTAAATTTCAATCGCTAATATCTCGGTTTAGAGTTAAGCATATTCCTTTTACATTATCTAGTTTTTAACTGTATCTTTAATCTTTTATAAAGCCCCCTTCATGCACATACACAATGTCAAAAGGTAATTGGCAAACAGTGAAATATAGCCTACCATTTTTGTCGTGAATTATGGGCAACAATATCTTCACACATGAATAGCATGACAAGTTGCAGTTAGATGGCCTGTAATGTTCGGATTTGTCAATTTTACTTATGAACAAGAATCAATTTTATTTATGAACAGGAATTTAATTTAATTATAGACAAGAATTTATATCAATTAAGAACAAGAATTTAATGGTTTCTGTCACGACAGTAAAAAAATAGCTTTAAGCTTAGACTGGCACAAAGTAATATATATTTGAACTTTGTGTAAACTGAAATGATGATGCAGCAATCTTTTGTTGAAAATATAATAAATATGATGATTCAGTAACCTTTTTTTTGAAAACAATATATTGAAATGAAATGAAGTAGGGTTTAATGTTCTACTTTTATGCATGAACCGGGCTAATGACAGTCATACACGATGCAGTGTGCTATTGATGGTCATACACTATGCAGTGTGCTAATGACAGTCATACACCATGCAGTTTGCGAATGATAGTCATACACCATGCAGTGTGCTAATGACAGTCATACACCATGCAGTGTGCTAATGACAGTCATACACCATGCAGTGTGCTAATGATAGTCATACACCATGCAGTGTGCTATGAGTACAATTCTGCCTAGTCAGCGGTGTTTCTGCTTAGAAGTTAAAATTCATTTAAAAATAATTTCACAATGTGGCATAAAATTTCTAAATAGAAGACATATTTAAGCCAGTGCTATACGATTATTTAGCACACATCAATATTATTTAGCATGCATAACAAATTAAATACAATGAACATGACAGTAACAAATTAAATTCAGCAACAATTTTTTTTGGTCTTCTATTTGTAAGGGTTATATTGAAATTGAACATAACATTAACAAATTAATGACTATGAACATGACATTAACAAAATAATGACTATGAACAAAACAGTAACAAATTAATGACTATGAACAAAACAGTAACAAAATAATGACTATGAACAAAACAGTAACAAAATAATGACTATGAAAACAACATTAACAACTTAATGACTATAAACACATGTACAATTTTAACAAATTAATGACTATGAACATAACAAAATAATGACTATGAAAATAATGGTTACAAATTAAATACTATGAGAATAATGGTAACAAATTAAAAATACTATGAGTATAACAGTAACAAATTAATACTAACATAAAAATAATAATTAATTGTTACAAACATTATGAATATGATGAACTTAACAGTTACGCATTAAATACAGTTAAAACAGTTACAAATTAAATACAAAAAAAATAACAGTTACAAATTCAATATTACTAACATCACAGTAACAAATTAACAGTTACCCTAAACTAACCAAAGAGATCTCCAAGGGCCTTAAATTTTAAAACTTTAACGTGTTTTCATTACTGTGAATTAGCAAGATATCTGTTTCAATTATCACAGTTTTTACATGAAATTTTAAGTGTTTTTACCCAAAAACTGTATATTTATTGTTAAGTTGCCTGTAACCTGACAGACAGGTAAGTTCTACAGTGAGTCAGTTACGTGGCTGGTCAGTCGAGACTTACAACCCTAATTCTAACTTTGGAATTCTCCTTACATCACAGAGGTCCTGTCCCTTTAAGTTTGCTAAATGAAGTGGGTCCTGCTCCCCTTAAGTTTCATAAATGAAATAGCTTCTGCTCCTTTTAGTTTCCTAAATCAAATGGGTCCTGTCCCTTTAAGTATTCTAAATCAATAGGTCCTGTCCATTTAATGGTCTCATCTTTTTATTTTATCTTGAATTTGCGCTTCTTGCTAAAACAAAAAGCTCTGCTGAGACCAAAATAATTTTAGTTTTAGTTCTCCAAGGGTTTTGATTAATAAATCGTCACTTGTGAACTATGTTTTCTTTAAAGTGTTAAAACTTTGAAACATTTGAACAAAAAGTATTTGAGAAGAATAACGAATTAGAAACCAAAATTTTAATATTCCAACCCGAAGAACAAAAACTCAAATTGAGGTGGTCTAAATGCAGGGGCGGATCCAGAGTGTTGGGGGGTTGGGGGGGCCAGCCCCACCACCCTTTGCTCAGCTACATAAAAAATTGTAAAACAACACTTTTTATGAGAAAAATGTCACGGTCGTGTGCTTTATCCTTTATCATCAGATGGTGGGATGCGATGGGCATTCAAAGCTCGAGATAATGTGATATAGACATATGTGATATTACAATTAATGCTTTGCATCAATGAAATTGAATCACAATGTCATCATATTAATTCATAATAAAAATAGACGTCAAACGGGGTGTTGGATTTCTATCTTTAAAAAGCTCATTGTGTACATATATGCAAAAATTACGATAGAGACCATGTATTTCTCAAAATATTTTCAAGCACGGAGGGGAGAGAACCACCCTGGACCCTCCCCCCCCCCCCTCCCAGCAAAGATAAGTTATCTCCGGTACCGGGCAAACCCCCTCCTGGATCCGTCCCCCAATTGTCTTTAGTAGCCTAATGCGATATTTTATTTTTGAATGTGCTGCTATTCAATGTTGAGCCTTGAACTAAAAATATTAGACTAACATAGACCTAGTTTTATAATTTTTGTTTCCGTTTCAAATTAAAACAACTTTTTATTTTCTTAAATAATCCTTTCAAGATTTCCTTGAAGGAAGTGACATATGGTTTCTGAATGATCGCCTTGTTGGTTTCATAATTTGTTCATTTATTTTTTGGTACTTTTTTTATTTTCTTAGAACAATATAAATGATTGTTCTTTGTTTTCGTTTTTATATCAATAATAACCTGTATATATATATATATATATATATATATGCTAATATTAAATCATATCCTGACCCAGTCAAGCTTTTATATATATATCCTGACCCAGTCAAGCTTCTATATTTTCTTTTAGCGAAGTTAGATTAAAAAATCGAAATAAATTAACATGTTTCTGCATGTTGTTTTTTTTAGTTATTTTACAATTCGGGTTTCATTTGCCGCTTCTTAACGATAGGGAATCATATATGCATGAGTAAGTCACCCTCGTGAAAAATTGAGGCCCTTATATTAACTAACCAATACAAATGGCAATTTATATGGCTTGTGTTCTTCAGTTCTTCTTTTACTTGTTTTCCGTTCTCTGTAAATCATGCTCTCAATCTTGTTTCTTCTGGTCCCGAATTCACAAAGCATTCTCAGACTTAAGTTAAGAATTTACTCAAAATTGTTCGCCTTATTTTAACTAAAATATATAACCCTTTATAAAACTTAATATAGCCCTTTATAAAACTTGTGTTGTTTTAATGTATCAAATACATCAATAAGAAACTATGTGCAAAGTTTTGTGTTTCTGGATCAAAGATATTTCTCATAAACAGTGATTGAAAGTTGAGTAAATTTTTAATTTTAAGTCTGAGAATGTTTTGTAAACTCAGGGCCTGTATATTCCATACTGTTTTTATGAACAGTGGGCGGGGTGGGGCATGCGTGCATTTTTGTTAGGGTTTTTTATTGACTAAGAATAGAATCGATCTTTTATTTTGAAAACCATATACAGTTGTCTATTGCGGGGGGTTGGATGCCTGAATGGTTAGCGTGCGCGCGCTGTATTATAAAGTCTGTCATTGAGTCGACTGGCGTGGTTTCGAATCCCTGGTTGTACGTGACAAGGAGTAGGGTCGCCTGTCCAACCTCGTGGGTTTTCTCCGGGTCCTCCGGTTTCCTCCCACTGTTAAAGACCCCTACGCGCAAGCGAATTATTGAAATAAAATTAAAACATATGTTAGTCCCGAAATGACCTAGTTTGTGTCGAGTGGCCGTTAAACCCCATTTCTCTCTCTCTCTCTCTCTCTCTCTCTCTCTCTCACAGTTGTCTTTTGAGTTTACGGTGCTCTTAGTTTAGCGAGTAAGGAAATGAAGACAGTCATACGCCATGCTGTGTGCTATGAAGGACATTTTCCCCGACCAGCAGCACTATGGCCTACTCTTATATCAAATTTCTGCTGCCAAGGGATCTTTTACGTGCTCGCTAATTGATACACAAGACCTCAGTTTTTCATCCCATCTGAACGACTGCACCACTGACTAGTGGAAACGATGCCAGAAAATCCAGATGACCTTTCTCGGACAACCCCGGGATCGAACATGAGGAACGGGCTGACAAGTACCAACGAACACAAGGTTCGTACATGTTCACGTGCACGTAAAATTTCCCTGCAACTAAAAGTGACTGGAAAAACCCAGACGAAAATCTCAAGAAATCACAAACAGCCTAGACAACTGACAATATATGGTTTTCAAAATTAAGATTTAAATATCCAAATATGTTTTTAAAATGATTTTTTTTTTTTATTTACGGTTTTCACTAAATTTATTTCAACAGGAAGAGCCCTGCGTATGATACGACTGGTAAAACTTTTAAGTTTATTAAGATTGTTAAGATTATCCAGACTTGTGAGATATGTTCAACAGTGGGAAGAGGTAAGTCCTGTGTACATTTTGGCCTGCACAGAAAATATCCCTTGGCAGTTGGAATTCAATATAAGAGTAGACTGTAATGCTTTTGTCTGGACAAATTCCCCTCATAGCACATTTTTCGCCGTGGTTCCCCCTTGTCAGTGATGCAGGACCTGACAAGGACAGCTGTCTAGTCGTTCGGATGGGATGAAAAACCGAGGTCCCTCATAGCACAATGTATGGTGTATGCCCATCTTCATTAGCCCAGTTGGAACAGAACAGTAGGATTTTAAACCCAATTTCATTTGCATCATGTAAGAATTTGATAAAGAGCTGACCATTCTTGCTATAATAGTTCAAAACTAGATAATGAAAAATGAATATACTGAAAATTACTTTATTCTGAGCGAAGTTATAAATGTTTAAAGTTTTGACAAGAATAGTTTAGATTGTTGTTTGTATTTGTATGTGGTCCATGATAGCATAATGAGTTGGAAGACACAAGTCTTTTACGATATTCGGGGGTTGGATGACTGAATGGTTAGCGTGTGCGCACTGTATCACAAGATCTGTCATTGAGTCAAATGGCATGGTTTTGATTCCCCAGTTGTACGTGACAAGGAGTATGGTCACTCGTGGGTTTTCTCCAGGTCCTCCGGTTTTCTCTCACTTCTAAAGATGCACAAGCGAATTATTGAAATAAAATTGAACCATATGATTTGCGACTTCCTACTCATTTTGTTGTCATTGGTCACATGTTGTGTTAGGTGGAAACTCGTTGAAACCACTCCCATGCCACAAAAAAAACCCCACAAAGGCCTGGAATCTAGTCGATGTCTGCCTGCATCTGATACTATAACACACGAATCCATGAATTTGATAATATTTTTTTCTGTATTCTAGTTTTTAGCAATAGCCGGTAAATTTATGAGAATCTTTAACTTAATATGTCTGATGTTTCTACTGGGACATTGGAATGGTTGTCTTCAATTCCTGATACCGATGCTACAAGACTTTCCTAAGGATTGTTGGGTTTCTATCGAAGAATTACAGGCAAGTGTCATCATAATTTGACTTCCTGACTTCCATCTTTCTTTGTCTGTGTCTATCTTTAATTTCAGTTTTATAACTTCCTTATTCTCTTACCAGGTTGGTTGGCCCTTGATACGTTTATAACATCATTAGTTACTAAGTCAGCCTTACCAGCTTGGTTGGCCCTTGATACGTTTATAACATCATTAGTTAGTTAGTCAGCCTTTCCAGCTTGGTTGGCCCTTGATACGTTTATAACATCATTAGTCACTTAGTCAGCCTTACCAGCTTAGTTGGCCCTTGATACGTTTATAACATCATTAGTTACTTAGTCAGCCTTACCAGCTGGGTTGCCCCTTGATACGGTTATAACATCATTAGTTACTAAGTCAGCCTTACTAGATTGGTTGCCCCTTGATACGTTTATAGCATCATTAGTTACTCAGTCAGCCTTACCAGATTGGTTGGCCCTTGATACGGTTATAACATCATTAGTTACTTAGTCAGCCTTACTAGATTGGTTGCCCTTTGATACGTTCATAACATCATTAGTTACTTAGTCAGCCTTACTAGATTGGTTGCCCTTTGATATGTTCATAACATCATTAGTTACTTAGTCAGCCTTACCAGCTTGGTTTCCCTGGTTTATAATTCCCTTGTTCACTAAGTCAGCCTTGACAATGGTGCTGGACAGGAGACCTAGCATGGAATGTCTTATCATTTGGATGGTATGAAAAATCAGGGCCCTGGGGTATGCATTGACCGAGAAAGTTACTCAGGAATTATTCAACCTGGTTTCTCCCTGGCAAGTAAAAGTGTCTAGTTATTTGGATGAGATGAAAATTAGAGGTTCCATGACAGCATGGTAAAAACCCCTGACAGCTAGAAACTGAAATAAAAGTAGGCTGTAGTTCCCCCGCTGTAGTTCTGCCCACTGGCGTGCCATGCATGGAACTGTGGGTAAACCACTAGAAAAATCACTACTGATTGATTAATCAATGTCTGACGTCAAAGGGTCAAAAGCCGCTCGTACAACCCCTGATGCGACCTTCCAGTACAACTGGTCAGATCTTCATGTAGTAGAGGCCATTGAAAGTATAAAAAAACGAAACAAAATATTATTCAGATGGGATGAAAAACAGGTCCCACATTAATGTTGGTGCACATAATAAAATTACCCTTGACAGTTGAAACTTGATTAAGAGTAGGGAGAATTTCCAGTGTGATTTCATTTCATTTCTTTTTTTTTTGTTTTTTGTGTATTTATGATGTTTATGGCATCTTCCATTCTAAGATATTAAACAAAGTTGCTTGTAGTTTATTTTTATAAATGAAGATTTTCTGTTTTTATATTCCAAGTCTTTTCTTCCTTGCCTGCTTTTTCTATCCTTGACATTAAAATTGTTTTCATGTTGGAGTATGATTTTGTCTCAATTTAAAAGCAAAATACCTCAAAATTTTCTATTTATTTTCTTTTCTGTTTTAACTTTTTTTTTTACGATTGACTTGTTATTGTCATGATACTGATTTCTTCAAACTATTTTGCTATCAATGTTTGCGTATTCTAGAGTCATGCCATGATGCCAATTATTTCCGAGTTTTGTTTTTTTGTTGTTCTGAAGATCAAATAATAAGAACGGTATCACAGCTCCTGTGGAATTATGCTTTTAAAATTATTTTCGTAGAATTTTAGAAAAAAATCATGAAAAGATAATTTCACATTATTGTGTGTTTGATGTCTTTGATTCATAATTCCCCGTAGAATTAGAATTTTGTTTGGCTCCATAATCTGGTTGCCATGACAATACAAATTCTGTGATACCGTTATTTAAAAAAAAAGTTTTAAAATGCATGTTTTGTGGAATTTTAAAGATTTTATTGGAAATTCTGATAACGGTATCACATGTTCTGTTGTCTAGGCGCCAGTTTATGGTCCAGAAAAAGGAAGAACTTATAAACACAAGAATTTGAAGGTAAATCATCCACATTTTGATTTAAAAATTAACTTACCGTACCGCAGTAGACCATGAAGCGAAGTGTTTGATAAAATATGCTCAAGTACAGAGAGAGAGAGAGAGAAATGGAGTTTAACATCCACTCGACACAAACTAGGTCATTTTGGGACTAACATATGGTTCAATTTTATTTCAATAACTCGCTTGGGTGTAGGTAGGTGTCTGTGGCATTGGGAGGAAACCGGAGGACCCAGAGAAAACCCACGAGGTTGGACAGGCGACCCTACTCCTTGTCACATACAACCGGGAAAGTACCGAGGTACAGTACATGACACGATATTATTATTATTATTATTATTCATCTTCTATAGCGCTTCATTATATTCAGTGATATTTCTAAGCGCTTAACAAATGTCGCATCACAGTTTGTAATAATATTTAAACAAGTGTGTTTAAAACTCTGATTTAAATTTAACAAAAGTTGAACTTTCTCTAATTGTTCTTGGTAGCTTATTCCACATATGGGCACCATTTATAGGAAAATATAATTTTCCTCGAAGTCTCTTGTAAGCAGGCACAGATAATAAAGTAGTATCTGTGGACAATTGAAGATTTGGTCTTTCCTGTTCGTAGAATATAAAGAATTGTTTCATGTAGGAGGGAGCAGTATCCGTAGGAGGGAGCAGTATCTGTAGGAGGGAGCAGTATCGGAAAACAAGCTTTATACACATTTGATAGCACTTTAATATGGAAGACCAAATGGGACAATATTCATGATTCTTGTTTCTACATTCCAGTTTGAACATTTTAGACACGAACGCAACATTCTAAACTAATGATTCTTGTTTCTACATTCGTATGTCAACATTTCATGCACAAAATCAACATTTTAAACAAAAAATTGACTTTATGTTTCATTTTTGGCGTTTTATTGGTAACTTTTATATATCATTAAATATTAAAATAAAAAAATAATTTCTTAATTTTACACGACAAACAAATCAATTCATTGGTTTCTGAAAGTATCTAAAAAAAAAATCTGGAATTTCAACTCTTATGAAAATATTTTCTACGTTTCAAAAAGTCTTGAAGTTAAAATCTTGAAATGAAAATGTCCAGAAAAATATAATGAATTATCAACATTATTACACCAGAGGGCGTTAGCGTATGTGTACATTTCATGCACAAAATCAACATAGAATTGTTAGCCTGTGGGATGAGAGGCATTGTCTTGTTCATGATGAAACTCAGATTTCATGCTTTACATGATGGTGAAATTTCGGTGTTTACCTTTGGTGAAAAGTTGAAACTGTTTACCGGTAGTTTTGATCTTGGTAATATAATCAGGAATTCTGTCTTCTCATCATTCAGCATTAATTTGTTTTGATTCATCCTTGTCCGAATATCACGGATACAGGATTCTAGCTTCTTTAGGTTACCATGTATTGACATCTAGTCTAAAGGAATAAATGTGTTATAAAATTGCGTATCATCGGCAAAACCATTATAGCTGATACCACATCTATAATAATTTTACCAAGCAGAAGTACATACAGTAAGAAAAGAAGTGGGGCTAGTACCAATCCATGTGGGACTCCAATGGACAGCGGTTTAGATATAGAGTTGCTGCTATGAATATGGACATATTGGCTTCTGTCAGTTAGATAAGACTTCAACCAATCCAGCACTGATCCTTTGATTTCACAGAATAATCTATGGAGGATGCTGAAAGTTGCAAAATGTTCCATTCATTCTACATTGGTAAATACTGAACAGAACTGAACCACTTATGGACTGTTATTTCTTGAAAAGATTCAACTTTCACACTTAATCATGAACATTTTAATTTAAAGATCAACTTTTGAGTTTTCCTCAGCAGACCGAGAGAGAGAGAGATGAGTTTAAGAGAGAGAGAGAGAGGGTTTAAGAGAGGGGTGGGTGGGGTTAAGAGAGAGAGAGAGAGAGAGAGAGAGAGAGAGAGAGAGAGAGGAGATGGTGTTTAAGGTCCACTGACACAAACTAGGTCATTTCGGCACAAACATATGGTTCCATTTTATTTCAATAATTCACTTGCGCGTATGGGTCTTTAGTAGTGGAAGGAAACCAAAGGATCCAGGTGACCCTATTCCTTGTCACATACAACCAGGGAATCGAAAGCACACCAGTTGACTCAATAACAGATCTTATGATACAACGCACACACGCTAACCATTCGGCCATCCAACCCCCCAAGCAGACCGTGATGTGAAGTGGTTTTTGTAATATTGGTCGAGTGAGATACACCGATGTTCAACCCATATTTACAGGAATTTGATAATTGTACCCATTTGAACCAATATTTATTTTCTGTAGATGTCAATTTATGTCATAGATATTGCAATTCGATTGGGGACTTCTGAAGTATTTCGCCGAAAATAACTGATTTGGATAAGAGTAAAACCAGTTAATATACACTCATATTACATTATTATTTGCGTTGCGACCCATTTGTGTCAATTACTAGGTCCCAAATATTAGCGATTTACCTCCTTTAAATCAATTATTTAACATTTAATTATGAAAACCAACCGAAATAGAACAGAAGATGATCTTCAAGTTTCAATTCAAACAGATTAAAATGAGGCCAATCAAAATTTTTACTCAATACATTCTAGATGGTATTGGTTTGTTTATAATGTCTGCAGAGAATTCCAAAGGTTGTCAAATTTTCAATTCCTCATATCTTTATAAACACTTAAAGATACTTTCCCCGCATACAAAATGTGTGAATTGATGATATATTTGGACTAAAAATTTGTTTCAAATCCCTCCCAAAACTTTGTATTCTCTGGGAGATTACTATAGCTATAAATAAACTGTTGTTAGACGCCATGTATGTCACCTTAATTCATTGTGGGGAGGGTCCATTTTTCAGAATGTATTTGTCATTACTTACTGTCCATTTGCCATACATGTTGTGGCCTAAGTAAATTCTTAATTATTTTTTGTCAACTTCCTTTTCCGCCGTTCAGTTGCAGAGTCTTTTGTGCGTTGACACCCCTCAATGTTCCCAAAACCGCCTAACCATTGGATCAAGCTAGCACACAATAAACTGACAGACAACAGTTGGGATGCCAGTTAGTGATACCCTGACATTTCAGTCAAATTGCTCCACTCTGAACCGAGATATCAGCATTTGAATTTTAGACCTAGCCTCGGTCATCATTACCAAAGTCGGTACAATAAAAAACATAGTCTTGATTATCCATTTTGGGATTAAATCATCAATGAGCGTTGAGCAGCAAATTGGATTTAAATCCAGTAAAAATCGGACACATAAGATGGCATCGAGAGTTGATTATGGTCTTGTCATGTTAATAAACGTCTAATTAATAGTTTTTAAAATACAGATGTGACGTCACGCTTTGATGTTCGCATACCATTATTTCAAATAATTGTACGAGCAACTTGCCAATCGTACATTATTTATACTAGTGAAGTATTGGACTCGTGTGACATATTTCACTGTAAAAGCACGTGCGGATTGTCTTTATTTAAGTCATTTAATGGTCTCGAGCTTAAGACATTGCGTAATATAATGTAAAAACACTCGGGCCTACGGTCCTATTGTTGTTACAATATATTACTTAATGTCTCGCTCTCAACCATTAAACAATACATATACCATTTCAGGCCTAAATAAAGACCTGCAATAGGCAGATTTAGCTCTTGCATAATGTATGTTTAATTTTTTTCAGGATGCACATTGGGCTGAACAGTATACCTGGTCTTTATTTAAGGCTCTATCACATATGCTATGCATTGGTTACGGTCGTTTTCCACCTCAGAATATGTCTGATACGTGGTTGACCATATTAAGTATGTTGAGTGGGGCTACCTGCTATGCCTTATTTTTGGCTCACACAACAACTCTCATACAATCGTTTGATACGTCTAGAAGAATGTATAATGAAAAGGTACGTATAACTTCGTTCGACTGCTGATCTGCCATTTGTAAGAGAAAGAGGGAAATGGGGTTTAAAGTCGACTCAACACAAATTGAGTCATTTCAATTTTATTTCAGTAATTGGCTTGTGCGTAGAGGTCTTGACTTAGTTCAGAACTGTGCCTCAGTGATCACTGATCCGCCATTTATAAGAGAAAGGGAGAAATGAGGTTTAAAGTCCACACAACACAAATTGGGTCATTTCGGGACTAAAGTATGGTTCAATTTTATTTCAATAATTTGCTTGTGCGTAGGGGGCTTTAGACATGTAACGAACCCAGAGAAAATTCACGAGATTTGACAAGCTACCTTACTCCTTGTAATGTACAAGTGGGGATTCGAAACCACATCACTTGACTCGATGACTTACCTTATGATCGAACGTCCACTCGTTAAACAATTTGCCCCTTTCATTTAATTTGTTTATGTTGACAGTTCAAACAAGTGGAAGAATATATGGTATACAGAAAATTACCGAGAAATTTACGACAGCGTATAACAGATTATTACGAACACAGATATCAGGGCAAGATGTTCGATGAAGAAACAATACATAGAGAACTTAACGAATGTTTGAGACAGGTGAGTTGTTAAAGTAAAATAATCTTCTTAAGTATACTTTATTTACATTGAGTAAAAACATGATGGAGACAAACCATGTGACACACATAAAGATACAACAAAGGCTGCAGCGTCTACCGCCGTGCACGTGCATATCGAGACCCATCTCATCGGTATGCATGTCCAGTGATACATACCCAGAGAGGGTTAACTAGCAGACGATAAAAGTCAACATTAGTTTAATATTTAAATATGATCTGAATACAGATAGTAGGAAATGTATAAAATGAAATCGATTGGCACCATGCAGCAATATATGTTAAACCAGTACCATACCTAGTGTGTTGTGCTGGTGGTCCTCGGCTTTGGTTATGTTCCTTTATATTCCCTTCGGATATCTCCGATTTATATTGGATATTTCTCATTCATTGGCCTAATTAAATATGTATACTAACTCAACATTCAAAGCAGTGATGCAGGACAGAGGGCCTGACAAGGATAGCTGTTTAGTCCTTCGGATGGGACAAAAAATCGAGGTCCCGTGTACACATTGGCGTGCTTGTCAAAGATCCCTTGACGGTTGGAATTTGATATAAGAGTAGGCCGTAGTGCTGCTGTCCGGGCAAAATTTCCGTCATAGAACACTGTTTTGTTTAAAATTTAAAAACTTAAAAATTTGAAACTAAAAGCTTTTGTACTTTCGAACACCCCAACCAAGTACTTTTGGTTTTTTGAAAAATATTGAAGGAAAATGTTTACAGGTTTCCCGAAGAACAGAGAATCAAATTGGTGTGACTTGATGCAATATTATTTTTACATCATTTAAGTACGGTTGATGTGTTTTTCATGCATTTTTTAGGGGGTTGTAGGGGTGGGGCAGGGGGGAACGATACTGCAGGCAGGTCTATGCAGTACAAGCTCTACCCATTTTAAGATTAATTTCTTTGACATTCTGATTTAATGGACAAAGGTCTTCAGCGAGTCAAATTTACTGCCAATCAGTCAAATCTGGTCAATATGACTGAATCAAGAGCCTTGGTTTCACAAAGCGTTATCAGACTTGAATTAAGAATTTACCCAACCTTCAATCACTGTTTATGAGAAATATCTTTGATCCAGAAACACAAAACTTTGCACATAGTTTCTTATTTATGTATTTGATACATTAGAACAACAAAAGTTTTATAAAGGGCTATATTTTAGCTAAAATATAGCAAACAATTTTGAGTAAATTCTGGGAATACTTTGTAATGACAGTGACCTTGCAAGTACAGATATTCATGCACCACTTCATTTTTTACGCCCCCCATTGTTTTGTGCAACTTTCCATTTGCATCATTAATTATTTCTTATCAAAACAGCAGGACGGAGGGCCTGACAAGGACAACTGTCTAGTCATTCGGATGAGACGAAAAACCGAGGTCCCGTGTACACATTGGCGTGCAGGTAAAAGATCTCTTGACAGTTGGAATTCGATATAAGAGTAGGCCGTAGTGCCGATGTCCCGGCAAAATTTCCCTAATAGCACACTGTATGGCGTATGCCCGTCTTCATTAGCCCAGTTTGGAGCAAAACAGTAGGACGTTAAACCCCATTTCATTTCATTTCCTATCAACACAATTTTTTTTTTTTGTACTGAATATTGCTAACCCCCCCCCCCTAAATTCTTGAGAAATATAGAAAGGAAAGAATTGTGGGCCAAATCTGAGAAGTTTTCATAACGTCATGGTGGGTCTGTGATGGGGTAGTCTACATACAGAAGTCTGTTGGAATTTTCAGGAGTTTTAGTAACTTTTGTGCAATGAAAATGATGTCGGAAGATTTTAGACTAGACCTGTCAACTCTACCGCATCACATTCCCGTGTACAAACTGAGTGATTTGATGATGTATTTGGACTAAAAACATATTCAAACTAATTAATCTATCAAAATTTTGCTTCAAATCCTTCTCAAAACACTGTTAACGCGAGGGAATACCCCCGCTATAAAAAAATCTATTAAAAGAGGCCATGTCTGTGTCATGGGACTTCGCGGATGAACTACCTAGCAACGGTAGCGAAGTCTTTTTCAGTGATTTTTATCTCAGAAAGTGTTGTACGTCTAACTCTTCATAAAGTTTATCAACATGTACATCAAGCGCTCAATCTCCGCATGAAACCTTTGACGTCATGTGAGCAGACATTCCTAATCATCGGGCTGTCGATTAGGGAAACCCTTACATTTTTGTACTGTATGCGCACCATGTGTGTTCTTCAGGGAATCAAATATTTTTCTAGTAAGATTGGATATTTCTACTTTCCATATATACCAAAATTGCGATACTTTTATTGGAAATACCCCCCCCCCATCCTTGGTCCTGATGATATATTATATAAGGTATATAAATGGAGATAGGTGGAATAAGTGGACCAGTGTTGTGTTTATTCTGGTGTCTAATGAGTTATTATACAGTTTAAACACCTTATAAATTACACTTTCTAACAGACTTAACACTGTTTATATTATTAAACAGGCATTTACACTCTCATCAACATTCATTCTGACTTCCACTCTACACAAAATAGGTCATTTCCGGACTAATATATGGTTCTTTTTAAGACAAGAAATGAGAGAGAGAGAGAGAGAGAGAGAGAGAGAGAGGGGGGAAATGGGGTTTCATTTCCAATCAACACAAATTATTCATTTAGAGAATGGCATATCTGGTTCAATTATTCACTTGTGCCTATGGGTCTTTAGCTGTGGAAGGAAACCAGAGGACCCTAAGTAAATCCACAAAGTTGGACAAGCGGCCTTACTCCTTGTCATGCACAAGTTGGAAGTTGGAAACACATCACTTGACAGATCTTATGATTTACAGTACACTCAATAGACCACATGGCCACCCAACCGACCTAATGTTGAATAATATCATTCCATATTATTTGGTAGGCTACATATTGCAAAGGTAGAAATTGTCCGAGGTGTTTCAGGAACTATAGAAATCTAATGTGTTTAATCTTGCCTTTCTACAGCATGCTGTGACTCACGTGTTATACCATACGTGTCAGGGAGTCACAGTGGCTAAGTGGGTAAGACGCTGGCTTGCTAGCCTGGAGGTTGCTTTCTGCATCCCTACATTGGCCCAAAAAGTTCATCAGGATTTTCCGACATGATTTCCCCTTGTCAGTGGTGCAGGACAGGGGGCCTGACAAGGACAGCTGTCTAGTCATTTGGATGGGATGAAAAACCCTGGTCCCATGTATACATTGGCGTGCATGTAAAAGATCCCTTGGCAGTTGGAATTCAATATAAGAGTAGGTCACAGTGCCACTGCTTGGGCAAAATTTCCCTCATAGCACACTGTATGGTGTATGCCCGTCTTCATTAGCCAAGTCGCAGCAGAACAGTAGGACGCTAGACCCCATTTCATTTCATTTCAATTCATAAAGTCAAACGATTGTTTTAGGTGCAGAAAGACGAAGTGTTTAAAATAACCATGACAGGTATTCAATCGTCAGAGAGATCTATAAACAATACAATATTTAATCTAATATTCAAGTCTGGCACGAACTATGGCACCCATCCAAGTCTGTCGTATTATCTGGCGCAGATTTGTCTTCTTTTTTTTCTGTGTGTTTATTTGTTGATATTTTTAATGCATGTCCAGCACAAAGTTAAAAATTCCAGGTATTATAGTCCAGGTATTTATAGTCCTGGAAATATAGTCTAGGTAATATAGTCCAGGTATTATAGTCCAGGTATTTATAGTCCAGGTAATATAGTGCAGGTATTTATAGTCCTGGTATTTATAGTCCTGGTAATATAGTCTAGGTATTTATAGTTCAGGTAATATAGTCCAGGTATTATAGTCCTGGTATTTATAGTCCTGGTAATATAGTCTAGGTATTTATAGTCCAGGTAATATAATCCAGGTAATATAGTCCAGGTATTATAGTCCAGGTAAAATAGTCCTGGTAATATAGTCTAGGTATTTATAGTCCAGGTAATAAAGTTCAGGAGTATTATAGTCCAGGTATTTATAGTCCAGGTATTTATAGTCCAGGTATTATAGTCCGATAGTGCCTGATATTTTGTCAGGTACAACCATATCTATTTCCGTGCATGCCAATATTTAAAGCAGACATGGAACCGTATAAAATCTACCACTGAACCTGTGAACACCTGCCATCTTCATGAGCCTGGTTAGAGCAGAAAAGTAGAACGCTAAACCCCCTTTTATTCATTCCAAATCTCACTTTAAATTTATGGAATTTCTATCTACACGGAAATATCGCTGAATCTCCCTTTAAGCAAGTATTTACTGAATAAACGGTTGAAGTTATTCACACCAGAGTAATGGCGCTGCTATATCAACTATTTATTTAAAATCTTCTAAATAAACGTGTAATTTACTGTCTGACACGGGAGGGTGTTTTATCACCGCCCTCGGCAGGATGAGGTGTTATATTGTTATTGTATACTAATTATACTTAACGCGCTTCAGGCTCAACAACTAGAAACTTTATCCAATAAAGAGAGAGAAATAGGTTTTATCTTCCACAAACTAGGTCATTTCCAGACTAACACAGAGAGAGAGAGAGAGAGAGAGAGAGAGAGAGAGAGAGAGAATAGGTTTTATCTTCCACAAACTAGGTCATTTCCAGACTAACACACAGAGAGAGAGAGAGAGAGAGAAAGAGAGAGAGAGAGAGGGAGGGGAACAGCAATTAGGGGGTGGTCATTTCCAAACTAACATGGAGAGAAAGAGAGAATGAAAATGAAATGGATTGGATGTCCATGAGAAGGAGAGAGAGAGAGAGAGAAGGAGAGAGAGAGAGAGAGAGAGAGAGCTAATGAAGTGTGCTATGAGGGAAATTTTGCCGAACAGCAATTAGGGGGTGGTCTTGTGGTTTAAAGATACATTAGTTGAGAGTTTAATAAAGAGTTGCTATAATAATTTATAAAAATATGATGGAAAAAGAAAATATGGTAAATTTCAGTCAAATTACTTTATTCTGAACGGAGTTTTGACTGTTGGAAGTTTGGACTAGAAATAGGCATCACCTGTCTCCACACCGTCTCTGAGAATTGCTGATCATTTGATTGACAGATGATAACTGAGCCCAAATATTCTTGATTATCAAGTAACATTCTCAATGCCTAAAGCGGTGGACACACTAGCCGAATGATTCGTCCGAATCGTTTGGCCGAATCAATTGGCGTCGAAATTCGCCTAGTGTGTCCACTGTCATTCGGCCGAATTTCTATTCAGCCGAATGATTCGCCCGAATCAAACAGGTTTGATATTTTCGGCCGAATTATATTCGCCTGGTGTGTCCTGTTTGAAGACATAGACGCCGCCATGTTTAATCATGTGACATGAAAGGTGATGCAATCGACTAGGGAATCGGGCGAAGCATTCGGCTAGTGTGTCCACCCATTCGGCCGGATAAAATTCGGCGCCGATTGATTCGGCCGAATGATGCGGCTAATGTTTCCACTGCATAAGGTATCCTCGATTATCAGTATTTTCATCAGCAGTCTTTGGAAGTGACGTCAATGATTAAGGGTGAATGTTCAATGAATTAATTATTAAATGGACGACTGTTTAAATCGAATCTTTAATGTGTGCGCTTGAAATGAAACGGGATGTCATAAATGTCCTGTAATAACAAAAAGAGTCGGAATGAAATGAAATGAAATGGGGTTTAACGTCCTACTGTTCTGCTCCTATACTGGGCTAATGAAGACGGGCATACGCCATACAGTGTGCTATGAGGGAAATTTTACCCGGGCAGCGGCACTATCGCCTACTCTTATATCGAATTCCAACTGCCAAGGGATCTTTTACGTGCATTCCAATGTTTACACGGGACCTCGGTTTTTCGTCTCATCCGAAGGACTAGACAGCTGTCCTCGTCAGGCCCTCCGTCCTGCATCACTGACAAGGGGAAACCACGTCGGAAAATCGGGATGAACTTTCTCGGCCAATGCAGGGATCGAACACCCGACCTCCAGGCTAGCGAGCCAGCACCTTAACCACCTAGCCACCGTGGCTCCGGAATTCATTGTTGTATGATAAAATAAAGAAAAGTGGAGGATAAAAGCTTTGATTTTACAAATAAAACAAAAAGATATGGGGTGTTTCAATTCCTCATTTGTACATGACAAGAAGTAGGGTTGCCTGTCCACCCTCGTGGGTTTTCTCTGGGTCCTCCGGTTTCCTCCCACTGCTAAAAGACCCCTACGTGCAAGCGAATTATTTTTAAAAAAAATTAAAATGACCTAGTGTGTGTTGAGTGAACCTCTCTCTCTCTCTCTCTGTTTAATAATCTCAATTGGAGAAAAGAAAATGGGTTATTGAACGAGGCAATAAGAGTTAACTATTTCTGTGATTTTTACCTAGAGCTGTTGAGTTGTAAACATGTTGTATACAAATAGACAATGAATGATCCTACTTTAGATTCTCGTCTTTAGAAGTGATAAGATTACTGTGTCGCATGCCTCAAGCAACACTAAATAATTTGTTAATCTGCAATTCATTCAGTTTTTTCATTGCCACCAATCCCAGATTAGAAAATATCGAACGGCATATAACATGACATAGCGCAATCTTCTATTTTCTCGAACACCTTATTACATATCCCTAGGGGTATTTGGCTGGTCAATCTAAGGCTGGCTAACGTTGAGAGGGGGGTTGATGGCCGAATGGTTAATGTGTGCGTGCTGTATCATAAGGTCATAAGGGCAACTGTCGTTTCGATTTCCCAGTTGTACGTGACAAGGAGTTGGGTCGCCTGTCCAAAATTGTTGGTTTTCTGCAGGTCTTCCGATTTCCTCCCACTGCTAAAGACCCCAACGTGCAAGCGAATTATTGAAATAAAGTTAAACCATATGTTAGTCCTGAAATGGGGGGGGTCACGGTGGCTAAGTGGGTAAGACACTGGCTCGCTAGCCTGCAGGTCGGGTGTTCAATCCCTGCATTGGCCGAGAAAGTTCACCCAGATTTTCCGCCGTGGTTTCCCCTTGTCAGTGATGCAGGACGGAGGGCCTGACAAGGACAGCTGTATAGTCATTCGGATGAGACAAAAAAACGAGGTCCCGTGTATACATTGGCATGCACGTAAAAGATCCCTTGACAGTTGGAATTCGATATAAGAGTAGGTCACAGTGCCGCTGTACGGGCAAAATTTCCCTCATAGCACACTGTATGGCGTATGCCCGTCTTCATTAGCCCAGTTCGGAGCAAAACAGTAGGACGTTAAACCTCATTTCATTTCATTTCATTTAGTCCTGAAATGACCTAATTTGTGTTGAGTTCTCTCTCTCTCTCTCTCTCTCTCTCTCTCTCTCTCTCACCAATAGGGCCTATAGGATGGAAGATCTCTATAGATTGGTCTATTACTCTCTATCTCCCATTAGTTATAGAAAGTAAATGAGTCATAGTGAGTAATTATAGTTCTATTTCAACTGTTTCTTCCATTGATTAAATATTTACATGTAACAGTTGATTATAAACAGATTGTCGACTACACAGTTTATATATCTTACTCTATTATTTCATCTTAAAAAGTCGGTCAGATGTTTATTGGGTGGATATCTTATAAAAACCAAATGAGGTTTAATGTCCTACTGTTCTACACTGACTGGGCTAATGAAGATGGGCATATGCCATAAAGTGTGCTATTAGGCTACAGCCTATTCATATATTGAATTCCATATCCCATCTACTGACAAGGGAAAACTACACTCGTACACTGGAAGATCTAGAGTTGAAGGATTCTTTCAATTTTCATGCGTTTTTTTTTGGTCTTGATGGCAGGTTAGTTTGTTTTAGAATCTGAATACTTGAGATAAGTTCATTGGTCTTTATAGTTCAAACATATTTATAGAGATATGATAGAATTTCTTAAAAACTCTCCAATATTATCAAGTCAGGTACACTTATAGGTAATAGGTCAAATATTTTGATGGACTTCTTTGTATTCAGATTATGGGGTCATTGAGTCAACTGCCGGCGTGGTTTCGATTCCCTGGTTGTACGTGACAAGGAGTAGGGTCACCTGATCAACCTCATGGGTTTTCTCCGGGTCCCCCGGTTTCCTCCCACTGCTAAAGAAGCCTACGCGCAAGCGAATTGTTGAAATAAAATTAAACCATATGTTAGTCCCAAAATGACCTAGTTTGTGTCGAGTGGACGTTAAACCTCCCTCTCTCTCTCTCTCTGTCTTTAAGTCAGATTAATCTCCACTGTGTTATATTATGTTCAATCCCAAATGCCATTCAAAGATTAATCTTGTTTTATTTATGCCTGGAGATATCTTCCTGATATTTTGATTTTGTTGTCTTATTTAAACAATTTGTGTACATCTTAGCGTGGATTAAGCCATGAAAGAAAGTAAGACAAGATGTAAACCCTAAGCTTGGACCTAGCCCCAAGGCTTACCCTAACCCTAACCTACAATCTTGCCAACAATCACATGCCCTAACCTTATTTACATCTCAGCGACTTTGACAAAACTTGAGCTGGCGTTAACAAATAGATTTAGCCATATTATCTTTAACAATATCTATATTGATTCTGAGCCCGTCTAGGTTCTATAAAATACTCACTTGGTCTGAGCCCGTCTAGGTTCTATAAAATACTCACTTGGTCGGAGCATGTCTAGGTTCTATAAAATACTCACTTGGTCTGAGCATGTCTAGGTTCTATAAAATACTCACTTGGTCTGAGCCCGTCTAGGTTCTATAAAATACTCACTTGGTCTGAGCCCGTCTAGGTTCTATAAAATACTCACTTGGTCGGAGCATGTCTAGGTTCTATAAAATACTCACTTGGTCTGAGCATGTCTAGGTTCTATAAAATACTCACTTGGTCTGAGCCCGTCTAGGTTCTATAAAATACTCACTTGGTCTGAGCCCGTCTAGGTTCTATAAAATACTCACTTGGTCTGAGCCCGTCTAGGTTCTATAAAATACTCACTTAGTCGGAGCATATCTAGGTTCTATAAAATACTCACTTGGTCTGAGCCCGTCTAGGTTCTATAAAATACTCACTTGGTCGGAGCATGTCTAGGTTCTATAAAATACTCACTTGGTCGGAGCATGTCTAGGTTCTATAAAATACTCACTTGGTCGGAGCATGTCTAGGTTCTATAAAATACTCACTTGGTCTGAGCATGTCTAGGTTCTATAAAATACTCACTTGGTCTGAAATTCCGTTTTCATCCATCGTGGAATTCTATACGGTGGATCGTGGAAAATTGTGGCCAGATCATGGTTGGGACTAGACAAAAGGTTTCCAGGTTAAACTGAATCTATTTACTGAAAATTACGAAAGACAGATTTGACATAAAATACATACATTGTAATGAATAATAAGGTTTAATAAAAACTAAAACTAGATTTGTTAAAAATGAAATGTAGTTGTAACGAATGATAAGGTTAAAAAAAATTAAATCTAAATTTGTTAAAAATGTAGGCGTACGAGCCGGGTGGGGGGGGGAAGTTTTGGCGACTCGTGCCGGGGAGAGTGGGGAGAAAGTTCTTGCGACTTTGATGAAAGAAACATCCCAACGTGCACTATATGTTCAATGCTATGGCCATTTATTGAATCTGATTAAAATACAGATCTATATTTCGTTTCATTTTTTTATACTTTCGATGCCCTACACTACATAAAGATCTGATCAGTTGTAGTGGAAGGTCGCATCAGGGGTCATACGAGCGGCTTTTGACCCTATGACGTCAGATATTTGATTAACCGATCTATGTTGATGTTGTTAGTGGGTTAACCATAGTTTAGTGCACCTCACGCCAAAAACTCGCTGCAACAGACCATTTCATTGACTAATCCCTCACATCATCCAGAACGCGGGTTATATAACAACTCTTCTAGATCCTAGTCTAGTAAAGACAAGTAATTAATATTTTGGGGAATACCAACCCTAACCCTATTAAGAAGGGTAAACGGTAAATTGGGTCCAAGTTCAGTCTTCTGAAAAGAATTAGGGTTAGTATTCCCCAGAATACTAATTAACCGGCCTACAATTAGCATCTCGCTTGTATGTGACCATATGTTAGTCCCGAAATGACCTAGTTTGTGTCGAGTGGACGTTAAACCCCATTTCTCGTTCTCTCTCACAATTAGCATCTCCCAGATGTCTGAAAGCTACAAAATATGTGGGTTTTTTTACATCTTTTTCAGGAGGTCGTCAACCACAACTGTCAAAGAATAAATTTGCACCACATATGTTTTTTTTTTCACATTTACAGACGTCTGGCGCTATATAAATAAAACGCAACAATATATGATTTGTTACATCTATTTCAGGAGGTCGTCAACCACAACTGTCGAGCTTTAGTAGCATCTGTGCCATTTTTTACTAACGCTGATCCAGAGTTTGTGTCGGAGGTTGTTAGTAAACTAGAATTTGAAGTTTATCAAAATGGTGATTATATTATAAAGGAGGGTACGATTGGAACGAAGATGTATTTTATACAAGAAGGAATCGTTGATATTATCACATCAGACAATGAAGTCGCTACAAGTCTTTCAGACGGTTCATATTTCGGCGGTAAGTTTTCAAATTCTTTTTCTTTTTTTTTTTAAAGTAATGATATTTTTTAATATTAAGAAACGCCTATGCTGGGATATCCCCTTCATGTGGCAAATACTAAACGATTAAATTTTGTTTCAAAACATTAAGCAGCAGTCAGTCAAAAGATAACCGTAATTCATAAAAACTGTATTTATGAGATAATCTTTGTTCATAAACACTGTGATGACAATGGGATCTTTATTCGTAAATACTATGGTTATGAGATAATATTTATTGGTAAACACTATGGTTACGAAGTAATCTATATTCGTAAACACAATGGCTAGGAGGTAATCTTTATGAATAACCTGGTCCATTTAATAAGTGTATTGTTTTGTCTGCAAAAAGTTATATATGTTAATTTTTAAATCAATTTTTGTATATCTAAACATATCATAGATATCAAATCACACCCAAGGACATTATCCACAAAAAATTAAACTCATATGGTTTAAAGTTACAATCTCATATTTTTAAGTTATATTTCTAAAATGTATTAAAATAAAGCCCTAAAATAGATGGTATCTATAAACAGACCTACCTTGTTAAAGAATAATCCTATTAATCCTATAATTCACTATTGCCAGTTGAGAAATTGGCAAAAAAATCATTTTTAACTTCAAATTCAAACGTTTGAAGATAGCTATTCCATGGTGGGGAATAGGAAAACAAGGGAGGTAATTGTGTTATTATTTCTGGTGTGAAGATTTTTAAGTGCGAGAAAGATAACCTATGATCGTATAATAGTGAGTTGACAACCGATTGAGCAAAAGACATAGAAATAATTATGTTTTGACTTTCTTAGAAAATATGAAATTGTAACTTTAAGGATATAGTCTTTCCAATTCCATTGGCTGAAAGATGTAATCCTGGTACAAAAGAAACTTTAGCGAGCCGGAACATCCTGATCACTCCACCAACCCATGGGTCCATTCACAGCAGAGATACATAGTCAAATTATCCACCCTTGATAACTGTGCCCCTTTCATCGACCAATCAAATAATTCCATAAATACAAAGTGAGTGGTCGAGGAGAAGTAACTTGTATTATGTTGCAACTAAGACCCCCCAAATATTGGTGTAAACTTTGTCAAAATATTTTAGGAAATCTGTTTGTGTGCATGTCACAGTACTGCTGTATAGTGGTGAACGTCAATAATGAGGCTAAGACTGATATGTAAACTATTTTCTGATTGGTTCGTAGAATCAACCTAAGTGGCCAATGAAATCACCAAGGGTAGATAATTTGAATTCATGAATACCCCATGAATGGAACCAGGGCTTAGTGGAGTAGAACGGAACTGTTACCTAGGGGATCCCGAGGATGATGAACGGCCCAAGTCTAAAAATATTTCAGTTTGTGTTTTTGCGAATAAGGCCCCATAAATCTACAAAAAAACAATGTTAACATTGATTGTTTTATTTGCTTTATTTCAGAAATCTGTCTTTTGACCAACGCCCGACGAGTTGCAAGTGTTCGGGCAGAAACATACGTTAATCTCTATTCCCTGTCTGTTCATCATTTTAACGCGGTTTTAGATCGATATCCGGTTATGCGTAGAACGATGGAAAGTGTTGCCGCGGAAAGGTTGACGAAAATTGGTAAAAATCCCAGCATCGTCAGTAGCCGGGCTGATCTGGAGGAGGACCAGAAGCTAGTGAATGAAATTGTTATGGAGTCGACACCCATACCAACCAGTGCTAGCGAGGATGATGAAAAGGAGAGTGATGACAGTTCGGAGGGAAGCAAACCCAAGAAAAAATTTAAATTTGATTTTGGATCCAAGCTGCATAAAATAACAGAGGAGAAAAAGTCAAAATCCCGGGAAAATCTTCGTGACCGGGATTTGATCGATTTTCACACGGAACATAAATACACAAGCCATATATGGGGTAAACTTCCCAAGGTGCCTTCTGGGACCAACCTCTTCGGATTGAAAGTTCCTCATGTTCCGGATAGAAAACGTTCTGGGAGTGTTGGGGATGTTGGGGTACTATCGGGTAAGAATCAGGAAGAGGAGGACGACCAGGAAAGGTCGGAGAGTGAAAAACGGAGAGGCAGTTTTCTTGGCAGTAAAATCTTAAAAGCATTTGAACACTCCAAACCTAAACGTTTGAAAGAAGCCAAAACCCCGAGTCAGGAAGATCCACCTACGAGCATTGACAGTCAAAGCAGCTCCATAGCAACTGTACAGTATCTGGTCATTCCCGATGATCCAGTTAAACCCTCCAAGGACCCTAGTGCTAAAACCCACTTTTCGAAAGATGTTAAAAGAGGAGCAACTGCGCCCAATTTGCATCATCGGCATAGTTTGACAAAAGACTCTTTACCACAAAATAAACGACGAAGTTCGTCTTTGACTTCAAGTTCTCCTAAAGACAATGTCACAACCACACGCGCTGTTGTTACGGATGTTCCTGTGAGTCTTATAAAAGACGCACCCCTTAAAAAAGCAATAGACGTTAAACCCGCCGCGAGACCCCTACATAAACCCCCATTAAGTAAAGAGCACCACACTCCTTCAAAGTCACCGCTAGCCAAGGAGCTCTCACAGCCCCTGCCAGCAGCATCTGCAAAACCAGGATTGTCTATACTAAAAGACACGTCTACTCCAAAACAACTTTCAAAGGAAAGTTCTTCAGCTAAAGCAATACAACCTATTCTAAAAGACACATCTCTTTCCGCGAAACCAGTTCACTCCATAACAAAGGATGCTTCATCCATTAAACCTATTTTAAAAGACACCTCCCCAACAAAATCAATATTAAAGGACAGTAAGCAAGTCACATCGACGGAACCGACTTCAACCGTAACTTCATCCCTTCTGGATAGTTTGTCGGTGCCCAAAGCAACAAGCAGAATAAGCCCCGATCCGAAAGCTACAACGCCTAGATTAAGTAGCGTGTCAGAAAATGTCCCAATGGCCAAATTAGGGACCACACAAGTTTTGTCGACTGTCACAAAACCTGAATCGGTTACTGCTGTGAAATATTCTGATCCGCATTCCTCTACCCTTGATACCCCAACCCGTTTACACGCCACAGCACCACACTCGCCATCAATATCCTCTTCTACGCCATCCTCATCGCCTGCTGTCATTTCTGTGCAGGCAACAAAAAAAGACGAAGGGCCAAGATTGAGCACGGGTATTGAAGTTAAACCACCACTGGCATCACCAGAGCTTTTGAAACACGAGATGCAGCTGAAGGCAACAGAATCCTCTGGTAAGCAGCCTGTCATAGCTGAATCTAAGTACCATGAACACGATTCTTTTTGTTAATGTTTTTATTAGGGACTAGTTTTTATATACACATATAGAAGAAAACATTTTTAATCGAGAAAAGTGTGGAGGTTGCGAGAGTACCGTTAACCGAGAAAGATTGAGCTCGCCAAGTATAAGGTGGGTAACCTGGTTGAGCTCAGTTTACAAGAAGTGTGACGGGAAGGGCGTTGGTATGATTTCGCTTAAAATTAAACATGCAATCGATACTGTAAAACCGGAAATTAATGCGTAAAATGCAGCCTTTTGTTTGCTGCGTTGACTTACGCATTTCTGTTTTGTAATATTACAAATTGCGCCATGGGTCTCATAAATTTCAATAGCAATTTATGTAGACTTCCTTCAGATCGCCATTATTTACGTCATGCATTAATTTTGTGCTTTACAGTATCAACACAAGCGTTAATGTATATCACGATGGATTGCGCTATACGTAAAGTGTCTGAAATATGAGACATATGATGAATTCCCTGAAGGAATCAGAAAGTCTTTAAATTTTAAAATTTAAGCTAGAAGTTTTATACACCAATTCTTTTTTTTAAAAAAACAAGATATTGATTCAATATATAAATGTTACACCTTCATAATATAGGATTATCTCCCTTACTTAAAGAGGCATTATCACTCTTAATGGCAAACACCAAAAATATTAAATCCTATAATAGGTTGGTGTGTGTACAAAATTTCACAAATATATCTTGGATGTTTTTTTTTAGATATGCTCCAGAAACAAAATCGGAACACAATCGTAACTGTATTTGGCACCTTCGTGTTCGAAAATACAAACACTGACCTATTAATAGTAACGTGTGCCTGTTGGTCGTTTTGAATATGACTAAAAGTATGCGAATTGTAGGCCCACATTTAAGTAACTGGTTGGTGATTTATCTGTCGAATTTTTTACCCAATCTAAGAATATGTTCGATTTAACTTGACAGCCAAATCATATAAAACCTTGAGCCATCTTAACAGCTGCCAAAGGGATATTGCCTATTTAACAAGTCTTTATAAATAACCAAGTTATCTCCCTTACATAGGTAGGCCTATTTGAAATTATTACAAAAATATCAGAGCTATATCCCCTCTCTCTAACAATTTCAAGTTTTAGCCTAGATACATAAAGTTATTTTTTGTCGGTAGGGATATTATCCAAAAATAAATGGAATTATATGATACGATAAATTGGATGAGGAATTTTTAGGAAGAATTGTTCGATGTATACACATATTTGGAGATAACTCACTTATGAAGCTAATAAAGGGAGACAACTTAATGGTGACTGTAAGGGGAGATAATTATAGATTACATCGTGTATTTTGTATATAACAAGTATAAATAGATGTAGATATAGAGGTAATAGAAGCCATGTATAAAATAAACTAGTGATATAAAACAGAGTGTGTATGGATGTGGGCGTGGTTGTGATATCTAGGACTCTAAATGTTTTAACACAGCCTTTAAAAAATTAGGCAAACACATTCACGTTAGCCATCATTTTACGTCATGATAATGTAGCTCCGATTGACCTTTAACATTGTGATTTAAAAGACGACTTACATCAAAAGCAGTAACAAACTCTAAACATCGCCTTGTCTTAGGTGTAGATGAAGGCACTTGTAAACTAGATAATCTTGTAAAAATATAATATTAACCAGAAACAAAGTAGTATGCATACAGACATATTCATATAAGTGAGGTTATAAATTTCAAGGGCAAAGAACTCACCAATATACGGTTGATTTCAAGCCTATTTCAAGCCTTTAAAAGGACTTTATAGGCTTTTGGCATAATATACTTAGCCTCGGCTATTATTTTTCGAAAGATATTTTTGCATTTTACAAGCGCTTGTAAGTGGAGTAGTTGTTATCATACGTTTGGCGCGACAATGGCCAATAGGTCACAATATATGCATCAAATAAAAAGGATATAATTTTATCCTATATTGATAAAAATATATATTACAGTTAAAATTAAATAAAACTAGCCAAAAAATGTAATTGGTGCACCTCAGGTAATTAAGGTTTTTTTTTATGATTTTGCATTTTAAGTTGTGGCTAACCATCAAAGATAAAGTTAATCAAATTATTCCTCAGTTTACTTTGAGATATTTAAATTTTGTTAATTTTGTATTATGCCCGTCTTTATCAAAGCATTTTGTGTACTCACCATGTGTTATTTTTGTTCAATCCGCCCGCCATGATTATTTTTTGAATTAATGGTTTCGCTAAATATTATCAAATTAATGTAACTCACCTATTTTTATTTACCTCATACTGATTTCATTTGATATCTGTAATGTTTACCCGCCCCTTGTTGATTGACTGTTTATTGCTTACCTCCCCTTTGATTTATTATCGCCCTTTGTTGATTGATTCTTTATTGCTTTCCTCCCCTTTCATTTATTATCGCCCCTTGTTTATCTTTCGTTTGTTTATTACCCCCCCCCCCTTCCCCCTTATTTATTATCTCCTTTTGTTTATCGACTATTATTTAAAGATACATTATGGGAGATTAGGTAAAAAGCTGGCAGTTCTCACTATAATAGTTAAAAACTAGATAATGTAAAGGGTATTTGCTGAAAATTTCAGTCAAATTGATCCACTCTGAACCGAGAATTTAGCGATTGAATTTTCAGTCTAGCCTCGATAATCATTACTAAAGTCGGTACGATTAAAAACAGTCTCGATTATCCATTTCTTGATTTAATCATGAATGAAAGTTGGGCAGCAAAACGGATCCTAATTAAGTAAATATCGCAGGCTAGCGTTGACATCGAGAGTTGATTATGTTCTAGATAAGTTAATTAATGTCTAATTAATAATTTAGATAACATTTCATGCCTAAAGAAAGACCTGCAATAGGCAGATTTAGCTCTTGCATATTGTATGTTTAATTTAACTAAGACAAATTTACCGGACTATATATTCAATTATTGTACCGGGTTTACAAATCCCCTGTGGCCCCTCTCATATTTCATTAACAATTAGTCATATTAGCGCCAATTTTTTTAACATGATAATTGTATTAATAATCATTACTTGTTAATTTATATATTAGCGAGACACTTGTTATTTATTTATTTATTTATTTGTGAAGATGGAGAGTATGAATGGGAGTTCTAGATATGTGTTTTTTATTTCATTATGCAATAATGTAGATATATTGAAAAGATCGGATTAACCATAGTTATTTTTCAAATTTATGAATCTCTTTAAGTGGTGGGTGGGGGCGGGGTGGCTTACGTCGCCCTTGTGATCTGATGCCGACGGCTTATGTCGCCTGCGTGCATTTAGTGGCATACGGTTGCACCAAACTATATCGCATACGGTCGCATCATATCACAAGGGCGACGTAAGCTCCCTCAAGCCACATCACAATCCCCCATTTATAATCGCACTAAAGCTCGTTTAAGAAGACCCTATACTCTGATAGTCTTGCATCATGCCCCCCCCCCCCCGTCCCGCCCCCTCAATCCCTCGATGCCTCGATCCATCTCCACGTTAATTAATCTTAACGATGTCTATAAATGTCATATTACTAGATGCTCGAGACTAACAATCTCCTGTAGTAGGCCTATAACTGTCATATTACTAGATGATCGAGATTAACAATCTCCTGTAGTAGGCCTACTTTCGGTCGGGGTCAATTACATGAAGAGGTTGGTCACGATTTACCGTTGACGCTGATATAAACCGAACCTGTGAAACTGTGTTATTTTATAATGAGAATAATTCATTAATTAATCCGATCTTTTCTATACACCTGTAAATCTATTAACATATAATTGTGTTGATTTCTTTTTTTAAAAATGATTTTTTTATTTTTTGTAAATACTTATAAGTAGCTGTCTGTGATAAGTTTTCATTTTAATAGAAGCGATTACAGTAAACTCTCTACAATCCGACCGACCTCCGTAGATCAATCCCAGACGAAAAAAACCCAACATATTTGCTCTTTGTTTTGTTTTTTGAAAATAAAATCTGAAATTAGTGGAATAAACGTTTATATTCTTGGATGGCGACAGTTTGACCTTGTTAAATAAATAAAGAAACAATTCCCAAGGAAGGATTTATCCAAGCAGCAAATACAGTAGTTTCCTAAACTCGGGTCCTATATGTGATGCCAATTGGGTGCAAAAAGAAGGACGTTAAACTCCATTTCATTTCTATATGTGGTTGGAATGTAGAGGGTTGACTGTACAATATAAATATATATATATATTGATATTTATATATAGATCATTACACCAACCAACGAATCGTCGTAAACAATAAACAGAACAACAATAATATGTTGTAATAAACAAACAAACAACATGTTGTTGTTAGATAATTTGAAAATAAAAATCATTTCAAAAACCCATCTTTTATTGAATTTCTTTTGATTTCTATGTCCCGTCTTCACATGCCCGGTCGCAATCTTTCAAACAGAGTTGTCTTCCCTTGCAGCCCAAACTATCGAATGCTGGATAGCGAGACTTGTGGGAGAGTGGCCCGGTCGGAGTAGGAAACAGTCTGATTAAAACACAGATCCTATTTCGTTTCGTTTTTTATAGTTCAAAATTTCGTTTTACTTGTCTTTACTACACTAGAATCTGGAAGAGTTGTTATTGGTGACGTGTTTTGGCCAATGAAACGGCCTGTTATGGCGAGTTTTTGGTGTGTGTGCACTATCAACATCAACGCTGAGATAGATCTGTGTTGTAATCAGATCGGAGCAGAACAATAAGTCTTTAAACCCCATTTTATTTTGATTTCTATGAATTTATCAAACAGTTGCTTCACCCATGGCCCTTGCTGGGTTTGTGGATAAAAAAATAGGTCTTCTATAGCAACTTCAGATCGGTTTGGGGAGGTTGGAAATGACCTTCCGAACCGGCCTGGTCTTCTTCCCAAGTGTGTGTGTGTGGGGGGGGGGGGGCACGGTGGGTAAGACACTAGCTCGCTAGTCTGGAGGTCGGGTGTTCGATCCCTGCATTAGCCGAGAACGTTCATCCAGATTTTCCGGCGTAGTTCCCCCCTTGCCAGTGATGCAGAACGGAGGGCCCGACAAACTTTCTCGGCCAATGCAGGGATGGAACACCCGACCTCCAGGCTAGCGAGCCAGCGTCTTACCCACTTAGCCGCCGTGACCCCAGCACTTTTAAAATATGTAATATATAAACGTACACAAATTAACTGGCACGTGTCAAAAATTGTTTATAAAGAATTTATGACTTACAAAGTCTTCTTTCTAGAAATACTCGTAGACTGAAGGATAATTATAAAACATCAGTAAATTTATTTGAAGAAGACCTGGTTATACAGATTCTGCTGTTTGTTACTGGGTTTTAGGTGGTTTCTATGACAACATGATATTCCTGTCGGTATTTACACGGGATTTCTTTGAAGAACAATAAAAATATCAACCTGTGATACGAGACGGAATATGTGGAACTTGAAATACTGTACAAGTATTCTTTTAATTAACAACTTGTTGAAGCTTGTCTTCTTCACACCACAAGTAAACAGTTTCTTTATAAATCAACACAGCTTCTATTAAAGGGACAATAACACTCTTGCTGACTTGACAGCTCCAGAAAATAAAAAATAGCCTTATTCTAAGTACTAGATGTGTTAGTGTCCTACCTGTTGTGTAAATTATCCATTAAATCCTATTTTACTTGTCCAAAGGGTTCAAAAATATTTTTAAATCCAAGTCACATTTGAAAAGCTTTACGTCAGGCTTTTCAAATCATTTAGTTGAATTTTTCCAATTTTTAAAGTTAGGTGTGTTAAGATGAAATTTGTATCATCAATTAATTGGAATATTGTAAAATAGTACAATTTTTTGACCAGAATAAAGACTTGGATAATTATTCAGTTACAACAAGAGTGGTATTGAGCCTTTAAGCCCGGTTCACAGTGGCGGCCATGTAAAGAGTTATTAATCCCGGTTCAAAGTGGTGGCCATGTAAAGAGTTATTAATCCCGGTTCAAAGTGGTGGCCATGTAAAGAGTTATTAAGCCCGGTTCAAAGTGGTGGCCATATAAAGAGTTATTAAGCCCGGTTCAAAGTGGCGGCCATATAAAGAGTTATTAAGCCCGGCTCAAAGTGGCGGCCATATAAAGAGTTATTAAGCCCGGTTCAAAGTGGTGGCCATATAAAGAGTTATTAAGCCCGGTTCAAAGTGGTGGCCATGTAAAGAGTTATTAATCCCGGTTCAAAGTGGCGGCCATGTAAAGAGTTATTAATCCCGGTTCAAAGTGGTGGCCATGTAAAAAGTTAGCAATAGATTAAGGGAATCCCACGAGGTCGATATAAACTAAAATAGGGTTTAACGTCCTGCATCGACCAAGCTAATGAAGACGGGCATACATCATGCAGGGTAATTTTGGTTTGGCAGCGGCGGTACGATCTATTCTTGGGGGGTGGGGGGTGGCGCGTTGTAACATAAGGTCTGTTATTGAGTCAAGTGGCGTGGTTTCGATTCCCCGGTTGTACGTGACAAGGAGTAGGGTCGCCTGTGCAACCTCGTGGTTTTTTTCAGGTTTCCTCCCACTGCTAAAGAACCCTACCCTACGTGCAAGCGAATTATTGAAATAAACTTGAACCATATGTTAGTCCAGAAATGACCTAATTTGTGTCAAGTGGACTTTAAACCCCATCTCTCTCTCTCTCTCCCTCCCTCTCTCTCTCTCTCCCCCTCGCTCTCTCTCTCTCTCCCTCTCTCTCCCCCTCGCTCTCTCTCTCTCTCCCTCTCTCTCTCTCTCCCCCTCGCTCTCTCTCTCTCTCTCTCTCTCTCTCTCTCTCTCTCTCACGGCCTACGCCTAGTTTGAATCCAACAAGATCGCCAATGAAGACGAGTATACTCCATACAGCGTGCTATGAGGGGCATATTTGCGTGACAGTAACGCTACGGCCTACTCGTATATTAAATTCGAACTGTCAAGGGCTCTTCACCCATGTGTACACAGGATCTCGACTTTTTATACTCTTCCGAACGACTAGACATTGTTCCTTGCTCGCGAGATCGAACAAAATCTGTCTGTGAATCTAAGGAGATCTATACTACACCAACAACAATTTATAAACATATAAAGAATGGCCAATAAATTAGTAAGGAAGGGAGATTCACTCATATTACTTGGCATAAGTCGTTTCAATTATATTTAAATACAGAATAAGCACAATAACCCTAACCCTAACTCTAACCCGCGGACTTTTGGGAATCCATTCATGAAATTTCGCAAATATGAAATAGCATATACCTTAGAAACCCACTACTGACATTGTCAGAATTATCGTAAAAAATGAAACGGAATAGGGTTTTAACGTCCTACTGTTCTGCTCCGACTGGGCTAACGGAAGCGGGCATACGCCATGCAGTGTGCTACGAGGGAAATTTTGCGCTGGCAGCGGCACTACGGCCTACTCTTATATCGAATTGCAATTGCCAAGGGATCTTTTACGTGCACGCCAATACATGACTTCGGTTTGTAGTCCCACCCGAACGACTAGACAGCTGTCCTTGTCAGACACTCAGTCCTACACCAATGACAAGGGGAAATGACGTCGGTAAATCCCGAAAAACTTTCTCGGCCAATGTAGGGATCGAACACGCGACCTCTAGGCTGTCGAAACAGCGTCCTACCCACTTAGCCACCGTGGTTTCCCTTAAATATTATGAGAACAAATTAGAAGACTGGTTCTTAAGAAGACTCGATATGAAAAGATAGAATTTACACCAGAGAGGAAACAGAGTCCAATCAGTAAATGGTTTGTTTCCTTAATGGATTCCTAGTTTCTTAAACAAAGATCCGACTCTCACGGGGTTTGTGTTCGACAAGAATAATGAATCCAGCCATCATAGCGCCGGTTTATAATCAGAAAGACAGTGTTTAGATCGATATATGATTCACTTTATTTGTTGGATTGATACAATTGGAAGTTAAACTTCACTTTCTCGTTATCGATGTTAGTGTACAATTAAACGAAATAGGCTCTATTATCCTACGTTTCCACTATGAGAACAAATTTGTGGAGTTGTTATCATTGACGTGTTCTGAATGATGTAAGGGGTTAGCCAATGAAACGGTCTGCTACGGCGAGTTTTTGGCGTGAGGTGCATTAAACTGTGGTCAATCCACTAGAAACATCAACACTGATTGGTTAACCAAATGTCTGAAGTCATAGGGTCAAAAGCCCGTTGTATGACGAAATATAGATTTATATTTTAATCATATTGCTATCCAAGCGACATGACCCCCCCCCCCCCCCCAAGCCCCCGCCCCGCGGTTGTAACCTGGGGCCCGTTTCAAGAAATTTTAACTAAGATAAAATCCAAATTTTAGTAATTTGATTGGATAATATTAGACTGATTGTAGTGCTTAGCCAATCAAAATTGAAGTATCTACTAAAATTTGGATTTTATCTTTACTTAAGATTTCGAGAAACAGGGCCCTGTGTGATAACAACAGATGGTTGATGGAACAAAGTTATTTTGTGCACTGTGCGTGAAATACACGCTCCTCGATTGTCCGATTTGTTTGTTTGTTTGTTTGTTTGTCTGTAATCCATCAAGTATGAATGACAGTTGATTATCATAATTCACTTTATAAACAAGGATTTTTTTATTAATAGAATATTCAGATCGCATTCCATCCAGACAAACATGTCATCACAAATAATAAGTATATTTATATGAAAGGAAGTTCTTTGGGGTTTTTTCTAAAGACTTTTTTTAATATGTTTTTATTCGTAAAAACCCGTTTGTTATCATTTGGTGTATTATACACACAGTAACGTACACAGAGTTTCCAAGGGCAAGTAAGGTGATGAAAGAAGAGGAAGGGTGGGTGGGGGGGGGGGGGAGGGGGAATAAAGTCTTTAACTACATAGATTAAAATCGTATTTTCCTTTTAGGAAGTCAGTTATTAGGGATACCTGGTATAAAATGGGTGGGGTGGGACATGAATCAAAGAAGGTGCAAGATGGGAGGGGATTATTTGACGGGGGAGACACTACTTAAATTCTTGATTGTGCCCAGTTCCCGCTTGTACGTGACAAGGAGAAGGGTCACATGTCCAACTTCGTGGGTTTTCTCCTGGTCCTCCGGTTTTTCTCCCACTGCTAAATACCCCTACGCGCAAGCGAATTATTGAAATATAACTGAACCGTATGTTAGTCCCGAAGTGGCCTAGTTTGTGTCGAGTGGACGTTACCCCCCGCCCTCTCTCTCTCTCTCCTCTCTCTCTCTCTCTCTCTCGTGCCCAGTTAATAACATTTTATTTATACTTTATTGGCAAATCAGTAAGTTAATTGTATATTTATTGTTTTCCAACAGGTCAAGCACAATGTTGTGTGTTTATAAATTGGACCTATAAACGATCAGCCGAGCGGAGCAATGTAAATCAATCTTCTTCAAATTATAGTTACATTTTAATTTTTCAAATGATTGGCCCACGCCCAGTGGCCTTTTTTTTAGTCCTACTTAAAATCCCCAGACTCGACATAAATAAAAACAAGACCACTGTTCTGACAGTCGAGAATAGTTTGACAAGAAGGATAAATAAATGAAGAATATGAATATTGTAAGTGTAATGGAGAATTGACCAATCTATTGATGAGAATAATCTTGAGAAACGTTTCTATAGTATCTAAGGAATTCAAAATAAAAAACAAAATCCCCCGCTTCTCTGTATCCACCTCTGAACATCAAAAACAAACAAACAAAAACATCATCAATCAGTGGTATAATGTTACAGAATATGACGTGAAATAAACATGACCTTATAGCCCGTGTACCACCCTATTGTTATTAATAAACAATTTAATTGATACATGTAGACTATAAATATAGGTATATATATCATACAGAACTTTATACAATCATCATCTCTGTTCCAGGTAAAAGACAAGGTAAGTGATCAGTTACAATCAGTCTGAGGCGAATCTAGGCTCCGATGGACGAGCATTCTGCACACACAGAATTATCTGCTCTACTACAGGAATAGATCTCTGTCCCAAATGGCCGCCATATCCATCAACAAGTATATTGTATTGTAATTTGGTCCTACTCCGGTCCCCGTCTGTTATACAGAAAAGGGCTAATTAAACATTTTCAATTTTCTTAAATGAAATGAAAATATATACTTATCAAAATTCTCGAAATATACTTAGTGTTTTCGACTAAAATCGTCGATTTAGGATTTATAATGTCGGCCAAGTTGCTTAGTGTTTGTTCTCAAGCGGAGCTAACTGTAGACAGACAGCATAAGGTTAGTATGCCCCGCAAGCGCCAGCCTCACAATCCAGAAAGTTTTTCTTGGTCTTCGCCGGTATTTAAACTTGTAGTCGAGAGTTCGACAAGTTTCCCTAACGGCGAGGCTATCGCGACCCCGTTACGTTAAATATCATTCTCCGGACAGTTGTTACTGGAAGGGAGCCACGGCGGCTAAGTGAGTAAGACGTTGGGCACGCTACGTTGACAGAGATAGTTCCGGCGTGGTTCCTCTGTGGCAGTGTTGTTTGATGGAGGGCCTGGCAAGGGACCACGTATAGTCGTTCGGATGGAACGGAAAACCAAAATCCTGTGTAGACATTGGCGTGCACGTAAAATACCTCTTGACAGTTGAAATTCGATATAAGAGTAGGCCGTAGTGCCGCTGCCCGGGCAAAATTTCCCATAATAGTAGACCGTATGACGAATGCCCGTCTTCATTAGCCCAGTATAGGAAATGAAATGAAATGGGGTTCAACGTCCTACTGTTCTGCTCCTAAACTTGGCTAATGAAGACGGGCATAAGCCATACAGTGTGCTATGACGTAAATTTTGCCCGGGCAGCGGCGCTACGGCCTACTCTAAGCCAGCGTCTTACCCACTTAGCCACCGTGATCCCCGCCAAGTATAGGAGCAGAACAGTAGGACGTTTAACGTTAAACCCCATTTCATTTCATTTAGATGCCCGCCATGATTTCAATTCATTTCATTTCACTATATTTTTATATATTACAGATTGAAGTTGAAGAATAGATAAAGATGGCGTCTATTAAATATCTAGTTACAATATTTATAATTATAGCAACTGTTATTAAAGGTGAGATATTTATAATTATAGCTACTGTTAATACTGTTATTAATGGTGAGATATTACAAATACTTTAATAGTGGAGACACTTGAAGGGATTACTATATGTATACTCACTCAGCCACAACCTGAGTCGAACCTGTGAAACCCTGGGCCCTTATTCACGAAAACTTAAACTAAGATACAATCGAAATTTTAAGAAATACTGCAATTCGATTGGCTGACCAGTAAAATCAATTTGCATATATCCAATGAAGTTGCAGTATTTCTTAAAATTTCGGTTGTAACTTAGTTTAAGATTTCGTGAATAAGGGCCCTGGTTAGCCACCAGCAGCGGGATCTAACTTTGGGCAACCTGGTTAGCTACCAGCACCGGGATCGAACCTCGGGCAGCCTAGTTAGTAAGCCACCAGCACAGGGGTCGAACTTAGACACCCTGGTTAGTTAGCCAGCATCGGGATCGAACCTTAGGCACAGTGACTAGTTAACCACCAGCACCATGATCGAACCTTGAGCATCCTAGTTAGTTAGCCACTAGCACCGGGGTCGAACCGTAGACACCCTGATTAGTGTGGCTCCCCAATATGGTTTGTAACAACAGGAGATACAAATGAAATAATTTTTTTTTTGTTCTAAAACTTTTTCTATAATCTATTTCAGCTGAAGATAAAAATGAAGATGACCAGCGGCGTTCGAATACAGGCCTTGGATTCAACGATGGTTTAAATCCAGGATTTGGATTCAATCAAGATTTGAATCCAGGATTTGGACTTCCCTTTAACCAAGGGTTTCCCCCATTTCCCAGGCGCTCCAGATTTCCTAGACGCTCCAGATTTTCCAGACGTCCCATATTTCCAAATCAAGGCTTTAATGGCGGATTCCCAAATCCAGGCTTTAATGGCGGATTCCCAAATCAAGGCTTTAATGGCGGATTCCCAAATCCAGGTTTCAGTGGTGGATTTCCTAATCCAGGCTTCAATGGCGGATTCCCAAATCTAGGCTTCGGTGGTGGATTTCCGAACACAGGCCTCGGTAGTGGATTTCCAAATTCAGGCTTCGGTGTTGGATTCTTCGAATAATCAGACATAGACCTACTGCTACCGATATTACTATCTTATCAGATTTTCGAATAATGTTCAATAAACATATTTGACAGTTTCCCTTTTACGTGTATTTACTTTGTTACCGAATATTCATATCAGCTTTCATTACAAATATGAACTTCTCATAATCACATGCCCCTTTTTAAATCGTGCAAATTCGAATTGAAGTGTGCAACTGGCCTTTGATAATCCATAAGCAGAAATAGAAATGAAAGGGGGGTTACCGTCCTCAGGCCCGTAGTAAAATCGTCGCCCATTCTATTAGACGCAATACGAAGCCAACGACCAACGTGCCCATATCAGTATGGGCACCTAGTAAAGCCGGTTGACATTGGTTGGGCGCCAAAAACGACGTGATTGGTCAGGTGCCTTATCCCGGAGACGCGCCCATAATAACATGATTGGTGGGGCGCCTTATAATGACAATATATGATTGTCAGACCGCACATGATGCATAATACCGAGTGAAACTGGAGGGACGGCAACGACGTGATCAATGGGGTGCCCAAAACGGCATGATTGGTGGGATGCCACATCCTGGCGGGGCGCCCACGACGAAATCTACCATAACAAAGCCAACTTGAGATTGTTGGAAATTTTCCAGGTCAAATTCACGATGGGGGTGAGATTGATTCAAGCCCGCACCAGGCGTGATAATCTTCAAAATTGAAACAAGCCGCAGTCTAACCCAATTCCGAACTTTTCGTTTTTCTCATACATTATTATAGGTACGCTAAAGTCGTATTCCTCACTTCAACTTTTTATAACGTTCATTTCCAAATATCATAAATACACCAATATGCAAATTCAGTCTCAAAATTGAAATTTTCCGTTATTATCATATAGTTTCTTGCCTTAGGTGCAAATTCCCTGGATGTGGAGAGTGCCCTAGATCCTTCTCCGGAGGGAGGCGCGTCCACGGTGCCGTTCAAGTGTAGGTACATCGGCGCCCCCAGAAGCCTTTGCCGCACCGCACACCCCCTCCACACCAAAAAAAACCAAAACATTTTCGGGCTAGCCACGGGCCTGCGGTCCTATTTTCCTGCACAACTGGTACAATCTAGATGGCCTACTCTTCACCGAGCGTTTTTATAACCTAGGGTCTTCCATACTCCTCGCAGTATTTCGTTTGATTAGACCTAATCCCACTTAACACTGCTGTAAAGGAAGCAAATTTCTGTTCCAAATTATGTCTGGTCAATAGTCCGATTAACAACCAATAGCTAACTGCGTAGCAATATCATTACGCTTTAAACAGAGATCCAAATTGGACCAAATATATTATGTTTACATAACGTTACGTATGATGACTCACGATTTTATTATGCCCAATTAACCAGTGCATAGCAGAATATTGCAGAAAACTAATTACGTGACAAACGAGGCTATCAAAACAAATATAATGTAAACAATACTGTTTGGAGACGAACGATACTTTCACCGTTTTTAATACCTTAAATCACTGTCCAAAGTTTTAGGAAAGAACCCAGATTGAACGAAGGGCTGTCATGTTGCTGTACTTGGGAGAGATTTGGTTGAATGGGAAGAATAGACACACTCCATCAAAAGCTCAAGTATCAAAAGTCAATCCAGCAATGGCTAGAGAGGGATTTCTCGGGCCATTGGTTCAGGAATATGAGGGTTTTCGTTTCATCCAGAACACCATTCAATTTTTACTCTTGGTGTGATGATCAGGTTGGTTGGATAGTCTAATCTTTATAATCGTCGGATCAATGAGCGCCGTATCTACACAGAGATCCGTCTACTTCATACTTCGATGCTAACAGTAGACAGGCAGCCCATCGATGGCTACACTCATCGCAGTGTTTCGTTTGATCAGAAATATGATCGGTGGCCAACTTACTACAATCCAGGTGCCCAATATGTCTTCATGTAGTCTACTATATAATATTAAATTAACAAAAATTGTTAACACATTTTTATTTGCCTTAATAAGACTTGGGATTCTTTGTTTTGATTTGATCAGATTGTTGTTATTCTGATACCAAGTCTATAGATCATTATTAGAGCACGGGGTGAAACTTGGATTGATCGAACCTGTCACAAACTGGCAACTACGGTTATAGGCTAACATTTCTCGTCTAAACACTAGGGTGCTTCTAATCAAACCGTCGCTCAATAATAAACAGTATTCCATAGAACTGTGTCCTGTCTATTTCCAGATTAATTACTAAATACTAAGGTGGTCCCGGTTCGCTGCGGGTGTTGAGGGTGGGGCGAGGGGGAGGGGGTCAACTGTCAGTGTTGCAAGACGGGAGCTCCTCGTACGTAACTAACGTACGAAAATTAAATGGTAGCTGGCTTTTTTTTCGCACGTATACAGTGAATGGCCATTTTGCTCAGTAATCCCAGCCAGAATTTGGCTATTTTTTTAAAATTGCGTTAAAGTTTTAAATTTTTGTTTAGAACTGAAATAAATTAACTTTTAGTCAATCCCCACGCTTAAAACATTAACAGAATTGATTGTGTATATCTGAAATAGACACGACCGAAGCACAAAATAGTGCCAATATGCCGACGTCAAATCTAGAGTTGTAGATGATGTTATTTTTGTGAAAAATCATTGGAAGAAGCGATAAGACGTTCTGTACGGATTATACAGTCCTAAAGGCTGCAAGAAGGCTATTGTTTACAATTTAACATTGTGTCTTGTACTGTTGATAATGATCATAATGATGGTGTTTACATTTTGTTTGTTGATGTGACCTCATGACCTGTGTCGTTTAGATAACGTCATATGGATATCATGGCTATTCACTGTGTCAGAGTCACTTCTCTGCAGGTAGGGTGAGTCTGTCGTTCAGATTGGGGAGCTCCTGGCAACGAACAATATCTATTCGTTCCGATAGGACGTAAAAAAAGAGGTTCGATATACACGTTGGCTTGCATGTAAAATAGCTCTGGAGAGTTTTGGGTTATACTGATGATATATACCATAGGAATAAGTGTGACAAAATGCCTGGACTTATATTGACCACCAGTTGGTTTTGATACTATAAGATATTAGCACGTAATTAAAGACTATCAATTCCACATGTATGGACAATGTTATATAATCTGTATAGATTTATACTGGTCAGCGAAATTTAGATAACTTGTAAACTACATATATAGTGAAGATCTTGGGTGTGTAGACCCAGTTGAAAGGTATATAATCATCTGTTTGCTGCCTAGAGAGAAGAAACGAGGAGACGAGCGGGGAGAAAAGCGGACACCGTAGTGCAGTCCTTGTCGTGGCAGGGGCGTGGCAGGGGCGAGGTGACAGCGGCGGGGGCAAATGGTTATCTTAAACTATTCATGTACTGTGTTGCTGTTATTGTTTATGTTCCTGATGTAGTTTAGTTCCTGTTTATTTTATGTTCCTGTTGTATTTATGTAACTGTTTTATATTTATGTTCCTGATGTAAATAAATCATTTTACGAATCTGATCTCTGTTATCACTACTATAATAATATAAAACACAAATTTATATGGAAAGCAATCACTGGGTTTATTTCACACTACGTTTCAACATACTATAATAATATTAAATAAAGTGTCTTTATTCAGTGCAATCATTGCGTTGGGTGTGACATTTTGACCCTTTTCAACATCAAATCATCCTATAGCAAGAAATCTAAATGGTCAACTCTCAACAAAATTATGACGAGGAGACTGCCAAACACGGTCCGGACCTGTGTGCCGATAAAGAAAGGAACCAACGAAATGTTGAGCAAAAGGATGCAGCCTGTGATGTTACATCCATTTAACATTGAAGTTAATGGGCAAATAATTGCTAGTCCGGTCTCTTTTCCCGACGCCAACCTGGGCTGAACGCTTTTCACTACATGAGACAGACCAACAAATGGCTATTTCTTTGTTAAAATTTGATATGAGTTTGACCATTGAAATATTTAAATACACAAACTGGAAGTAGCATACTATAAATATGTAACTATCCGCCGTACATATCACCGTTACCTACCTCTTGACTCTATTATCCTTTCAACCGGCATGGTGAAATTTAATAGCGGCCAGCTATGGAAGCCGATAAGCACACTTTCGCGTAATGCCTTCGCGTCAACCAAGGTGCCAAGGCGAAGCCAAGAAGAAGCAACAACTGCTAAGCCAAGAAGTCGAGTCACTTCTTGCGAGATGTCTCCCCTTCGTTATGAGTCTATAACCGGGAGGGGACGTGAAGAAGTCATTTCACTTCGTCTTGGCGGAGATCACGCACGTGATAATCTCACACTGCACGAAGGGGGTTAGTGGCTTGCGGTCGTGGTTACAATCCCTGATGTGAGCGTATATGGCTTGGAGATATGGGCGCTTTGTGGACTTACTTCTGGTACTCCGGTTTCCTCCCACAGGAAATACCCCTGCACCTGCACTAGGCATAATATAACAAAATAAGACAATTGTCAAAAATATCGCCATTGGTGGACATTAAACACAAATAGAAGAATATGAAAACCGGAAGACAAATCGAAAATCAAGGGTTCTCGTACGTGCACACACACCAGAACACGGAGGGACTCAGGCTTTTCGACCCCCTCCCCACCACTGAGCCACTTCTCACCCTTGCCATGCATCCCATCCTGTACTGCTGACAATGAGAAGTCATGCCCTCCATCCTGTACTAGCTGACAATGAGAAGTCATGTCCTCCATCCTGTACTAGCTGACAATGAGAAGCCATGCATCCCATCCTGTACTACTGACAATGAGAAGTCATGCCCTCCATCCTGTACTAGCTGACAATGAGAAGTCGTGTCCTCCATCCTGTACTAGCTGACAATGAGAAGCCATGCATCCCATCCTGTACTACTGACAATGAGAAGTCATGCCCTCCATCCTGTACTAGCTGACAATGAGAAGTCATGTCCTCCATCCTGTACTAGCTGACAATGAGAAGTCATGCCCTCTATCCTGTACTAGCTGACAATGAGAAGTCATGTCCTCCATCCTGTACTAGCTGACAATGAGAAGTCATGTCCTCCATCCTGTACTAGCTGACAATGAGAAGCCATGCATCCCATCCTGTACTACTGACAATGAGAAGTCATGCCCTCCATCCTGTACTAGCTGACAATGAGAAGTCATGTCCTCCATCCTGTACTAGCTGACAATGAGAAGTCATGCCCTCTATCCTGTACTAGCTGACAATGAGAAGTCATGTCCTCCATCCTGTACTAGCTGACAATGAGAAGTCATGTCCTCCACCCTGCGAAAAGGAAATTCCTTATTTAAACTAGGGATTGTACCTTTTTTAAAATCTTACAATAAGAATGTTGCAACTGTTTTCTCAGCTCTCTCATTGTACGTCACTCAGACGGAAGAATATATTGGCGAAAAACATGTAATTCATACATAAAGACATGGATAGATAAGCGGACAGACAGACAGACAGACAGACGAGTCGGGAGTTGTAGGTTGTTTTATCTCAACATCCTAGCATTAAATAAACAAACAGGTAAATATAGAAACAGGAAAATAAACAAACAAATAATGTAATCACCCAATGAATTAAAGTAGGTAAATCACTGCCGTTCAACTTGAACTGGTCATCTATTTCACCCAACATAATACAATAACGGGTCATCTATTTCACCCAACATATTACAATAACGGGTCATCTATTTCACCCAACATATTACAATAACGAGTCATCTATTTCACCCAACATATTACAACATATTACAATAACGGGTCATCTATTTCACCCAACATATTACCCCAAAAAATTTATAAATTGAATGTAAATCACTTTATATACCATCATATTAGCCTACCACAATATTTACCTTTAGATATGTTCTGAGTTTCCAAACAATAGAACTACACGGCCTTTAATGTGGGCGGGGGTTGGATTGCCGAATGGTTAATGCGTGCGCGCGTTATATCATCAGGTCTGTCATTGAGTCAACTGGCGTGGATTCGATTCCCCGCTTGTACGTGACAAAGAGTAGGGTCTCCGGGTCCTCCGGTTTCCTCCCACTGCTAAAGACCTCTAGCTACGCGCAAACGAAATATTAAAATAAAATTGAACCAAACGTTAGTCCCGAAATGACCTAGTTTGTGTCGAGTGCTCTCTCTCTCCCTCTCTCTCTCTCTGTCTCCCTCTCTCTGTCTCTGTCTCTCGAATTATTGAAATACAATTGAAGCATATGTTAGTCTTGAAATGACCTAGTTTGTGTCGAGTGGACGTTAAACTCTCTCTCTCTCTCTCTCTCTCTCTCTCTCAGGTGAGGTGGGATAAACAAAAAGGTGACTAAAAAAACAAACAAATACATCATCAATCAGTGGTATAATGTTAGAGAATATGACGTGAAATAAACATGACCTTATAACCCGTGTACCACCCTATTGTTATTAATAAACAATTTAATTGATACATGAAGACTATAAATATAGGTATATAACATACATAACTTTATACAATCAACATCTCTGTTCTCGGGTAAAACGTGAATTTTTGATCTTTTTAAAATACAAGGTAAGTAACGTTTACTAGAGTAGTTATCACTGTAACCCGGGTATCATTTAATCTTGTGTATTTAGCACTAAATTCTTTCACAGTCATTCAATATCAAATCTATGTTTAAAAATTTGTAAAAATTGTTTAAAATTACCAAAAATCATCTAATTTGTACTTGTGTCCAATTTTGATAAAAGTGGTCAATTTACAAGCGTTTAATTTCCTGACGACTGTTAAAACAGCCCAATTGATTATTGATGTATACTTATTAATTTTTGAACAGTGGTCAGGAAATTAAATCCTTGTAAATTAAATTACCCCCCCCCCCCGGGTTTATTAGAAACTCCCGTTAACTTTAATATAACCAGACTTCAACAAAAATAATTCTTGGTAATTTGTTATGGAGAATGCTGTATGGACTTATATATGACTTGAAGATCAAGCCAGTAATATTTAGATGTCCATCATGATTTCATTTCATTTCATTTCACTATTAAGTCTGATGTTATATGTTACAGATTGAAGTTGAAGACTAGATAAAGATGGCATCTATTAAATATCTAGTTACAATATTTATAATTATAGCAACTGTTAATACTGTTATTAAAGGTGAGATATTACAAATACTGTTATTAAAGGTGAGATATTACAAATACTGTTATTAAAGGTGAGATATTACAAATACTTTAATAGTGGAGACACTTGAAGGGATTAAAACCAAGGCGGCTTATTATATACTCATTCACCCACAACCGGGGTCGAACCTGTGGCACCCTGATCAGTTATCCAGTGCCGATGTCACCCAGGCACTTGGAGTGTAAAGCTTACTATTTGCATACTTCGTTGACCAGAAGTCATGTCATATCGCGGATTATATACCGTATGACCCTGACTAGCAAACCAGGCTATCCAGACATGATCCAGGAAGTTATATATATTTCCTTTATCTGCTATCAGCGGGTGATATACCGTAAAATCTCCAAGTGCCATATTTAGCTTGATAACGATAAAAGTATGCTTGTCCAAACGTCGTGCTCACAGAATTAAACAAGTGATGGTTTCTCTGTCAGAGCAGCTAAAATGTGGGATGATCTTCCAAAAACTCTTCGAGAGTCCTCTTCCATCCAGAGCTTTAAGACTAACTTAAAACCATATTTATTTCAAAAATGTTTTTGAACTGTTTTGTTTTGAATAATAATAATAATAATAGAACTCGTGTGTTAGAACTGTTAATGATATACGGTACACTAGGGAACAACCATGGAAGAGGGAGCTGTAATCCCTTCGATCAAGGGTTGGTTGTTCAAAATGCCTTCTACGTGTGACGTCATATCACACCGCGTCGATCATTGGTGTCGATAGTGCGTGCTTTGTTTACATATGACGTAGTAGTGTAAACTGGTCCGGACAGAATGGCGCTTTTTACTCATTTTTACTCAATTTATACACTAAATAGGAAATACCTTTGATCCAGATATACTTCAAACACGTTTATTAATTTTTACGAGAACAAATTGAAAGGGACACTGTTAAAATCCTTTTCTATAATGTCTTTCAGCTGAAGATGGAAATGAAGATAAAAATGAAGGGTTTGGTGACAGACGGGGTGTTGGATTTAATCAAGGGTTTAATCCAGGATTTGGATTTCCCTTTAACCAAGGGTTTCCCATATTACCAAGACCAAGACTTCCAAGACGTCCGATATTCCCAGGCTTCGGTAGTGGATTTCCAAATCCAAGCTTTGGTGGTGGATTCCCGAATCCAGGCTTCGGTGGTGGATTCCCAAATCTAGGCTTCGGTGGTGGATTTCCGAATCCAGGCTTCGGTGGTGGATTCCCAAATCTAGGCTTCGGTGGTGGATTTCCAAATCTAGGCTTCAGTGGTGGCTTACCTAATCCTGGCTTCGGTGGCGGATTTCCAAATCCAGGCATGGGTGGTGGATTTCCAAATCCAGGCATTGGTGGTGGATTTCCAAATCTAGGCTTAGGTGGTGGATTGTTTCGATAATTAGACATAGACCTACTGCTACTACGTACTACCACAACCTCTACCACTACCACTACCACTACCACTATCGCCACCACAACTACTACTATCACTACCACCAGGACTGCTACTGTCACCACCACTGGGCTGTAATTCCCAATTTTGGAATTGAATGTTAGCCTGTAGAACCAGGACAGGACACTACCACTACCATTACCACTACCACTACCATCACTACCATTAACATCACCACTACCATCATTACCATTACCATCACCACTACCATTAACATCACCACTACCATCATTACCATTACCACTACCATCACTACCATTAACATCACCACTACCATCATTACCATTACCATCACCACTACCATCACTACCATTAACATCACCACTACCATCATTACCATTACCATCACCACTACCACTACCCAGGGGCGTGCTGGCAGGGAGTTTAGGAGGACGGTTAGTAAAATATATTAGATTTCTCCCAGAAGTGCTTGCAAAACGCGTTTCCCGTTGTCAAATTTCAAACATTTTCTGGGGGGAAAACCCCCACAGACCCCCCTACCAGCGGCGCGCCTTCGGCGACCGACGGGTCCCTTCGGGGCCCGTCCTCCCGGGCCCCTTCGGGGCCAGCACGCCCCTGCCACTACCATCATTACCACTACTACTACCTACCGTTAACATCACCAATACCACTACCATCACCACAACCATCACCACTACCATCACTATCACTTCGGAGGTGGGGTGGATATCTAGGTTTCAATAGCGGATTTTTCGGATAGTTAGACATAGGCCTACTGCTACTACTACTAGTACTACTACTACTACTACAGCTCTACAGAATTTAGAATAATGTTCAATAAAAGGAGTAAAACATGTTAGCCATTTTCTTTTTGTTATCAAATGTGTCATATAATACCACGTTTTTAAACCACGTAAATTCAACTTGGTGTGTTTGACGGGCTTTTGATAATCGTTTAGAATTAATTTTCTGCACCAACCGGGATGATAAAAATAAAGACGGACATATGTCATGTTACTAGAGACATTTTTCGCGCACCCCGTTGCTATGGGTTCTTTTACGTTGTCGTGGAGGGGTTTTTTTTATCCCATTCGAACAACTATACTAATTTCCTTTCCAGACTTACTATCCAGTAACATGTCCAGGAACAGAGGGATAGGGCGGGTGGTGGGGGAGAAAATGGACAAACCACCGAGTGCTTGATTCCCTTCATCCATTTAAATATATTGAAGACTTGGTTAAGAATTAGATATTTTACCGAACTTCTTTATTGCTAGGCCAGATTGTATAAGCAGGCACCGACTACCCCATTTCACAAGGACCATTGTCTTTATATATCGAGGGAAAAAATTTCAATAAGGTTCTCCCCCATGAATCATCAACCAACGTCTAATATACGTAAGGGGGTGGGTCATAACTTAGGCGTGGACGCCAAATCAAAAACATCAGATGCCATTTTGATTTTAAGTAGAGACAAAGGGCTTGAAGTCCAACATTTTGGTAACAAATTATATTTTGGAATCTAACGATAAAGAGAGGTGGTTTAGCGTCATACTCGGACGCCAACCGTGATGTGTGAAAATAATGTCGAATTCCATCTGTTAAGGGTTATTTTACTATTTTACATACACGTAAATGCGTGCCATTCGCTACGTTCTGTGCCATACACAAAGGGGGAACCACGGGCAGGCTAGAAAATAAAATCTTAACCTTTGCTACGTGCCAAGTAGGACGTAAAACCTATATCATGTCATCATCTGTTAGGTGTTATAAGGGAGGTAACTCCACTTAAACATCAGGAATCAGACTACTAATTCTCTCGCCACGTTGAATCAATGACATTTGTTTTTACCATTCCAATTATCTTAATATTTATAACCATTACAAGCCCAACATGTCTCTATCATCTCATAAAAATATTGAATGGAGTTTACAGTTTATATTTTTCTAGACCGAGTCATAGAAATCTATAGGCTGTGACTTCAATTTAGTAGTTGATTTTCCCACTTCATAGAAGCACAGTGAATCAGTGAGAGAAATGGGGTTTAACGTCCACTCGACACAAACTAGGTCATTTCGGGACTAACATATGGTTTAATTTTATTTCAATAATTCCCTTGCGCACAGGGGTCTTTAGCAGTGGGAGAAAACCACAGGACCCGGAGAAAACCCACGAGGTTGGACAAGCAACCCTACTCCTTGTCACGTACAACCGGGGATTTGAAACCAGGCCAGTTGACTCAATGACAGGCCTTATGATACAGCGCGCGCACGTGCTAACCATTCGGCCATCCAACCCCCCTCAGTGAGTGAGTAGCTGACCCGACAACTGAGGTCCCATGTACACATTCAAATTAATAAGAAGAGGCTGTAGTGCCAGTGTCTGGGGAAAATTTCCCTCTTTTACAAACTGCATGGCTATATGCCCGTCTGCCCAGTCGGAGCAGAAAAATAGAACGTTAAACCCCATTTCATTTCCCTAATTCATGTCTGTTGAGTTCCTGATCCTTACGCTTCAAAATCCTGAATATTCACCTGAACATTAGCGTCCTTCCGTTCTGCTCCGACTTGGCTAATGATGTCGGGCACACGCCATATACTGAGTCATGAGGGACATTTTGCCAGGACAGCTACGCTACAGCCTACTCTTATATTGAATTCCAACTGCCAAGGGATCTTTTACGTGCATGCGAATGTGTACATGTGTACACGGGACCTCGGTTTTTGGTCCCATCCGAACGATTAGGCAGCTGTCCTTGTCAGGCCCTCTGTCCTGCACCACTTAGAAGAGGTAACCACGTTAAAAAATCCTGATGAACTTTCTTGGCAAACACCGGGATCGAACCCGCACCCTCCTGACAAGTGAACCAATGTCTTACCCACCACGACTCCCAGAAACTGGAAATTTAAACACTATATGCTTCAGTTGTAGAACCCATGTCCATCAAAGATCTATAATAACCCTGTTGTATCATCAACTTGTTAAAGAAAGAGAGAGAGAGGGGAGAGGGGGGGGGGGGTGGTAATGTCCATTTCGGGAATAATATATGGTTCAATTTTATTTCACTAATTCGCTTGCACGTAGGGATCTTTAGCAGTGGGACTCAATGACAGACCTTATAATACTGTGCGCACATGCTAACCATTTGCCCCCCCCTCCCCCATCCGCATTTAACATAACACACCACTATATTAAAAGATAATTTATTTTCAGTAAAAATCTTAATAAAAGTGATGATATAATTTAAAAAACAATAAACACATCAAACATACTGGCCTCGAGTTCACAAAACATTCTCAGGCTTGAATTAAGAATTTACTCAACTTTCAATCATTGTTTATGAGAAATATCTTTGATCCAGAAACACAAAACTTTGGACATAGTTTCTTATTGATGTATTTGATACATTAAAACAACAAAAGTTTTATAAAGGGTTATATTTTAGTTAAATAAGACAAACAATTTTGAGTAAATTCTTAACTTAAGTCTGAGAATGTGTTGTGAACTTGGGGCCTTATTTTTTACCATATATAGCAGTAAATTCCAACTAAAGTCATCTGAATCAAACAGAAATAAAAACACTGTGACGACCATGATTTTAAATACTAGGACAAAACAAAATATACACAAGATCATTTATATTATAAATCATAATAAATCACAGAAAATCATTCACAAGTCAAAATATCTTCAACATTAACAAAATATATTATACAACACATCTTGGATTCAAAACTTTTATTGGCAAGGTGTATTACTATGTTCCTTACGACCATATTATATCTTTAACTAATTATTTGGTTCAAACTTTCTATAGAGTCAAATCACACCTACTCAAATGAATTGAGTGATATATTTATATATTTTGGTAAAATCCTTACCATTGTTAAAATATCCATCAAATACATGTGTTTGCCATGTCTTTATGTATTATACTCAATTCCATTACAATGAGTTGGATAACTTGCATTCCAGAAATTTTATAATTTATCTAATTATGGCAAAGTTTCTTGGAGGGGGAGGGGGGCACTTTTCACCTTCACCACAAGAGTTCTATGAAAACCCATCAAGGGTTCCAGAAGAAATTTTAAGAAAAAAGGACCATAAATTTGCCATGTTTTGAATTTATTATATTGAATTCCAGGGACACTATAATTTATTCATTGATGACAGGCTTTCATGAAGGGGGGGGAGGGGAGGGGAGGGGGTATTATTCACCACAAGAGTTCTAGCCCCAATCATATATAATATATAATTTCACTACACTGAGTTATACATCTTGGATTCCAGGGATAATTTATTATGTTAAATTTAATCACAAATTTCATTTTAACAGATTTATCATTATAAAATATTTTAATACAATTATTCATAAAAGTATAAATAAATTTCTGTTTTTATATCAAATCCTGAGCATTATAAAATTAATTTAAGGCCATACAATAAAAAATTTTCTGGTTCTTCCATAGAAAAAAAAACAGATGTGGAAGGCAAGTTTTTGCGTTTTTTCTTTTGTCTAAGGATCACTGGGGGTTGGATGGCTGGATGGTTAGCGCATGTACGTTGAATCATAAGGTCTGTCATTGAGTCAACTGGCGTGGTACGTGGCAAGGAGTAGGGTCGCCTGTCCAACCTTGTGGGTTTTCTCCGGGTCCTCCGATTTCCTCCCACTGCTAAAACCCCTATGCTCAAGCGAATTATTGAAATAAAATTGAACCATATGTTAGTCCCAAAATGACCTGTTTGTGTTGAGTGGATGTTAAACCTCTCTCTCTCTCTCTCTCTCTCTCTCTCTCAGGATCACTACTTGGCTAAATGACTTCTCACAAACATCACATTTCAAGGCACTGCATTTATCTTATGATGTTGTTTACTGTAATGTATGATTATCCAGTATCATTCATGATTGCCTATAACATTTATCATGGTAGTATACTTGATAACTGAGCCTACGGTACACATCCAGTTTTATTAAAATGTTTTTATAGAGTTGCTCGCTGGAACCAGTGAAATATATTAAGATGAGGTAGTTAATTTGGTTGGGGTTTTTTTTTCTTATTTTTTTTTAAATAAAAACAGATCATGAGATTGTTTTTATTTATGAACCAGATTATTATTTTGTACGGCCTCACAAGAGTTTAATGTTGACAATGTTTCATCCATTAATTTTACTGTGTTTCCATTCTGTGTTTTCTTTCCATGAGTTACTTCCGTCTTCATATATTTCCTGTTATAAATACACGAATAAAATAAATCGGGTTTTATTAATGACTGTTTCTCAACAATCTGGTTAAAACACAGATCTTATTTCATTTCATTTTTTATAGTTCAAAATTTCGTTTTACTTGTCTTTACTACACTAGGATCTGGAAGAGTTGTTATCATTGACGTGTTCTGGATTACATGTATGTGAGGGATTAGCCAATGAAATGGTTTGTTACAGCGAGCTTTAGGCGTGTTTTGCACGGAACTGTGGGTAATTCACTAGTAACATCAATGCAGATTGGTTAATCAAATGTCTGACGTCATAGGTTTAAAAGCCGCTTGTATGACCTCTGACATGATCTATCACTACAACTGGTCAGATCTTCGTGTAGTGTAGGCCATCGAAAGTAAATAAAAACGAAACGAAATATAGATCTTTATTTTATGATCAGTAGTGGAATACCACATTTTATCAGTGAAATAAAAGTGTTATTCCACTGGCTAAAGTAGTCCATGTTGTTTTTACCTAAAATGATTGTAAAATCATAAAATAAATAGAACATTTGTCGTTTTGTCGTGAATAACATATTTTATTTCATCTCTAAGCAAGAAAACGTTTATATTTTCACTCATGCTACGCATTCGTGAAAATATAAGTTTTCTTGCTTCTCGATGAAATAAAATATGTTATTCACGACAAAACGACAAATATCCTCTATATATTTTAATCAGATTGGGTTATCAGTGTATTCGATGTTCTATCAGGGGATTATATTCAATGAAGATTTAATGCAGGATGGAGGTGCCTGACAAGGAGAGCTGTCTAGTCCTACGGATGAGACGAAAAACCGAGGTCCCGTGTATACATTGGAATGCACGTAAAAGATCCCTTGGCAGTTGGAATTGGATATAAGAGTAGGCGATAGTGCCGCTGCCCGGTCAAAATTCCCCTCATAGCACACTGTATGGCGTATGCCCGTCTTCATTAGCCCAGCATTGGAGCAGAACAGTAGGACGTTAAACCCCATTTCATTTCATTTACTTAACAATTGGTCAGTGAATCCATCAATACGTATGACCCTTGTTTTTATTTTAATATCTACCGGTACCTGGAATTCATACGGAGCATTTAAGACGCGCGATTCGCAAACCATGCCGAGATAGCCTGGGTTATTTTGACAAAGGCTGCTTACTGAACCTGTTATGAATAATCAGCAAGCTTGTTTTGTTTTTTTACCAGATTAGCAAAATTACTGTTAAATGTGGTAATTAGGCTACTCGGATTATGAACTACATGGCCGATTCTTACTAAGGTATGGCTGTTATTGTAGCCGACAAGCAAGTTGATTGACTTCTTAATTAACAAGTAATAATTAACCAGTTGTAATTTAGCTGAAAGTAGATTGATTTATGATACCATAGTGGCTGATTCATTGTTTTACCAATCGGCTTGATTAAACATCAATCGGTTAAATCCCACAAAAAAACAGCCGATTGAGATCAGTGGCACCAACCCAGGTAATGAAGAAAGACATACATTGAGTGTGCTATGAGGGAAATATTGCTCGAACAGCAATTTATTAATTCCAACTGTCAAGGGTTCTTTTACATGCACGCGAACATGTACACGGGACCTCGTTTTTTGTACCGTCCGATGACTAAAGGCTTTTCCTCAACCTGTACCACTGACGAAACCATGTCGGAAAATCTCAGGGGACGTTCTCCGTCAACACCAGGATCAAACCACAAACTTGCTTGTTAGTGAGCCAGCGTCTTACTCACTGAGCCACCGTGGTTTCATCTATACAATCAGGATATAAATGTAAGTAGCAACACAAATTAAAATGAAATGAGGTTTAATAAAGATAAGCCATACATTGTTTCTGCCTCCTCTTCCACGAATTGGGAGCCACGTGGCCAAGTGGGTAGGATGCTGGCTCGCTAGACTGCAGGTCGCGTGATCGATCCATTCACTGGCCGAGGAAGTTCCTCAGAATTTTCGGACAGGGTTTCCCCTTGTCAGTGGTGCAGGGCAGCTGTCTAGTCATTCGGATGGGATGAAAAACCTAGGTCCTGTGTATACAGTGGCGTGCACATAAAAGATCCCTTGGCAGTTGGAATTTGATATAAGAGTAGGCCATAGTAGCAAAATTTCCCTCATAACACACTGTATGACATATGCCCATCTTCATTAGCCCAGTTCGGAACAGAACAGTAGGATGTTAAACTCCATTTCATACCATTTCATTCCTTCAACGAATTCCAACTGCAAAGGCTGCTTTTACGTGCACACTGGGTAAGAAATGTAGAAAATTAAACCCCATTTCATTTATTCAATTCGCAAAAACCGCGACCCTTGACTATCTTATGATCTAAAGTATATACTTTACACTCGTCAACAAACCCGGGGGGGTTGGATTGCTGAATGGTTAGCGTGCGCGCGCTGTATCATAAAGTCTGTCATTGAGACGACTGGCGTGGTTTCGAATCCCCGGTTGTACGTGACAAGGAGTAGGGTCGCCTGTCCAACCTCGTGGGTTTTCTCCGGGTCCTCCGGTTTTCTCCCACTGCTTAAGACCCCTATGCACAAGCGAATTATTGAAATAAAATTAAAAACCATATGTTAGTCCTGAAATGACCTAGTTTGTGTCAAGTGGACATTAAACCCCATTTTTCTCTCTCTCTCCCTTGACAAACCCACCCTGGTCTTATCAGTTGTATTTCTAAAGGGGAAAACCCATCGTAATTAAACATACATTATGTAAGAGCTAAATTTGCCTATTGCAGATCTTTCTTTAGGCCTCAAACGTTATATAAATCATTACATTTATTCACAAGTCAAGCCAATAATCAACTCTCTAGGTCATTGGATGGTTTTGATTTTCAACGGATTTAAACACGTTTGCCAGTTAATAAGTAAAAAATGGAAAATCAAGACTACTTCTTCACACGGCCATAACTCTGCTCAGAATGAAGTAATTTCACTGAAATTTTCAACATCTTCACTTTTCATTATCTATGTTGTAACTATTATCTAATCTTACCTAATGCATCTTTATCCAAATTTTTAAGTTTTGAAATGGGGTTTAACGTCCTACTATTTTGCACCGACTGGACTAATGCAGATGGCATACGCCATACAGTGTGCTATGAGGGAAATTTTGCCTGGGCAGCAGAACTATGGCCTACTCTTATATTGAATTTCAACTGCCAAGGGATCTTTTACATGCACGCCAATGTATAAACACGACCTCACTTTTTTATTCCATCCGAATGACTAGACAGCTGACTTGTCAGGCCGTCCGTCTTTAAAGAATATAATATAATAAAAATACCTTTTTCCATATAGGGACTGTAGCTTTAAGTGTATCTATAGCAAAATGAACTGATTCTAACGATTCTCGTCTATGAGCTGATGAAATAGCTATAATAATACTGGATTCTTTTACTGGTACAACACTGAAATAGAGAAATAGCTATAATAATACTGGATTCTTTTACTGGTACAACACTGAAATAGAGAAATAGCTATAATAATACTGGATTCTTTTACTGGTACAACACTGAAATAGAGAAATAGCTATAATAATACTGGATTCTTTTACTGGTACAACACTGAAATAGAGAAATAGCTATAATAATACTGGATTCTTTTACTGGTACCACCCTTAAATACAGACATAGCTATAATAATACTGGCTTCTTTTACAGGCACAAAACTGAAATAGGGTAAAACGAAATGGGGTTTAACATTCTAATGTTCTGTCCGAACAGGGGTAATGAATAGGGGCAGATGCAGCGTGTTGGCGGTTTCATATACTCTCCATCATATTCCAATAAGAACACTGAACTTCAGGTATTCATGAAATCAAATGAGAGAGAGAGAAATGGGGTTTAACGTCCACTCAACACAAACTAGGTCATTTCGGGACTAACATATAGTTCAAGTCTTACCCTATTCTATGAACTATGGCTATATTTCCCACTTTCCATTTTTCTCTCACCATACCACAAATCTCCAACATTTTCTTCCGTGCCATCGGAATGTACGCCTCATATTCTAATCTGGTGACATTCTTTCCATCAAAGTTATCCCTGGTTGTACCTGTTGTAAAATACGTTGTTTAAATCTGTTTCTATGGTGATATGGTGATTAAGTCGTACATGTATTTACAAATTGTTTCTATGATATTTATCAATGTACTAGAAATATACACAGGTCACAATTCAATAGGTTATAATTACTGTTTTACTGAAATGAAATGAAATGGGGGTTTAACGTCCTACTGTTCTGCTCATACTGGGCGAATGAAGGCGGGCATACGCCATACAGTGTAGTGTGATATGAGGGAAATTTTTGAGTGGGCAGCGTCAGTTTTGCCTACTCTTATATCAAATACCAAATGTTATGGGATCTTTTACGTGCAGGCCAGTGTATACACGGGACCTGGTTTTTTTCATCCCATCCGAATGACTAGACAGCTGTCATTGTCAGACCCTTCGTCCTGCACCACTGACACAGGGAAACCATGTCGGAAAACCCTGATGAACTTTCTCGGCCAATGCAGGGATCGAACACCCAACCTCCAGGCTATCGAGCCAGCATCTTACCCACTTAGCCATCGTGGCTCGCGTTTATTACAGAATGGTGTCTTTATTGAGTAATTTCTACTCACAAGTTACCTCAAATTAAGTTTCAGAAAGATATCTTCTACTGCTGTCAAAATAATCAGATTACTTTCAAACTGAATGATATTATTGTATAATCTTTTGGCCATAGACCAAAGCTGAAACGAAATGAGGTTTAACTTCTTGCCAAAGATTCTTTTACGTGCAGACCAACTTATACATGGGGCATCAGTTTTCATACCATCCAAACAACTAAACACTGGTCCTGCACAATTGATAAGGGCAAAATCACAAGGGACTTTCTCAGCCAACACGGGGATTGAACCCTGGCCTTACTGGTTAGTGAGTCAGCATCTTATTCACTGAGCCACAAGCAAGGGCGTGGATTTCTCATAACTATTGGGGCGGACGGACGAACCCTGGAACCTTTCATTACCAAACCAAAATAATAATTACGAATAGTTTACTGTACCAGTGTTATTTCAATGAAGGCTGTAACTAGGGGTAATATGATGACAATATGGAAAAATGGACTGCCTACATCAAAGCTGCATAAATATTAATTGTTCATGAAGTTAAGTGAATCGCCCAAAGACGTTCGTTCTACGATCAGGACAGTTCTCTTTTAAAGGGACTATCCCGATTTGAACAGAGTCCCAAAAATAAAAGTCGGAGTACTTATGAAATTTAAGCGCCAAAATATGGAGGAATGTGTATATTTACCCTGTCTCAAAATTTCAGCTCAAAATATTGAGACGTTTCGATGTGAACGTCAAAACTGCTTATCCGGACATGTAACCCTTTTAAGATTTTGATACGGCGCAGAGTGCTGAAGGATCGCTCGACTGAGCAGGAACTAGCAGGATTCAGCAGTGTGAGATGAGAAGAGCTTCGACAGAAGGGAACATCTGCCTCACTTCAGGTGACATAATGAGGAACGCTTCGTGCACAAGTGAAATAGATTTGGCGCTTGAAGAATGGCAATTCTTGTTCCAAGTCCTGATTCAGTTCCAGATACGTAGAAACAAGCTCACCATCATGGGGATATAAACCTGAAAATCTGTCCTGGCGATCAAAATCATGGGAGGGACAGAGACCTATTCGTCCCCCCTTCCGATTCTAAGGGGGGGGTGCGTCCCCTTTCACCCCCTCTAAATCCAAGCCCATGGCCACAAGGCCTGTGCCCCCTGTGAACTATCAAATAATAATACCTACCTATAAATGTTGTGATGGCTCCATAAGAAGGGGAGGTAACTAGGTCAACTAACTTCTCCACACTGATCACATCTTCTATAATATCCACATGATCCATATCGTTTATACTTTGATCTTTAACCTTTCAACTTTATAACCTGTTAAAACTGATCAAGTTTCAAGCACAACGGCTTCTGTCTTAAGATGGTTTGACCTTTAACCTCCACTAATAGGTGGTATAACAGCAAGTTCGTCCCCAGTTTTTAAATCTATTATTATATCGTCGTTGATATCCAGGTATACTTCATTCAATGACAGAATTAAATTCTCACTTATAACTGATAAACTGAAACAAAAAAAAATTTATATTAAAAATTTATATAGTTTTTAGAGGGGGGGTTGGATTACCGAATGGTCAGCATGTGCGCATTGTGTAAGGTCTGTCATTGAGTCAACTGGCGTGGTTTCGATTCCCCGGTTGTACATGACAAGGAGTAGGGTCGCCTGTCCAACCTCGTGGCTTTCTCCAGGTCCTCCGGTTTCCACCCACTGCTACTAAAGACCCCTACGCGCAAGCAAATTATTACAATAAAATTAAACCATATGTTAGTCCCGAAATGACCTTGTGGCTGGGCTACAGCCCCCGCCCCCTACTCCTATGTCGTATCATGACTACAGTAGCAATATCGAGCACTATATCTGACCATAATGACATCATGTAATATCGAGTTAAACATGGAGCTATGAGAGAGATTTTGGCCGGACAGTGGAAGGGTCAGCATATGATGAATATTTTATAATATATGTACACAATACCTGTTATATTTCTCTAAAAGTTGATTTAATATTCTTCTTGTACTGATCCTTGAAGGATAGTTAATTATTGTTTCTTTCTGTCCAACTAATTCTCTACTTTTGGCAAAAAATAAAACCTTCACCTTAAATTATAAGATAAACAAAATTTTATAAATAGAGTTAGTGAGGTTTCGAGTAGCTAAGTCTCTAGCTCAATATCATCACCAAAGTCTTTGACATTGAAAACATGAATTATTTGTCAAGTGATGTTGTAATCTTACTGGGAAAAGATGGGCTTCTGATATCCAATATTTAAGACAAAATAAACATTTCTACTACGACTGGGCTAATGAAAAAATGAAATGAAATGAAATGGGTTCTAATTCTTTACCGGGCTATAATGATCATGAAAACAGACATATGCCATACAGTGTGCTATGAGGGAAATTTTGACCCGGGCAACGACACTATGGCCTATTCTTATATCGAATTCCAACTGCAAGGGATCTTTTACGTGCACGCCAATATATAGGCCTTCACAGGGCCTCAGTTTTCCTCCCCATCCGAACGACTGGACAGTTGTCCGTGTCAGAACCTCCATTCAGCACCATTGACTGACTGACAATGGGAAACCACATCGGAAAATCGCGATGAACTTTGTCAGCAAATGCTAGGATCGAACACGCGACCCAGCGTCATATCCACTTTGGCACTGTGGCCCCTGGGCTAATGAAGATGGGTATTTAGTTCCACATCAAGCTGTGTGCTAGGCCTATAATGGAAATTTTGCCAGAACAGGCCCTACTCTTGTTTCCAATTCCACTGTGAAGGGTTATTTTACGTGCACGCCAACATGTACCCAGAGCCTCGGTTTTTCGTCCCATCCGATAGACTATATATTGTCCCTTGCAATGATCATCCCCTCCGTCTCGTTAAAAATCATCAGGTAAATACCGTAATTAGTAGTCAAAATAAACGGCTTGGAAACTGTCTTCAACATTTTCATTTACCTACATTTGTAAATGTATTTGACTCCATTGATAAACCAACCAATAAATTAGACTGACATCAATAATTTTACAGTGAATTATAGAAAACCATCCCTAATCTCTTAATTCTGAACTTTAATCGGCCATTTTCTCACAGGATTTATCTGCCCTTGGTTTTGACGTATTTTACTTCCGGTGTCGGGATCGATTAAGGAAAACAATTGGAAAACGCTGTTTGATGGTTATTAAGTGAGTATTTTATCAATATTATTTCAACTGAACTATTTGAAACGTATCTTCATTCATCATCATATGATTTGGTTCTGTGTTCTGTTGTAATTACTCTATTGATAAGCTGACTAATCAAAACGAATCGCGGTAAATTCAAAACATAAAAATAACTCATAGACGCGCAGGTGCTCGTTTTATTGATAGGTCTAGTTTGATATCTGAAGTCTGTCACATCCCATCAAAATATTTCATCCATTGTTTGCTGTAGGCACAATAGACCGTCCCAGTCACTTAGTGGTCTGTGTGGTCCAATGTGGATACGAGACGTTAGTAATTTTGTCCTATCCGAATGACTAGACACTGTCCTTTTCTAGACCACCGTAGCCTGCGTCCTACACCACTGACAAGTTCAGACACACTGCAAACGAAAGTTGGTTGGTAAGCTTACAAATTCCGGTACCGCGATATTTAATGTTCACGCACACGTTGCTACACGTGCAGCGCCGTGTCAACCCGCGTACAGTATCCATACAATGTTAATTTCACGCTTTTCGAATTGCCGTGCACGCATAAAAACAAAACAACTCCTGTTAGTAGTTAGAATTTACAAAAGAGTAAACGGACACGCGCCGTCCCTTGGCGAAATTCACCCAATCGCATTTCACATAGAAATTCAATTTTATCATTTGTTAGTCTCAAAATGACGGAAGTATTGGGTTGACGAGACATGCGTTTAAAATTCGATACAACTATTAAAACCGAGTTATCCCCCTTAGTATGTACATGGATTACAACCTGCTCTGTGAAGATGCGATGACGTTTTGGAACCTAGATGATGTAGAGAAACTTATCTGTGAAGATGCGATGACGTTTTGAAACATAGATGAAGTAGACTAACTGCCATGACGTTTTGGAACATAGATGATACAGAATAACTGTTCTATGAAGATCTGATGACGTTTCGGGACCTAGATCGTGTGTAGAATAACTTATCTGTGAAGATGCGATGACGTTTTGGAACCTAGATGATATTCCTGATTGTTTTTAAATTTGAGTGAAGTCTTTGTCACTACAGGCCCGGGACTGTACAGCGCAGTGGACGTTTACGGCTGGCCCCCGGATCCATTCACTTGATTTGATATTTGTTTATTAGTGCAATGTCTATTTTCTGTCTTGTTCGCAGGTTTATCTTGTAGATTTTTGTTTTACGTGTTGTGCGGTCTTCCTGCACTTACTAATACAACTGTTCCGCGAAGATGTGTTGGCGTTCTGGAATCTTGTAGATGAACCGCGGTGACGTTTAGCTGCTGTAGAATAATTGCTCCGGGAAGATCAAACCGATCTAATTTGGTTTTTGATTAAACTGAAACAACAAGTTTATTTACAGAAAAGTTAAAGAATAAGTCAGATCGGTAACGTCCCTGTGTGATCCGCGGGCAATGATTTTTAAAGTCGCATGATCCTGTGTAAATCGATAAAGTCTCTCGGAATTTTTAGACGTGTTTCCCCCTTTTCTGTGGTGCAGGACTGAGGACCTTGGACGGAACAGCGACTAAAAACCGCGGTCCGGTGTACACATTGAAATTTGAAATAACAGTACGCCATAGCGCCCATGTCCCGACAATTACCTCAAAGCACACTGCATAGCGTATGTCCTTCTACATTATTTCGACGGGCTCGTAAATGTAAGACTGTAAACCACATTTAATGTCCTTATTCGAGAATATAGTATAATGGTCTGCACATGTGTGCAATAGTCGTATACCAGGTATCTTGTGCGAGTGGCAAGGATATAGTATTTTATTAAAGATACATTATGGGAGATTTGATAAAGAGCTGACAGTTCTCACTATAATAGTTAAAAACTAGATAATGTAAAGGCAATTTGCTGAAAATTTCAGTCAAATTGATCCACTCTGAACCGAGATATTTGCTTTTGAATTTTAGGCCAGCCTTGCCTCGCCTCGATCATCATTACTAAAGTCGGCACGATAAAAAAAACAAAGTCTCGATTATCTACTTTTACGTTTAATTATCATTCACAAAATGTATTCCAATCCGCTAAATACGCAGGCTAGCGATGACATCGAGAGTTGATTATGGTCTGGATAAGTTTATTAATGTTTAATTAACAATTTAAAAGACATTTCAGGCCTAAAGAAAGACCTGTAATTGACAGATTTAGTTCTTGTATTAGGTATGTTTAATTGCCAGGTGTGTTATTTACCATCCCGATGTACTGTTAACTAAAAGTAATAAAAATGACATCATTATGACATCATATCTATTAATAACTAATGAGTTAATTAACACGCACGTCCTTGATTTGATATATATTATATAAATCTATGACGTATAGGATCCGTTACACTAATACAATAAATAAAGAATATACTATCTCTATACTATCAGCATTAATCGCCCTCCGCCCCGTCTAGTTCGTAAGGCTAGATCTATTTGTTAAGGCCAGCTCTATTGATTGTTAGCGAGATTGTAGGTTAGGGTAAGGGTTGGGGTTAGGATTACCTTGTTTACATCTCGTGACATTTGCCAATCTTGAAGTTGGCCTTATCAATTAGATCTAACCGTCCGTAACTCAAATGTAGAGGGCGCCGCGGGTGTCGACAAATTTACAGTTTATCATAATTGTAAATTTGGAACGTAATTGAACTATTTTTGGACTGATATTCCTTTGGAGATTGGGGGGGGGGGCGAATGGTTAGCATGTGCGCGCTGTATCATACGATCTGTCATTGAGTCAACTGGCGGGGTTTAGATTCCCTGGTTGTACGTGACAAGGAGTAGGGTCGCCTGTCCAACCTCATGGGTTTTCTCCAGGTCCTCCGGGTTCCCCCCACTGCTAAAGACCCCTACACGCAAGCGAATTATTGAAATAAAATTGAACCATGTGTTAGTCCCGAAATGACCTAGTTTGTGTCGAGTGGACGTTAAACCCAATTTCTCTCTCTCGCTCTCGCTAAAGACCTGTACGTGTAAGCGAATTATTGAAATAAAATGAACCATATGTTAATCCCCCCCCTCTCTCTCTCTCTCTCTCCTTTGTTTTACCATCCTAGAAATGAAATTGGTTTAATGTCCTCTCTCTGTCTCTGCCCCCCCCCCTCTCTCTGTCTGTCTGTCTCTCTCTCTGGTTTGTTTTACCATCCTAGAAATTAAATGTGGTTTAATGCCCCCCCCCTCTCTCTATTTCTCTCTCTCTCTCTCTCTTATTAGCGAACACATTCGTTCAACATGTCTGTTAGTGTACCTAATAAACATTTCTAAATAGGCCTACCAATTGTCCCAAGTTTAATAAAAGTAAAGTTGAAGTATTGAGGACAATTTGTCTGATGTATTGTGATATACAACAATAGGTATATAGAATATACCTGTATAATTTACCTGTATTATCAGGTAATAACTGATCATAGTTCACATACCTGGACCATATATATATCTCACCATGGTTCCCACAGTCAATATTATATACTATATACCACGATGGGTTAGCCCAGAGAAAGGATGTGGGGCAACGTCCATTCCTATATATACCACAATGGGTTAGCCCAGAGAGGGGATGTGGGGCAACGTCCATTTGATACAAACTATGTTATTTAGGGACTAACGCATGATACCATTTTATTTCAATAATTCGTTTGAGCAGGATGTGTTTGTGGGGGGGGGGGGCTTTAGCAGTAGTAGTGAATAAGAGGACCCATAGAAAACCCACGAGTCTTGGCAAGTGACTCATTCTGATTAAAATTCAGATCCTGTTTCGTTCCGTTTATTATAGTTCAAAATTTCGTTTTACTTGTCTTTACTACACTAGGATCTGGAAGAGTTGTTATATAACCTCCGTTCTGGATGATGTGGGGGATTAGCTAATGAAACGGTCTGTTACGGCGAGGTTTTGGCGTAAGAAACATGGAATTGTGGGTAACCCACTAGAAACATAAACGCTGATGGGTTAATCAAATGTCTGACGTCATAGGGTCAAAAGCCGCTCTTATGACCTCTGACGCGACCTTCCACTACAGCCGGTCAGATCTTCATGCAGTAGAGGCCATCGAAAGTATAAGAAACAAAACGAACTATGGATCTGTATTTTAATCAGATTGGCCTGAAGAAAGCGGCTTGAGAAATAATTGTAGTCTTCTCTTTCTGTATGATAATATCGATTGATGGATGAAATCAGAAATAGTTTATTACGAAATACAATCTGATCGGATCAAGTCTTCGACCAACATCACATCCACCAAATCATCAGTTTACTATAAGTCAAGATTACCACTGTTCGCCTCCACGTTGGTAACGCAACAATCATACTAGAAAAAAAAACGCTAAATGTTCGCCTCCATGTTGATAAGATCCTCAAGTCACCAATATAGCTATCAAAAACAACGGATACACCACATGAAGTTGGCAAATGGCAGAAGGACCAAGGGTGGGGCGTAAGTTGTGTGGTTAGGACAGGGGTGATGGCCGGATGGTTAGCGCGTGCGCGTTGTATCATAAGGTATGTTATTGAGTCAACTAGCGTGGTTTCGATTCCCCGGTTGTACGTGACAAGGAGTAGGGTGGCCTGTCCAACCTCGTGGGTTTTCTCCGGGTACTCCGGTTTCTTCCCACTGCTAAATATTCCTACGCGCAAGCGAATTATTTAAATAAAATTGAACCATACGTGACCTGGTTTGTGTCGAGTGAACGTTAAACCCCATCTCTCTCTCTCTAACATGACTTAGATCTATGTTTTAAATGACTATTAGAATGAAGGCAGTGGGCGGTAATTAATCTGTCACTGTTACTACCAGAGAACATGTCACTGATATTTCATGGGCAATGATCACATCTGCTGTTCTTCAGTTCATTTACTGCCAAAATATTCATTCTTAAGATAGTGGTTGTAAATCCTAATATTATTCCCTACATTTTACACCTTGTACCAATGTCGCACCTTTCATGATAATTAAATTTCTAATTAGGGGTCATTCGGTGCAAGCCAGCATTATTCTCTTAAACAAACATACAAGTCTTTCTTTAGGCCTGAAATGTTATCTAAATTATTAATTAGACATTAATTAACCGATCCAGACCATAATCAATTCTAGATGGCATCGCTAGCCTGTGATCTTTAGTGGATTATGAGCCGATTTACTGCATAACTTTCATTCACGATTTAACGATTAAATGGATAATCGAGACTATGCTGTTTATCGTACTGACTTTAGTAATGATGATCAAAGCTAGCCGGAAATTGGAAGTTTTCGGTTCATAGTGGAACAATTTGAATGAAATTTTCAGCAAATTGCCTTTACATTACCTAGTTTTTAACTATTATAGTGAGAACTGGCAACTCGTTATCGAATCTCGAATGACTGACGTACCGGGTCAAATGTCGCTTGCTGGGTACCTGACGTCATAGAACGTGAACTCCCACTATAACTTGTTAGACTTACATGTAGTGTAGACCATCGAAAGTATAAAAAACGAAACGAAATATAGATCTATATTTTAATTAGATTGGTTGTTAACACTTTAATTACCGATGGGGTGCCAAGTGATATTTTCTTTATTTTTGAGATTATGTCATATCTAAAACTTCATTAATGTTACATCTCATATTTTGCTCCTAGCAGTATAAAACATGTCCATGTAGCCTAGTTTTGTGTAACATACCGCGAATAGAACACGAGATAACGAAAAAATATTTCGGAGTAAAAGCGAAAAATTGCTAAATGGTGACCTCTGACCTGTTCTTGACAGGCCTTACCATCACAAATCCCATTCTTAAGTTATATTTTTTAATTCAGGCCACATTCCTCTATCAAATGCCATTGATGTGGAACTTCGCACCTTCCGTGTTGAATAAACCATTTTTTTTGGGGGGGGGGGGGATGGGGGGGGGGGTACTATGGGTGGCTTCTCCTAACACACCTAGTTAGATGTTGTCCTAAATTGCTAATGGTGGCCAGAGAGAGAGAGAGGGTTTAACGTCCACTCGACACAAACTAGGTCATTTCGGGACTAACACGTGGTTTAATTTTATTTCAATAATTCGCTTGCGCGTAGGGGTCTTTAGCAGTGAGAGGAAACCGGAGGACCCGGAGAAAACCCACGAGGTTGGACAGGCGACCCTACTCCTTGTCAGGTACAACCGGGGATTCGAAACCACGCCAGTTAACTCAATGACAGACCATTCAGCCCCCCCCCCCCGCCCCTGGGCTAATGAAAACGGGCATACGCCATACAGTGTGCTATGAGTGAATTTTGCACGGACAGCGGCGCTACGGCCTATTAGTGTTCTGCTGTGGCCTGGATAAAATACAGATATATCATAGCAAATAACTTACTTAAATTATTTAATACTACTAATAGATCAGAGCACGTGTTACGTATCAATAACCTTGACGACTGGTAATAAGATCGATATTCTCAAGGTCGTGATCGGGCTATCACAGCTGTAATATAATTTCCCAGTGAATTCACCCTATAGGGACGCATGCCACGCCTCTCACCCATTAGAACCCACTTCAGCTAAATTATAATTTTTATTAAATCTCTAATTAATTTTATATGCACACGCCCATGGGTGGAGTTGGGTGTGGGGGTGTAGGGTGTTCGTGCGTGCAGTCAAGTCAGGGGCTATAAGTTTAGAAACTGTAATAATTCTGTCAACGTATATGACCTCTGACCTGTCATTTGTATTTTATTTTCTTATGATGTGTGTGTGTGGGGGAGGGGGGTAGTCAATATTCTAATAACTGATTCCACCCCACCCCCGGATCCGCCCGGCGTATATTAACCTGTCAACAAGATTTCGTAAGATGGTTGATTTAATAACGGTTCGGAGATTAATGCCGGGATATATTGCAAAATCATACCTTAGTTATGAACTTTGGTATTGTGTTATGTTCCTTTGTGTAAGAAATGTTATGGCTACGTTACGGTTGATTGCTCGCTTTGTTATAAACTCCCCGTTATACCTACCTACCTGAGAGGTGAGATATATATTATAGGTACAATCATAATAGGTAGGTAGTTATAATCCTTGTAATTTATAATATACGGCATTTGATATCACATTTCTTTTAAAAAATTTGAAATATTAGTTTATGAGAGAGAGATAGAGAGAGAGAGAGAGAGAGAGAGAGAGAGAGAGAGAGAGAGAGAGAGAGAGAGAGGTTTAACGTCCACTAGGTCATTTCGGGACTAACATATGGTTCAATTTTATTTCAATAATTCGTTTGCGCGTAGGGGTCTTTAGCAGTGGGAGAAAACCGGAGGACCCGGAGACAACCCACGAGGTTGGACAGGCGACCCTACTGCTTGTCACGTACAACCGGAGATTGAAACCACTCCAGTTAACTCAATGACAGACCTTATGAGACAACGCGCACTCGCTAACCATTCGGCCAACCAATTCCCCAAACCTGTTGAAACGATGAGTCACCACGCCCCTGTCGGCACCCCCTCATCAACCCTGTATCAGTGTTTTGTATATCGACCTGTATGTTATAGTATATAAAGTGGTATATACGATGGTATATTTAATTAAAACATGTTAATAATAGATGTAAGTATCATTGTATATTTAATTACCAGGCAATATAATATTACAACACCTCAATTCTTGCATAATTAATAATGAAATGAAAGAGGGTTTAACGTCCTAATGTTTTGCTCCCAACTGGGCTAATGAAGACGGACATACAACATGCAGTGTACTCTGAGGGAAATTTTGCCCGGGCAGCGACGCTACGGCCTACTCTTATATCGATTTCCAACTGCCAAGGGATAGTTTACGTGCATTCCAATGTATACACGGGACCTCGGTTTTTCGTATCATCCGAAGAACTAGGCAGCTGTCCTTGTCAGGCCCTTCGGTGAAGGACGGGGGGTCTGGCAGGAAATGGCCTATTGCCGATTGAACGAGACGAACAATTGAGGTTGTGCTCACTGTAGAACCCTTGGCAGCTGGAATTCGACAACGAATAGGGGAAAACGCCAACTGTCCGTACACCCCCAGCCCCCTAAACCGCACCCCTAACACACTGTATCGTCTAGGCATATCTTCAACGGTACGACTGGCGCAGTTATAGGACGTTAATCCACATATTATTGTATTCTGATTAACAAACATTCGTCTATATATCCAGAATAATTGTCCATTTGATCTACGTGTATGATATAACAATCCGCGTCATATTTCAATAATATGAACAACACCTTTCAAAGTCTAGTCACAATTTCATTCCCCGAAGTGTATCGTACTGTCTGCCTTGTTATAAAATTTGCTAAGAAATCGAAAATTATGCTTTGTTCTATATTACCCAGAACTGTTGATACAGGTAAGAAATCCCCAGGTGTAATCAAAGACAAATTGATGAAACTTCAGATAAAATCGATTATATAAGTAAGTAACTCTATATCGTATAGTTATTTGGATCTAAAACCAGGCACTTGTTGGATGTATTTATATAGAACGACTGTAAAAAAAACATATCGTTCTAAAACCTGACTCGGGTTGAATTATTTATATTCCCACTGTAAAAACAACATATCGTTATGAAATATCGTTATAAAAACAATCTAACTAGTCTCATATGTTATATCAATTAATTAACACTGTAGATAGTTCCACTGGAAAACTATGAAATGTCATTTTAAAAACAATATCAAGTTGATCTAATAAAACTACATCGTTTGGAAATATCGTTTTATAGTCGTATAAAACTATATCGTATCATTTTTTGAAACAACATATCAACCTATAATGTAAATTAATCAACTAGACTCAAATCAGATTTAAAGACATTTCTTTTGTCTTTTAACATAACTAATTATAATTATAATATGAAAGATCATTTATAAACAACCCATCAAGCTAGTCTCATTATGTATATTAATAAACTAAACTCAAATCAGATTTAAAGAAAAGTCTTTCTTCTTTTCCGATCTAACTAATTATCGATCAGAATAAAACGCTTAAACAATATAAAGGACTGTTTTTGATTATTGGTTGTGGATATATATATATATAAAGTATTTAGCTATTTATTCCGAACAAAAGGACAGTAGGTCTGACATTCATGTTGGTTCACGGAACAATAGCACGTATATTCGCGTTGCTGTGCCAGTCGAATAAAGCCGCTATTAACCAGCCAGTAATTCGCGAGCTTTGAATAGAGAGATTTGGATTAAGTCGTATACTGGAGGATCAGTTAGTTGAACAAGACGTGTTGTAACAATGTTCAAATCATTTCGAGCTTCTTTTTTATTTTGGATTTTTCGACCACATTTTGCCTAACCTGTGTGTGTTTTATTTAAGATATTGGGACGAAACTGACAAATCTTGATTTTGAAAACCAATTTTTCTCGATGGTTTTTGTGTAATGGGTGATTGTTAGAAGAGAACAAACGACAACGCGCCTTGTCTATGATTAATGTAAGGAAATTTGTTGGTGTTTTAATTATTCTGAACACCTCGTTTTTAACACAAATGGATTTTACCCCGATGTTCAATATAAAAGTGATACACGGAATGGCCGTTCTTTAACACCGCACCGAGGAGTTTTTACAGTTTATAGTTTTACGTGTTTTTCTGTTTTGTTGTTTTTAGTGAAAGGTGTTAATTAAAACTCTCGACGCGACGAACACACAACAATTCTTTTATTATTACTTAGCCCGACGATTTGGGTTGGGTGACATTTTTATTATTAGCTCGTATTTGTTTGTGATTCAACTTTGGACATTTTACTGTGACTGAATTAAAGGTGTGTTTTTTTTCCCCGTTATGTCTTTCAGAGTCGGCGAATCTTATTGACGAACTAGAAATGAATTCTGTGAACGTGCTATGATAATTTTGTGATGTTGATTCTGTGGTTGAACGAATGTCTCAAGACTCAGAGGATAAATGTATTCCGAGTGAGATGAAGAAAGGAGAAACGTCTGGAGATAGTAGTGCTACCCCTGTTCACACCATCATCACTTCAAAACACCATATAGATGTGACTGAAACGAACCTTGACGACATAGATGAAAATTCGGGCATTACTAAAGCCGATTCCCCGTCAAAACATGACGTTTCTAAAGACCCCTCAAAGCCCGAAGACGTCACACAGAACGCTGGGGATCCCCAAAACGCAACAGAGACCGATTCCAAGGAAATTAACAATGACATTACGGACGTTAGCCCGTCTAAAAGTGGAAACGAGGAAGGAAGTCCGTCCCGAATTCTCAGTTTTCGGTTATTTAAAAAGGAGTCGTATTTACGTCAAGTGGAAAGAGAGAAGTCAGAGAAGGAGCGGGCCATAGAGAAACAGGCCAAGGCTCAGGAGGCCCATTTAAAGGATGGGGTATTAGTGTTTGGTGATGAGGAGGATCAGGAAGAAGCACCCAAACCGGATCCAGGTCTGGTGGAAGGGAACCCCCTACTAGACTCCTATGGTATATTACCTACTGATTATATCGGGAAACCAATCGAAGAAATTGACAAAGTAATCATCGATAAGGTAAATTGCGTATTTTCATTTTCAAAATTGTTTTTATTCAAAAAGACAATAAATAATACAACCCTGTGTTTGGAAACAGGACCTTGTTCCCATGGCAATGATTTCATGATTTAAAATAGCCATGTCTCTAACTCAATATCATCCAAAGTCTTCGACATTGAAAACACAAATTATTTGTCAATTTAAATCAACATTGATGTTGTGATCTTACCGGGGAATGATGGGCTTCTGATATCCAATATTTAACACAAAATAAACATTTTACCATTCATGTACCATAATGCGTTTCAGGGCCATTTTTAACAAGGGACTTGAAGGAGAGGCTATAGACATATTCCACAAGTCATGTCAAACGGTGACACCATATACTTATCTGGAGAGCAAGCCCAATAAATACTATCGGTGTAGAGTGGGTTAACCAGATGCTAGAGATTGCCATTTGATTGAGACTTCTGGCATATTTCGCGGAACATGACTGTCAGATTAGAAATTAGAGTAAAAACAGAAACGAATGAATGTAAATCAGTTTATATACATTCATAATACATACGCGTTGCGACCCATTTGTGTCAATTTCTAGGTGCCAAATATTAGCGATTTAGCGCCTTTAAAACTACTTAGTGTCATTTGAGTGATTGTAAACTACGATATTGTGAAAGTTGAATCTCTGAAAAGAATATCAGTCCAATAACGGTAAAAATCCTTTCAGTATTTACAATGTTGAGTTCAAAATTTCGTAACATTCAGCAGACAATATAAAAAAAAACCAGCGCCACCTAAAATCTTTTTATAGCGTACTTCTTTTTTTAGTCTGATTGAATCCAAGTCTTGAGATAAACTACCCTTGTCATTTAAATTTTGTTTTTTAATCAAATTTTAAATATCAATTTTAGTATACTTTAGCGAAAAAATAGAAATGACGATCAAGGCTTTTCATGAGCCACCCAACAAGTATTCATGACACTTCTGTGACCAAAACCTTGTAGTTTTTATTGGTCATATCCATTGCTTATTTTAAAAAAGACTGGGCCCCGAGATCACAAAACATTCCCAGACTTAAGTTGAGGATTTAGTCAACTTTCAATCGCTGTTTATGAGAAATATCTTTGATCCAGAAACACAAAACTTTGCACATAGTTTCTTATTGATGTATTTGATATATTAAAACAACAAAAGTTTTATAAAGGGCTAGATTTTAGTGAAAATAAGCAAACAATTTTGTGTAAATTCTTAACTTAAGTCTGAGAATGTTTTGTGAACTCGTGGCCTGATTTTACTTTTAGAATTCATGAATCAATTCTATTAAATGTCTATGATCAAGTGGACGATAAAAACCTCCTCTCAGGATCTCTCCTGGCTAACAAGGATATTTTAAATAATTTTATTTCTTCTTTTTTGCCTGTCCAACCTCTCCGGTTTCCTCCCATTGCTAAAGATCCCTACACACAAACGAGTTATTGAAATAAAATTGAACCATATGTTAGTCCCGAAATGACCTGGTTTGGGTCGAGTGGACATTAAACCCTGTTTCTGTATCTCTCCCCTTTGTTTTTCAAATAAAGTTCATTATTTTACAGTTCTACATATATCTGTATCTAATCATTTAATCATTTTATCTTTTTGGTAAAGTTGGTGAAGGGGGGGGGGGGATTTTTTAGGTTTAGTTCATTTCAGGACTAATATATGGTTCAATTTTATTTCAAATAATTCGCTTGCGCGTAGGGGTCCTTAGCGATGGGAGGAAGCAGGAGGACCCGGAGAAAGCTCACGAGGTTGGAAAAGCTTCAATGACACAGTGGTATATTGGTTCAGTTCAGTGAGAATGTACTTTGTCTTCTGGAATAAAATGAACAAAAGAATATATTGTATGCATGATGAGATTTGTTACGAAATGAAAGTAAATAAAGTGATGTGTTAGGTTAGGCGTAGTTATGAACCCGGAGAGACAGTATAACACACGATAACACTCGAGGGACATGACACCATGGCAACAAATAACAACCACATCTTCCTTTGACATAGACAATTCTCAACAGGTTTTCTTTTAAATATAAAAAATCTTTTCCCTAGTTGTCATGAAACAAATTAATTAATTTATTTATAATGTTTTAGTTAACTATCACCAAGGATATTTTAAAGGCCTGGTAATGATTTCAGTTTTTATTTTGTGCCAGACATTATAAAAAAGGCGGGCATGGCACATCTTTACTTGGGTTAAGGGCATGGCACAACTTTACTTGAGTTAAGGGTATGGCAGATCTTCACTTGGGTCAGGGCATGGCACATCTTTACTTGGGTTAAGGGTATGGTGCATGTACATCTTTACTTAGGTTAAGGGCATGGCACATCTTCACTTGGGTTAAGGGTATGGCACATATTTACTTGGGTTAAGATTATGGCACATCTTTACTTGGGTTAAGGGTATGGCACATCTTTACTTGGGTAAGAGCAAGTTATTTGGGGTATGGGTATGGATCATGTTTTCTTTGGGTACAATGTTGTACATTTTATCTTGTCTCTTTAAGGGTTTAGTGAATCTATGACTGGGTACAAGAAAATATTGTCTCTTTAATCAAGTCTATATTTGGGTACAAGAAAATACTGTCGATTGTCTCTTTAAGCTAAATGTTTAAGCTGCAAGGATTACATGGCTATATATTATTGTACGATTATGGCAGGTTTTCTGTTTGTCTGTTGTAAATTAAATCAAGTAGAAATACATTGATACCAGATATTGTTAATCGTATCTTTGTGCTATTTATATGAAATAATGCTAGTTTTAACACCTATACTAATCAACGACAGCGTGAATAATACCGTGTAAAATTATTTGTTTTTTATTGATATTTTCACACCATAGTACTTGATGCTCTTCTACTACTTGTTAGTTTCAAGTGTACTTCAACTATTTAATGGGCGACCATTCATGGACTTCCTTTCATCACCCGCGTACCCGACTTAGTTAAAGATGCATCATGTAAGATTTAGATAAAAAACTGACAGGTCTCGCTATAATAGTTAAAAAATAGATAACAAAAAGGAAATATCTTGAAAATTTCAGACAAATTAATTAATTCTGAGCGATGTTAGGCTGTTTGGAGAATAGGAGAGACTCGATTATCATTGTTTTTATCAAGCAAAGACGGAAGAAACCTCATCGAAATGTCGCTGAAATAAATCCTTTAAGTAATTTGTATTCCATGTACGTGTAATTGTGTCATGTGTTTCTAATTAAGGTCATTAATACCTATTGCCAACACGTATTGTTGATTTTTAAGACAATAGCAATATTTCTTGACTTAAACATACATTATGGAGGAGCGAGTCTTTAGCTTCGAACAACCAGTACGGTGGTTGAAATTATTGCACACATCTTCTCAAACCTTCAAAGGCTGATATCTTCGCTCGCAATAGAGTAATTTGAATGAAATTTTCAAATTATTCATTTTACATTATCTATTTTCGAACTATTATAGCAAGAATGGCTAGCTCTTTATCTAAATCTTACATAATGTATCTTTAATTCACGTTAGACTGTGGTCCGATGAGGTAATTCACGCTAGACTGTGATCCAATGAGGTAATTCACGTTAGACTGTGGTCCGATGAGGTAATTCACGCTAGACTGTGATTCAATGGATTTTTTAATTTTTAGTTAAGAAAACAAAAGTAGAATATCCGCAGTATATACAATATGTATTGTTTATATTTATACAAGAAAACAGAAGAAATTTAATTAAACTAGCTGATTAAGATTAAATACTAGTAGTTTAGCCAATTAGCAATAGATCGTTAAACCTATAATTACAAACTTTAATAAAGTTAGTTTTAATTAACTGAATCATGGTACGCTCCATAAAAAAATGTTTTCAAGTTCTAATTAGTATTGATCAATTTGGGTTTTTTTTGATGAAGGAATTCTATTATCAAATGTAAATCAAAACTATTATATTTTGAAAGAATTACATGATTAATGTCTATGGACGTCATTGACGGATTGAGAACAACTTGTGAAAGTTGAATATCGAAAATGTTGAGTACAAATTACCACACAATGCAGGGGCGTGGTGACCAATGATTTTGTATGAAGGAACAAACTCCCGTCCGGGCCCCCCCCAAAATTAATATTTATATGTGTGTGCGGGGAAGGGGGAGGGTCCCTATCAGTGCCACAGAGTAATATTGGACTGTGTGGAATATGCTAGAGTCGTTTTGTAGCATATCTGACCCACAGAATATGTTTAAAACTGGTTAAAGAACAAAAGTCTGTGCATTACCATGTTTTTATTAAGTATAGAAAGAATAAAACAAGGGAATGTACAGACTATTTCTATTTTTTTCGTTTTCTCTTATCTAGTGACAGTCAATTTTTATTTTAAATTGTCAGATATCCTCCCACAGTCTCACACAACAACTTTTGGTCTTCGAAGGAATTATTAGTGAGCAGAAATTTGTAACAAATACTATCGATGTAGACTGGAATAATCAGACGCTAGAGATTGAGACTTCTGGCGTATTTCGCCGAACATAACTGATTTGAAATTAGAGTAAAAACAGAAAGATTGAATGTAAATCAGTTTATGTACATTCATATTACATTATTATATGTGTTGCGACCCATTTATGTCAATTTCTAGGTTCCAAATATTAGCGATTTAGCTCCTATAAAGCTTGACGGAAAAGCTTCATAATTTTTTAAAATAATGCAAGTACATGTAATTATGTCAACATATCCTTTCAATAGGTATAACAAGATCCCAAATGTCAATGTCACCTTCTACAGGTAGATTTCAACGTTGGCGATTTCCATCGTTCTCCGTGAGTAACCGTAAAACTTTAGTCTTTCTGCTCATATTCTAATTTATATTTCTATGGAAAGGATATGTTGCCATAATTACTTGCGTTATTAAAACAATTTATGAAGCTTTTTCGGTGAGTTTTAATCATTATCTATTTTTGAAGTATTATAGCAAGAATGGACGGCTTGTTATGATGCATTATTGTATTTGTATCACATGTAAATCGCTAAGTGGTGGCCAAAAATAAAACAATACAAGTAAATATGTTTATAAAATCCAGCCCCTGTTAATATGATTACCTCATAATTTATTATCTAGAAGATTATCCTGTTAGTTGTTAATCCTATAATTACAATAACTAATAACGCTCGATCCAGATTTAATTCCCTAATCTCTACCCTATTTAACTACCTGGCTCAATTGTAATTGTCCTGTTTGATAATCTCGATCGGTTGTTAAAAGTATCTAAGTGATTTCCCACTGTTTTAAAATCTTGCTCCATTCTTTTACAAACGTCTGTTCACCCTCGTGGGTTTTCTCCGTGTCTTCCGGTTTCCAGCCACTGCTAAAGACTGCTACGCGCAAGCAAATTATTGAAATAAAATTGAACCATGTGTTAGTCCCAAAATGACCTAGTTTGTGTCGAGTGGATGTTAAACTCTCTATCTATCTCTCTCTCTCTCTCTAAATATTTACAAGTACCAGGTACTCTCGCTCAGTAATCTCCCCTGTTTGATAATCTCGCTCCGTATCTCAGATACCTACATTATTTGGTGATAATCTCCCTCAGTTGTTTGAGGTTATCTCGATCAGCAATCTACCCACCTTTCATAGTGTTGCTCAGTCATTTAAGTAATTAAATACAGCAGATCAGTGATCTTATTCACTGTGTAATAACTAAATCTGCCTATTACAGGTTTTTATTTTGTGAATTGTTATTTAGACAGGCCTATAATAATCTTTTTAGATCAACGGATGGCTCAGATGTAAACAGATTAAAATAGCATCGCCATTTAATGGTTTGATTTAAAAATGGAGAAACGAGGCTGAGTCTCGATTAACAAATAACGTTGCTACGGTAATAGACAATCAAAGTCAGAACTTCAAACAGTGATAAAGTAATTTGAATGAAATTTTCAATATATTGATTTCGAATTATATATGTTTTAGTTATTATAGCAAGAATGACCAGCTCTACTGTTTTTAAATCTTATTTAAACTTGCATTATGCAAGAGCTAAATCTGCCTATTGCAGGTCTTTCTTTAGGCCTGAAATGTTTTCTAAAGTATTAATTAGACATTAATTAACTGATCCAGGCCTTAATCAACTCTCGATGGCATCAGATTTCTCCGATATTAAATAGATTAGAATGGTTCAGCGATACTTTGATTTAATCAAATATGGAGGACCGAGACTTAGCTTCGATCAACCAGTACGGTGGTTGAAATTATTGCACACGTCTGTCAAACCTTCAAAGGCTAATATCTTCGCTCGCAATAGAGTAATTTGAATGAAATTTTCAAATTATTCATTTTACATCATCTATTTTCAAACTATTATAGCAAGAATGGCTAGTTCTTTATCTAAATCTTACATAATGTATCTTTAATAATAACAATCTATTGTTGACAATGCCTGAATTTAAATGTAATTATGTTTGTGATAGGTGCCATATATCTAGGCAAGTGATTGACAGCAATATTTGCTACATAATTAATTACTATTGATTAGATACAATTGCGATAATTAACTACATGCTGTGCACTCGAGTTGAAACTTTTACTTTTCCTTAATATGCAACATTAATTATGTACGCTAATTATTTATAACTACATTTATAACTAACGACATAATTCCTCTAATCCTTTTGTTAATCATATCGGAACACGCTTGTCAATTAGGGTTACATAACGATCACTTAGGACTGGAAGGGTATCCATGACAGATTGAATACAGTTATAAACAGTACAATTTGTTCATATTGGAACACGCTTGGCAAACAATTTAGATCTCCACTCGACACAAACTAGGTCATTTCGGGACTAACATATGGTTCAATTTTATTTCAATAATATGCTTGCGTGTGGAGGTCTTTAGCAGTGGGAGGAAACCGGAGGACCCAGAGAAACCTTTAATTCCCCGGTTGTATGTGACAAGGAGTAGGGTCGTCTGTCCAACATGGTGGGTTTTCTCCAGGTCCACTAGTTTCCTCCCACTACTAAAGACCCCTATACACAAGTGAATTAATGAAATAAAAATGAAATATCTCTCTCTCTTCCTCCCTCTCTCTCTCTCTCTCCCCTCTCTCTCTATCATACTCTCTTCCTCCTCTCTCTCTCCCCTCTCTCTCCCTCTCTATCTCTTATACTCTCTTTCCCTCTCTCTCTCTTAAACTTTCTCTCTCTCTCTCTCTCCCTTCTCTCTCATACTCTCTCTCTATCATACTCTCTCTCTCTCTCTCCCCTCTCCCCTCTCTCATACTCTCTCTCTCTTGGCTGCTGTGTGTCTCTCTCGACTGTTGTGTGTGTGTGTGTGTGTGTGTCTCTCTCTCTCTCTCTCTCTCTCTCTCTCTCTCTATCTCACAGGCTGTGTCTCTCTATGTCTTTACTTTGTAAGAAAATCCATTTAAAAACTTTAAGAAGAAGAATTGGCTGTAGTTTGATTGTAATAGAGTTGGTGTGATTCATTTTGTCATTCCGATTAATTGAATGAATTATTAATGACATGGAAACTTGGTTGATCGGAAATCAATTGAAATATATTAAACTACACAGATCATTTGATTAATTTTTAATTGGTGTGGAAATGGGCCCACAGTGGTGGATGACTATCCAGGAGATTCTGGTTTTGACCCCTGTCTTGGGTGATAAGTTACAGGAGCCATGATGGCAGGCTTGCTAGCCTGGAGGTCCCGTGTTTAATCCCTGCATTGGCCGAGAAAGTTCATCAGGAGAGGAGAGAGAAAGACATCCACTCGTCACAAACTATGTCATTTCGGGACTAACATATGGTTCAATTTCATTTCAATAATTAGCTTGCTGGTGTAGGGGTCTTTATCAGTGGGAGGAAACCGGAGGACCCTGAGTAAACCCACGAGGTTGAACGAATGACCCTACTCCCTTGTCACGTACAAGAGGGAAATCGAAATCCCGTCACTTGAATTAAAGACAGATTAAACCACCCATCCTCCCAAAAGGGCAGTACATGCGTTTAGCTTGGTTTTTCATTCCATACAATCAATTAGGTGTCAGCAATAGAGACACTTTATCTGGCGATCAAGAACCTAGTTTTATATCTTACGGTTCTCCTCTGTCCACTGCAGGGTATTAACCCATGGACGCTGTAGTCGATATTGAAATGAAATGAAATGAAATGAAATGGAGTTTAACGTCCGACTGTTTTGCTCCGAACTGGGCTAATGAAGACGGGCATAGACCATACATTGTGCTATGAGGGTAATTTTGCCCGGACAGCGGCACTACGGCCTACTCTTATATCGAATTCCAACTGTCAAGGGATCTTTTACGTGCACGCCAATGTGTACACGGGACCTCGGTTTTTCGTCTCATCCGAATGACTAGACAGCTGTCCTTGTCAGGCCCTCCATCCTGCATCACTGACAAGGGGAAACCACGCCGGAAAATCTGGATGAACTTTCTCGGCCAATGCAGGGATCGAACACCCGACCTCTAGGCTAACGATCCAGCGCCTTACCGACTTAGCCACCGTGATCCCCAGTCGATATTGAAAGAGAATCATGTTAATGTTGGTGCAGGGTATTAACCCATGGACGCTGTAGTTATTGTTGGTATATAATGGATGATATATGTCTATTGTTTGTTATTATAATGATAAATCTATAACGTAAAACAATACACTGTACATGTATATATACTGACCATTGTCACGACCAATAATCAATAGATGTATAGTTTACACAGGTTTTACCATCAGTTACTTGATAAACACGACAGCTTCCTCATCAAAATCTTCCATCTTAATAAATTCATTGTGTAGCATAAAATTCAAAGGCTAATATCTTGGTTCTTGACTGAAATTTTCAGCACCTTGCCTTTACATTACCTAGTTTTATAACTATTATAGTGAGAACTGCTAGCTCTTTATTTAATCTTACATAATGTATCTTTAATATTTTTATAGATTACACGTTTTACGATAAGTTAATATGGTCCTTAGATTGAATGCATAGATTATTATTTCACACTTCTTGCGTGGAATGAGATTGGTCTGTCATTGAGTCTAGGAGCTACGGTGGCTAAGTGGGTAAGACACTGGCTCGCTAGTCTAGAGGTTGCGTATTCAATCCCTAGATTGAATTGGCCGAGAAAGTTCAGCGTGACTTTCCGACATGGTTTCCCTGTGTCAGTGGTGCAGGATGGAGGGCCTGACAAGGACAGCTGTTTAGTCGTTCAGATGGGACAAAAAAAACCCCTGAGGTCCCGTGTATATATTGGCGTGCACGTAAAATATCCCATAGTGCCGCTGCCTAGGCAAATTTTCCCTCATAGCACACTGTATGGCGTATGCCCGTCTTCATAAGCCCAGTATGGGAGCAGAACAGTAGGATGTTAAACCCCATTTCATTTCATTTCATTTCTAAATAGAGGTGGAGGTGGTCTTTTATTGAGTCCAGTAGATATGTTCAGATCTCACTGCTAAAGACTCCTACATGTAAGCAAATTATTGAAATAAAATTATAGCATATGTTAGTCACGAAATGACCTAGTTTGTGTTGAGTGGACATTAAACCCCATTTCTCTTTCTCTCTCTCTCTCTTTCTCACACAGTTCTATTGTAGTATTTCTATAGCACGTAACTGTCACATGAATGTTCTTATGTGAACTTTACAAAGACACATTATACAGCAAGACTACATAAAGAACAGGATAACAAAAGAACATTCTTAATAAAAAAATAAATACAAATACCAAATTAATGTTTAGATAAAATTACATGTAATTAAAAAATAAAAATAGCTCTGGATAATCTGTATAAAAAGATTACTGGGTAAAAGTCTTTTTAAATAAAAATGTCTTTAGTTTAGTTTTAAGATTAGTGATATATTACAAATTTGAATTGGTAATTTGATGAATTTTTCGGACATTGTCCATTTTTTACAGCTGAATCCGAACTAAATTGTACTCAATCCATGCTGAAATACATGTATACTCAATCCATGTTGAAATAAACTCAATCCATGTTGAAATATACTCAATCCGTGTTAAAATATAAACAATCCGTGCTGAAATATATTCAGACTGATTGATTTATATTTGATTAAGAAAAATGATCATGGGTTTTCCGACAATATTCCTATATAATTTTTCACTGCTTAATGCCTGCTAAATTTTTTCAAATTTATTATTTAATAAAAAAACAAAATGATTGATCGATAATCCTGATGATTGGATACAATCAGATTAAATGTGTAGAACGGAAGGACTGGCAAGGAATGTGTCTAGTCATTCGAGTGGGAGAGAGAGAAATGGGGTTTTACGTCCACTTGACACAAATTAGGTAATTTCAGGACTAATATATGGTTCAATTTTATTTCAATAATTCGCTTGTGCATAGGGGTCTTTAGCAGTGGGAGGAAACCAGAGGACCCAGAGAAAACCCACGAGGTTGCACAGACGACCCTACTAATTGTCACGTATAACCGGGGAATCGAAACAACTCCAGTTGACTCAATGACAGACCTTTCATGTATGATGCAACCCGCACATGCCAACCATTCGGCCTTCCCCTTGACGGCTGTAGCGCTGCTGTCAGAACACTTTAAGGCGTATGCCCTTTTTTCATTTTTCATTATAAAAATTACCTAAAAATGAAATGAAGAAAATATGCTGGAAGTAACAGACGACTACAAATTTTTTTTAAGTTAACTATATTTCATTTTATTCGACTTATCGATGAACTATCTGAGACTTTTGTTTGCCAATACATTAGGATGGTTTAATATTCTAAGTTGTCACCATAGCAAAAAAAAATACATATTGCTTTAAGGCTTAGTCACAACAATAGAAGACTATAAAAGCTAAACTTTATGTTCAATTATAAATCAATAAAAGGTCTGGATAACAGAATATATAGAGAGAAACGGGGTTTAACGTCCACTCGACACAAACTTGGTCATTTCGTGATTAACTCATGGTTCAATTTTATTTCAATAATTCGCTTGCGCCAAGGGATCGCTAACAAGGGGGGTAACCAAAGGACCTGGAGAAAACCAACAAGGTAAGACAGCCGCGACCCTACTCATTGTAGTGTACAACCGGGGAATCGAAACCATGCCAGACCTTATGATACAACACGCACGCGCTAACCATTCGACCATCCAACTCCCCCAACAGGATATATGTATATTTGTTCCATCCAAAGGACTAGCCATTTGTATAACCTTTTAATTATATCTGTTACTTGTCAGCTGTATGTGGGTTTTCTTCGGGTCGTCTGGTTTCTACCCACTGTTAAAGACCCTACACACAAGCGAAATAATGAAAAAAAATTGAACCATTATGTTAGTCCCGAAATGATCTAGTTTATGTGGTGGATGTTAAGCCCTCCCTTCTCTCTCTCTCTCTCTCTCTCTCTCTCTCGTAACAGTGTCCAGTCTGTTGTGCAGAATAGAAAGATGTTAAACTGGGTTTTATTTGTATAACCTATTATTAATATATTTGTCAGTTCTATACTTGTAATTACCATATCAATAACCCATTGAAATAATATCACATGCTTCCAACATGGTCAGAAGACAATACAAATTACCTTTCAACTTTCATCAATTATACATTTCTTACAAGCTAACTACTAACGAGTTTCATGAATTCTTTCAAATAAATCAATGATCTGAGCGCTAATAAAGAAAGAATTTTTACCTTTAGAAATGCTGCAAGGGTTTGGATTATGTTTAAACAACTGAATGAACAGGAATTTGCATGTATCGAATGTTTTATTGAGCCGAACAAGTTTATATAATGGTATAATTTATTACGTATGTTTGAAGTGTGGAGGTCGGCTTGACTAGTTTTATTGTTGGTGGAGAAGATGTAAAACATTAAACCCAATATGAGTAGTCTGCCCCTAATACAGGATCAGGGAGTTGGCCCCGTTATTAAACCCAATATAAGTAGTCTGTCCCTAACACAGGATCAGGAGGTTTCGGAGTTAGCCCCATTATTGGTGCATAAACGTAAAACATTAAACCCGGTTTCATGTTGTTCAATTTTTGAGTCTGTCTGGAGTAGGACCACATACAATCAAAAGTACTTTTATTTAAAACCCAGGGGAGATGGATGTATGTGACGAGGAGTGGGGCCACCTGTCCAACCTCGTGGGTTTTCTCCGGGTCCTCCGGTTTCCTCCCACTGCTAAAGACCCCAACGCGCAACCAAATTATTGAAGTAAAATTGAACCATGTTAGTCCCAAAATGAGCTAGTTTGTGTCTAGTGGTCGTTAAAACCCATTTCTCACTCTCTCCCTTCCAGTCCCACGTGATCATTATGTATTCCTGTAAATTGTTTGACAACCATCTCTTTATATATGCTATTTCCGGAAGCTGAAAAACGAGTTCTGGCCTCCATCAACCCCAACTACAAATGACCGACGAGAAATTTTGAAATAGCATCCGTGGCCAGCCGATGCCACTGTATTCATATATTGCATCACCCCCATCCACGAGCAGGGTGACTTTTAAAAATAACTTCAACAACTAAAAAGCTGTTAGTGACATAGGTTTCATTTTAAGATTTAAATATTGTTATTTTTATATATTTTTCAGACCTTTGTTGTTATTGCTAAAAAAATCAAAAAGAAAATAATCTACCGATTCTCGTCGACTAGTTCCTTTAATCTTCTACCACCTTGGAATCCATTACGGAAATTAGCTGTTCGTATATGTACCAACCAGTTCTTCGACTATTTTGTGATTTTAACGATTTTGACCAATTGTGTATTTCTGACGATACCTGATCTGACATTTGCTGAAACCTCTGAGTAAGTATTTTTTCATTTTTTGAATTTTTGTTACATCTGTGTCTGTTTGGCACTGGTTCACAAGCCAAGATGTCCTTGTGCTATCTGTAATAGTTTAACGAAATTTTTGTTACATCTCTGTCTGTTTGGCACTGGTTCAGAAGCCAAGAGGTCTGTGTGCTCTCTGTAATAGTTTAACGAAATTTTTGTTACATCTGTGTCTGTTTGGCACTGGTTCACAAGCCAAGAGGTCTGTGTGCTCTCTGTAATAGTTTAACGGAATTTTTGTTATGTCTCTACGAGTTTGTTGCTGATTCACATACCAGGAGGTCCTGGGTTCGATACTGATGCTAGCCGAGAAAGTTGCACTAATTTTTATAAAATCGTTATTTTTTTAATTACATTGTAGAATAATTCCAGGAAAGGAATCCACCAACATATTTGTACAGCTTATAAATGAAATGTTTAGAATGTCTTGGTTTTACTGACTTGACTCAGATTCTGGACACAACCTAGTTTGATCTATGTTTATATTCTTTGAGTGGCATTTAGCAACTGACATACGTAACAAACACCAAAATATAATATAAAACGCACTTACGACATACGTAACAAACACCAAAATATAATATAAAACGCACTTACGACATACGTAACAAACACCAAAATATAATATAAAACGCACTTACGACATACGTAACAAACACCAAAATATAATATAAAACGCACTTACCATTTTAATTAAACCGACGTTTCATTGAGGGTTCTCTCAACGGTTTCATCATCATTTGTTTGAAAACGCTGAGAAAACCCTCAACGAAACATCGCTTTAATTAAAATAGTAATTGTGTTTTTTGTGTTTATAACTATGTATAATAGTTAAATACAAAAAAAATAGGTTCATGTTTAATGTATCGTCAGGTCGTCACAGAACATATGGTATTCAGAAAAACATTTTCTATCATTTATACATCTAGCATCCTTGATATCCCCCGGTGGTCTCATTTCGTTCTACTCGACTATACCCTGGGTTAATCCATAGGGTATTCACATATTGAAATTATCTGCCCTTGATAGTATGGTGATTTTACGAACCAATCAAAAAACAGTTAACAAACAAGTCTTGTTTACGTTCACAACAATTATATGGTTCCTTGTTCGCTCGATTATGAGAAAGTTTGCAAGGAATTTAATATAGAAGAAATGACATGCTATCAAGCATATTGGTCGATAAAAATAGCACAAACGTCAAGTGCAGATTATTTGAATAAGTGTCTTCCCTGTGATTTATCTTTATAACATTGTCCGATCATTTGTCACAGAATATACGCCATTCAGAAAAACATTTCCTGTTATTTATCACCTTGGGATGTTTTTCTGGTTGTGTTGCTAAGAGCAATATCTCTCAGATTACGCTGAAAACACAGCTGTAAATTAGTCGTTATCATACTTTAAAATGTTATGGACCCCGGAAGATTTTTTTATGCTATAATAGTACTCTAGGTAATTATAGCTTTTAAAGACAAAAAAAATTGAGGATGCATTAGGTAAAATTTAGATAAACAGCTGGCCATTGTAGTGATAATAGTTAGAAAAATGTGAGATAGATACAATCCCCTGTAACCAGTATAAGTCAGACGAACACCATAGGTGTGGTCAAAAGGTTTATTAATAATCAGACGTTTTGGACCTGAAGAAGGACTCCTCATGTCCTTGAAGCGGGCACTTCCTTGAGTATTTGAAGTACCTCTTTCAAAATTTAAGGCGACTTTTTTCGGAAGGGAGGTCAGGGTAGGGTAGGTGGAGTCAGCAATACAATCAATGAGTTTCACATTTTACGACCGATATTCCTTGATGTTATTCAACTTTCACAATTAAAAACATAATTTGATACGACAGGATAATCAGTGAGTTTATCGTGGAAACTGATGAATAAAATATATGGTGTTATCAGACAATCTGTGGGGAGGAAAGTAAAACTAATCTGATTTACTTGTATACAAGACAGTATCAATGATGTCTGTCATTAATTGTCATGATGTCGCTGACAGTATGATATACACCTGATAGGTAAACGAAGCGAACTGTCAGGTGAAATAAGAGTATAATTAGAACCAGAATCTCCTAGTGAGTTTTTATCATTAACTACTAAATGAATATGTCACCCAAATAATTAGATAATTTCATGTGTTTGTTATTTGTAATTGAAATAAAAAGAGGTTTAACATCCTACTTTTCTGTCCTGAAACAACATTTTTTTTGTCCCATCCGAATAACTAGACATTGTTCTTGTCAGGCACTCTGTCCTACTCCAGTAACAAGGGAATAAACACACAGGAAAATCTTAGGGAACTTTATTGGCCCACTTCCGAAGTAAACTTGAGACCTCCTGGTTTGCTAGCTATCGCCTTACTCACTGAGCCACGGTGGCTAAATTTATTTAAGAAACTGGCTTGGTTCACTCCCATTTTTGGACAAGAAAGTTCATCAGGATTTTCCAGTGTGGTTTCTCCTTGTCAGTGGTGCAGGACAGAGGGCCTGACACGGACAGCTGTCGTCAAGTCGTTTAGATGGTAGGAAAAAAAAGTCTCATGTGTACATAAAAGATAATAATATGCCCAAACCCATATACATTCATCCGTACAGGAAATTAAACAACTTTCAAAATCAAAGATTTTATTTTATTTAGATACAAATACTTGTGATTGTTCAGGAATTGTTTATGGAAAATGTTCATCTTTTGTCATGGTGACCAGACAGTCTCTCCCAATTAAATTCAAAATCCAGCAAATTTTAATTATAAAAAACACCCAAGAAAGGCAGGAGTATCTCCGTATTTTATTTCTCATCAGGTTTATCAGACATTATCTCTGTATTTCATGTCAAATTGTAATTAAAACTACCTGTACGGTGGGAGGATGGCAGGGTTAACCCTTTATTACCTGGTACATGTGTATTGAGAGAGAGAGAGAGAGGGAGAGAGAGAGAAATGGGGTTTAATGTCCACTCGACACAAACTAGGTCATTTCGGGACTAACATATGGTTCAATGTTATTTTAATTGTTCGCTTGCACATAGGGGTCTTTAGCTGTGGGAGGAAACAGAGGATCCAGACAAAACCCACAAGGCTGAAGACTCGACCCTACTCCTTGTCATGTGCAATTGGGGAATCGAAACCACAATGATCGCAGAGAAAGTAAAACAATGTCACTTGTTCTGGCTATGCGAACTCCTCGGATGAAAAATGGTTTCTAGACAGATTAAGCATACCCTGCCACATGCACAGTACTGCTACTTGTTCTGGCTTTGCGAACTCCTCAAATGAGAAATAGTCTCTAGACAGATTAAGCATACCCTGCCACATGCATGGTACTGTCACATGTTCTGGCTGTGTGAACTCCTCCAATGAGAAATAGTCTCTAGACAGCCTAAGCCCACCCTGCCACATGCATGGTACTGTCACATGTTCTGGCTGTGTGAACTCCTCGAATGAGAAGTGGTGTCAGTATTTCCAAAAAGAGTAAGCATACCCACCACTTGAAAACTAAAGTAATAGTTTAGACTTGGATTTCAGAAGCCGAAACTACATGTCGAGTAATGCCGCCTCTGGACAATGAACAAAAGCCAAACCAACAAGCAAATATCTTAAAGACAAACACGCAACGAAATATCACAAGATCATTTTTACGACGGAAATAATGTCAAAGTTAATGATCTTTATTATTTATAACAAGTTGACCTTTGTCCTGAACACAAATAGCCTTGAAGCATCATTTTAACAAGGCTTGAGTTCGTTAACGGAAATAACAAACAAACATTCTGGAAGAATGGTAATCATTAGACCGTGTTGTCTGAACGCAAATTAACCAGTTTAAAAACACCAGCCGAATACTTGTGTTTCGAGGAGGCGTTTTTTCCAGACGGGCTTATTGAGGCGCTCCAAACACTTCGATAAAAATTGCCAGCTTTGGGCATGCTCTCCTTTTGATGAAATTATAACTGTGGGATTGTAATTTCATCAATCTCTGAGTTTTTTCAGTCGTTCAGTTTCCTCACTCTGCTAAAGACCTACACGCAACACCTACATCCTGTGTTATTTCCAAAATGACCAATTTTGTGTCGAATGGACACTAAATAGCCTACTATTTCTGTCCCTCTCCCGTTATATTCAGGCTTGCTATATTTTTTGTCGTTCATTATTGACAGTAACATTATGATTGACCCCGCGTAGCGCGAGCATAGCCTGCTTGAAGTAGTATAACTCCGAAATTGAATGTGGTAGTCCATCACCACCAGGCCTATGATACTCCCAGGTCCAAGCTACCCCTATACCCCAAATTTTAACCTCGAGACAGTCCTAGTGTAGCCCCCAACCCTGAACAGACAGACAGACGACAGTCACAAATATTATTATAGATAAGAATTATTTCAACATTATTTTTCACACGTTTACCCATGGGCGGTTGGATGGCCGAATGGTTAGCATGTGCGTGATGTATCATAAGGTCTGTCATAAAGTCAACTAGCGTCGTTTCAATTCCCCGGTTGTAGATGACAAGGAGCAGGGTCGCCTGTCCAACCTCGTGGGTTTTTTCCAGGTTCTCCCGTTTCCTCCCAATGCTAAATACCCCCTAAACGCAAGCTAATTATTGAAATAAATTGAACCGTATATTAGTCCTGAAATGACCTAGTTTGTGTCGAGTGGATGTTAAACCCCATTTCTCTCTCTATATTACAATATTTTTTGAGATTTAGAAAACAGATTTGAGAATATTGATAGTATTTATGGACCTAGTAACATTTAATTATCTCGCCATGGATCTAAAAACTTTTCTTGTATTAATTTATCGAGATCAATCAGTACATGTTTTGTTTTTTTTCCAATATTTGCTGATTGGATGAATCAGCTTCCAATGCGGTCATCCATAATTAAATATCTATAACATTCTTCTTAATTTTTCATTATTTGTAAAATGCTTCTTCAGGTATGGTATATTATGGAAAAAAGACTTCATTTCCTGCATTTCTGCACAAATTACTTCTTGATTTCATTTTCAGAATTTCTGTTTAAATTGAAGTACAAATTTATTTCGCTAGATTTTGTATAGTTAAAGTTATGTGAATGATTTTAAATCACTTGCAAACTACAATATTGTGAAAATTGAATTTCTAAAAGGAATCCCAGTTCAAAAATGATTTCTCTATTAAAGATTAATCAAATATCCATAGATTAAATCATGAAAAAAACGGATATTTTCCAAAATATGCAAATGAAGTGAAATTGGGTTTAATTCAACCGTAGTTCTACAAAATACAAGTGAGACACAGGGGATTTTTTAGTGGGGGAGAGAAAAATGGGATTTTACTTCCACTTGACACAAACTAGGTCATTTTAGGACTAACAAATGGTTTAATTTGATTTTGATAATTCGCTATAGACGCTAGTGCATAAGGGACTTTAGCAGTGGGAGGAAACTTGAGGACCCGCAGAAAGCCCACAGGGTTGGACAGACGACCCTATTCCTTGTCACGTACATGCCGGAAATTAAAACCACACTACTTGACTCAATGACAGACCTCATGATCTAAAGCATACACGTTAAATCACCAGATTTTTTAGTTGAGATTTAATGTTAATAATAACTTAGATATTAATCTTTCTTTCTCCCGATTTCTTATTAATATAATTGATATTCTCATGTCTCAAAATAAATCAGTACGGCTTTGTCGTCAATTTTTTTTTTTGCCCCCCGCAACTGTACAATGATATTTTTATGATTATTAACCTTTAAGGTGATGTTTATCTTAAGGCATGGCTGGCAGAATTATAATTAGCGTGGTATATCATCAATATACCATGTTTGTTATGTTGTGTGACCTGTAGGTTAGAGCAATATTCTATAGTCTTGGCAGAAACCTAATTAACATACTTAAAGATGGCACTGGGTTAGATGTATTTCTTTATAACACCTCCAGATTTCATCAAAGGTCACGAGATGTAAACAGGGCTAGCGCTAACCCCTGCCATGGATCTAGCCCTAACCTTTACCCTAACCCTAACCTACAATCTTGCCAACAATCACATGCCCTAACCTTATTTACATCTGGGCGACCTGGAGGTGGTCTTTAAAAATAGATGTAGTCATGCTACTGGCTCAATAACCCGGAAGTCCCTGATTTTCATCCCATGGTTACGAAATTTCCAACCAGATTTTCATTTGTGGACTACTTGTCTGGATGGGGCAAAAAGTAAAGTACTCTGTTCATGTTGGCATGTATGTGAATGAACCCTTGACAATTGGAATTCGATATAAGAGTAGGAGGAATTATAGGGCTACTGATGGTATGAAAAGTGAGAAAAACTAAAGTTCGGAGTATGCTGTTAGCAGAATGTTTACAATTCCCTGAAGAAGCTAAAGTTCGGAGTATGCTGTTGGCAGCATGTTCACGATTCCCTGACAGTTGAATATCGAAATAAGAGCAAACGCGTGGTGCCACTGATGAGACAATATTTCCCAAATACTAATAGTGCATGGCATATGGCTGTCTTTATTAGTCAGTTTTTTGCATAGATATCGTGCTGCTGTTAAGATTTCTGAAATTTGACTTTAGTTTTTTTCTGTCACCAGTCTGTGTACCTGTATATCTCTTGAAATTTGTGTTTTGGGTTTTGGGTTGTTGTTTTTTTGTCATCAGATATCTCTTGAAATTTGAGTTGAGTTTAATTAGTTTTTCTGTCACCAGTCTGTGTATACATACACGTATCTCTTGAAATTTGAGTTTAGTTAATTTTTCGGTTATCAGTCTGTGTATGTATCTTAAAATTTGAGTTAAAGTTTTTCTGTCACCAGTCTGTTTACACATGTACATGTATCTTAAAATTTGAGTTTAGTTTATTCTGTCACCAGTTTGTGTATGTATCTTAAAATTTGAATTTAGTTTTTTTTTGTCACAGGTCTTTTTTTTTTTATATAAACAATATTTTTATTGAGATTTGTATCAGAATAGGGATTGGGGACAGACATAGCCTCTCGCTATCACCAATCTGAGTTTAGTTTTTTTTCTGTCACCATTCAGCCTATTTGTGTGGTATAATAAAAGCTATATTTACCAGAACGATGTGTTTTATATTGATTAATAAGTCTAACTATTGTTTCTATTCCTATAATAATCCTATTGACTTGATCGTCTATAACAACCTACTCAACCACATATCTTACCAGACAGGGTTCATGGCCTCTCAATACAAACTAGGACTAACATATAGTTCAATTTTATTTCATTAAATCACTTTAGCATAGGGGTCTTTAGCAGTGGGAGGAAACAGGAGGACCTGGAGAAAACCCACGAGGTTGGACCAGCGACCCTACTTCTGGTCACATACAAATGGGGAACTGAAACCATGTCACTGGACTCAATGACAAACCTTTTGATATAAAATGCTCACATTAAACCATTCAGCTATATGTTAAAAAATATAAACTTGTACTAATTCACCTTTAGACATTTCAACATGCTGGGGCAACATACTGAATGCAGGAAGCCAAGCTTATGCAAGGCGAAATACTGTCAATATTTCGGATAGGACTCAAAGCTTTTCTTTGCCCGGTAAAAATGAATATAAAAAAAAATTTCAGTCAAATTACTTTATTCTAAGTGAAGTTATGAATGTCTGAAGTGTTGACAAGATTTAGTGTAAATAACCCTTTGATGGGTACTGTGGCTCAGCAACGTGCTGGCTCGCTAACTACGTGGTCTCGGGTTCGCTCCCGGTGCTGGCCAAGAAAATTTCTCGCGTTTTTCCGGTGCAGTTTCCAGTGGTGCAGGATGGAGGTCCTAGTCCTTCAAATGTGAGGAAAAACCGAGGTCTTGTGTAAGTAAAAGAACCAACACGTAACAGGTGGAATTTGTAATAAGAGTAGGCTGTATCACATGACACAACCTAGCAACTTCCTGTATGCCACAGGAAAACTAGTAACTCAATAGTCAAATCAATGGATAAGCTGGGGTTTAATATTCATTCATTATGTTTTCCTTTGTTTTCTCAAAATAAGAAAAATGTGAGTTACTAGGTGTTGCCTTTTGACGGGAAAATATGCACATGTGAAAGACATTATCAGAGGGATAATACAAGCTTGTTTAAACATTATGAGAGGGATAATACAAGCTTGTTTAAACATTAACAGAGGGATAATACAAGCTTGTTTAAACTTATTCTATTTTATTTGATTGCTCAGTCAGTTCAAACTTCAAAGATAATTTGTCAGATGTGAACGAAACTTACATAAATTGACATAAAATTTTAAAGTAGCTAAATCTTTAACTCAATATCCTCCAAAGTCTTTGATGTTGAAAACACAAATTATTTGTCAATTTAAATCAACATTGATGTTGTGATCTTACCAGGAAAAGATGGGCTTCTGATATCCAATATTTAAGACAAAATAAACATTTTACCATCGGTACACGAATCGTGTACCATAATACATTTTAGCGCCATTTGTAAGAACGAGGCTAGACATGTTCCACAAGTCATGTCAAATGGTGACCCCATATTCTTATCTGAAGAGCATGCGCAATAAATATAATACCCATGTGGATTGGAATAACCACTGCTAAAGACTCCTACGTGCAAGCGAATTATTGAAATAAAATTGAACCATATGTTAGGCCCGAAATGGCATGGTTTGTGTTGAGTGGACGTTAAACCCCATTTCTCTCTCTCACATTATTATGTGTTGCGACCCCTTTGTGTTCATTTCTAGGTCCTAAATATTAGCGATTTAGCTCCTTTAACCTAATTGAAAACGTCTGTGAAAGACAATTGGTTAATTTATAATCAGTGCTATTGTTTCAAGAACAATTGTCCTGTCGTTGTCAGACCACTTCTTAAAAACTGTTTTTGAAAACCAACACTTTGTTTTGTTTGTTTTATAAACTGCTTGAGGAATACCAAGTATATATAGGTAATATAAAATATTGATGGCTTCCTTAGCAACAAGACACTGGAATTCCTTTTACCTTTCGTATTCATTGTTTCAAGAAATGAAGATCTTAATAATAATTGATCGTAATTCAACCCTAATTCAATTCAATTGACATTTTTCTTCTTTTATTCTTTTATTCTTTTACTGTTTTCATTCTCTCATTGTGAATAAATAAATGAAATATGATATTGACGTTGAGGACCGAGTACATACATGTACATTTAAACAGAGAAAAAGAGAGAGAGAGAGAGAGAAATGGGGTTTAACGTCCACTCGACACAAACTAGGTCATTTTGGGACTAACATATGGTTTAATTTTATTTCAATAATTCACTTGCGCGTATGGGTCTTTAGCAGCAGGAGGAAACTGGAGGACCCGGAGAAAACCCACGAGGTTGGACAGGCGACCCTACTCCTTGTCACGTACAACCTGGGAATCGAAACCATGCCAGTTAACTCAATGACAGACCTTATGATACAGCGCACATGCTAGCCATTCGGCCATCCGAAAGGATACAAACAATAATAAATTTAGAAATTTGATTGGAAACTACTCAAAAAAATAATAGAGTTTTTGAAAGTTGTGTCTAGGCATGTTTCCCTCGTACCACAATGTATGGTGTATGTCTGTCTTCATGAGCCCAGTCAGTGCAGAAAAGTAGGACATTAAACCCCATTTCATTTGATTTTGTAGATATAAAAATTATATTTTTTTTAAGGTTAGATATTAAGATTACCTCATTTTAAAGATATTTGTATTTTTCAGAAAATATAAAATTTTCTATGATTTAATCCACGTTGAAATATTTAATATTCAATACAGAAAATAAATTCAAAATATCCCTTTATTCTGTATCAGTGTCCCTATATTCTGGGAATCACGTGGCTAAGTGGGTAAGACGGTGGCTCGCTAGCCTGGAGGTCGGGTGTTCGATCCCTGCATTGGCCGAGAAAGTTCATCCAGATTTTCCGGCGTGGTTCCCCCTTGTCAGTGATGCAGGACGGAGGGCCTGACAAGGACAGCTGTCTAGTCGTTCTGATGGTGTGCACGTAAGAGATCCCTTGGCAGTTGGAATTCGATATAAGAGTAGGCCGTAGTGCCGCTGCCCGGGCAAAATTCCCCTCATAGCACACTGTATGGCGTATGCCCGTCTTCATTAGCTCAGTTTAGGAGCAAAACAGTAGGACGTTAAACCCCATTTCATTTCATTTCCCTTTATTCTGTCTCGTGGTCCCTTTATTTCCGATTGTTTATTGCTTCATTTCCCTACATTTCCGAATCTTTTTCCCCTGTATGTTTGACTGTTTGTCCCTTTATTTCCCTATATTTCCGACTATTTGTCCCTTTATTTTCGACTGATTATCCTGTTATTCTATATTTATAACGTTTATTAAAATACGATATAATAATATTAACTCGGTTCCATGGTGTATTGTTCGTGTTGTAATATACCTTGACAACAACAAGTTGTATAATATTACCTTCGATCACTGGATTAGTTATAACACAACATTAATCAACATATCGCTAACTTTCTAAATGTCACTTTATCCTGGATATTAAAAAAGAATTACTCATGTGAATTCACGTGATAAACTTGCTTTCTCAACAACCCATATATGAATTCATGTGATACACACCATTTCCAAACTGAACTAGAAAATTTATTTCAGAATAAAAAATCAATTTGGATTATGTAGAACAATTTCCTGAATTTAGATTGATGATTTTCTGTGTGTGGAGGGATGGGGTTGTAGATTGCTTTAAACTTACACTGTAACCCGGGTATTATTTAATCTTGTGTATCTAGCACTAATTTCTTTCACATTCATTTAATATCAAATCTTTGTTTAAAAATTAGTAAAAATCATTTAAAAATCACCCAAAATCATCCAATTTGTACTTGTGTCCAGTTTCAAGCTGACCATTGAGTTTTGATAATGAGTGCCCAATTTACAAGTGTTTAATTTCCTGATGACTGTTAAAAAGTAAACAACCCAATTGATTATTGATGTTTTATGATTAATTTTTGAACAGTGGTCAGGAAATTAAATACTTGTAAATAGCTCATTTTAATTAATCAGTTTTAAACTGGACACAAGTACAAATTAGATGATTTTTGGTGATTTTAAACGATACTTTAGAATTTTTAAACAAAGATTTGATATTAAATGAATGTGAAAGAAATTAGTGCTAGATACACAAGATATCATTTTATCTCATGTATCTAGCACTAGATACCCGGGTTACAGTGTTAGTGGCGTGGCTCACAGATCTTGGATACAAAGTAGGGAGCCACAGTGACTCAGTTAGTAAGATGCCCTCTAACTAATCTTGAGGACCCGTTATCGATGTCGTTTGATTTTGACTGTTTGCGTACTTCACTGAACATAAGTTGATTAGAAATTACAATTATTTTTTAAAAATGGATTATAAATCACATTAATACATTAATATGTGCTTTTAGTCCCAATTTCATCTTTGTTATATAATGTTCTATGCGCCATACGACATTCTATTTTTTAAGTCATTTGCATTTTTCCGAAAACATAAAACAAAATTCCACAGCTTATTAACCAACGCTAAAATGTACTCCTGATGATTATTTGACATGTAATTAAGAAAACAAATGTTTAAACATATATTATTCAAGAGCTAAATCTACCTATTGAAGGTCGAAAACAAATGTTAAACATACATTATTCAAGACCTATTGCAGGTCGAAAACAAATGTTAAAGATACATTATACAAGAGCTAAATCTACCTATTGCAGGTCTTTCTTTATCCTTGAAATGTTATCTAAATTATAAATTAGACATTTATTAACATGACAAGACCATAATCAACTCTTGATGCCATTGGATATCTCTGATATTAAGTAGATTAGAACGCTTGAGGCTTAGCTTCGAACAATCAGTAAGGTGGTTGCAATTAATGCACACATCTTGTCAAATCTTCAAAGGCTAATATCTTTGCTCAGAATAAAGTACATAATTTGAATGAAATTTTCGCTATATTTATTTTGCATTAGTGAGTGTAGAACAGTAGGACGTTAATAAACCCTATTTATCAAATCTACACAACACACTGGGGATTTCCTGTATTAGCCCTTTTTAAACCCCAGCTATCGACCTAGACAACACCAAAAGAATTGTCCTTTTTATATCACTGTCTGAGCAAAATTTTTCTCATAGCACACTGTCTTAATTAGCCCAGTCGGGGCAGAAAAGTAGGACGTTAAACTCCATTTTATTTCTAGTTTTATTGATTTGTTTTATTTGTTTTACAGGTATATATTTTTGGTGATCTATTTTTTTGAGATGATGATAAAGGTTATAGCGAGAGGGTTTATTGTAGATAAATATACATATCTACGAGATGCCTGGAATTGGCTGGATTTTATTGTCATTGTGTCTGCGTAAGTATGATTTTAACGTCATTGTGTCCGCGTTAGTATGATTTGATCATCATTGTGTCTGCATAAGTATGATTTTATCATCATTGTGTCTGCGTAAGTATGATTTTATCGTCATTGTGTCTGCGTAAGTATGATTTTATCGTCATTGTGTTCACGTTGTGTCCGTGTTAGTATGATTTGATTGTTATTTGTGTCTGCGTAATTAATTATGATTTTATTATCATTTCCTCTTTTTTTTCCAGAGCTGATTTTAGTATACACAGATTTCAAGCCCCCAAAGATTGTTTACCATTTATCAAAATGATTTTAAAATTATTATTACTTTAAAACCACTGATAATCAAAGATGGCCGCATGGAATAATAGAAACTAATTTAAGACTTACACAAAATTAATAAATATGTTTTATATTTTTCAGATTTACGACTATTTTGATAGAAGAGATCTCTCCTGATACATCCGTGGGTAATGTTCAAGTATTAAGAACGTTCCGGGTCTTACGAGCGTTAAAAACAGTCAACATTGTGCCAGGTAACGTGCATATAGAGTTATTCACATGAAGTATATCCAGTTTCTATATTGAATTTTTGATTTCCTTTGTCAAATGGGGGGCTGGATGGCCGAATGCTCAGTGCGTTGAATCATAAGGTCTGTCATTGAGTCAACTGGGGGTGGTTTCAATTCCCCAGTTGTACGTGACAAGGAGTAGGTTCGCCTTTCCAACCTCCAGTTTCCTCCCACTGCTAAAGACCCCTACACGCAAGCAAATTATTGAAATAAAATTGAACTATATGTTAGTCCCAAAATGACCTAGTTTGTGTCGAGTGGACATTTCACTCCATTTCTCTCTTTTTATTCAATGTATAACAGGGATGATGATGATGATGATGATGATGATGATGATGATGATGATGATGATGATGATGATGATGATGATGTTGTTGTATATTTTCAGGGTTAAAGACGATCGTTAACGCATTACTTCGTGCTTTCAAGATGTTAGTCGATGTATTGATGTTGACTCTCTTCTGTTTAATGGTGTTTGCCTTATTTGGTCTACAAGTCTATCGTGGAGTATTACGACAGAAATGTGTTGCTGTTTTTAACGCTACTGATTCATCAGAGAGTTATGACCTATTCATAAAAAACGAAAGTAAGAAAAATGAAAACTCACTAATCCGGGGTTCAATCCCTGTTATAACCCAGACAAATACATCCACATTGCCCCAGTGCTTCACGTTCCTTAAAAGGTGCCCTGGCTCCTATTTCACAAAGCATGCCCTGGCCCCTGTTTCACAAAGCATGCCCTGGCCACTGTTTCACAAAACATGCTCTGGCCACTGTTTCACAAAGCATGCCCTGGCCCCTGTTTCACAAAGCATGCCCTGGCCCCTATTTCACAAAACATGCCCTGGCCCCTGTTTCACAAGACATTCTCAAACTTAATTTAAGAATTTATTCAACTTTCAAGCATTGTTTATGAGAAATATCTTTGATCCAGAAACACAAAACTTTGCATATAGTTTCTTATTGATGTATTTGAAACCTTAAAACAACAAAAGTTTTATAAAGGGCTATATTTTAGTTAAAATAAGGCGAACAATTTTGAGTAAATTCTAAACTTAAGTTCCCCGTTATTTATCAATCTTGCTTCCCCTTGTCTGTGGTGTCGGACAAAGGGTCAGCAAGAAACAGCTTCTAATCGTATGAATGGTATAAAAAACAGAAGTCATGTTTATACTATTGGCAAGTTATAAGTAGGCCTTAGCTGAGGATACCAAAAGGGATTGAACCCTGTTTTATACCGATATATCACGTAAAGTTTAAACTTTCTTCACATTATTAACAACAGATTAAAAATCACACACCAGTAGCTTTCATTTATTTATATATGAAGAGTCCAGGGGAAGAACAATCTTAGTCACATTTTTGTCTTTTTTTCAACTTTTGGACGAGAATGCTTGACGCGAACAGAACAACGAGTGGGTTTAATTACAACTTCAAAATGATGTGTAATACGAATCATTATTACCAGTACAACAACTGACTTCCCCTTTTCAGCCATATTAAGGTCAAATAAAGGGTACGATGGACATAATTGTCAGAGAGGCCATTTCAGAAGGGCCTTGGTTCGATGTGACTCCGATCGTTTTTGCCTGAAATTGATTGTTCCACAGAAAGCTTATACAATTTGCTACCAGATGGCGCCATTAACTGGGGTTGAAAAAGTGACTTAGATCATTCTTCCCCGGGGCTCTTCATATTTATTGTATATTTCTTGTATAGTTATTGTATGCTTCTTGTATACTTATTGTATATTTGTATATTCTTGTATATTTGTATACTTCTTGTATATTTATTGTTTAATTCTTGTATATTTATTGTTTAATTCTTGTATATTTATTGGATTTTTTGTGTATTTTTAGCGAATTGGTTAAAAGAGGATGATAATCCTGTTATTTGTGGTAATACTACCGGTGCTGGGTGAGGAGATAATATTTTATATTATCATAAATAAGGTCAACCTTTGGTTTTCTCTGGGTCCTCCCAGACCCTTGAAAAGAAAAACACAAGCGAATTATTGAACTAAAAAAATCGAACCATATGCTAGTGGCAAAATGACCTAGTTTCCCCCCCCCCCCCCCCCCGCCTATTCCTCAAGTTGAGAAGAACCTTCACGAGAATTTACAAACTCTGGTTTTTGAAATGAAATGAAATGAAATGGGGTTTAACATCCTACTGTTCTGCTCCGATTGGGCTCAGGGGCGTGCTGGCAGGGAGTTTAGGAGGACGGTGTCCTCCCAGGCCCCCATTAAACAATAAGTCCACCCGTATAAGCGGGGCCCCCCTGAGAGCTCTAATTTTCACACGGAATCCCCTCAAAAAATTGAGAGTGTGCACGCGAAAAATCATACATACACAACGATTAGTAAAATATATTATGCTGATGTGCAAATGTCTGTCACCTTAAGGTGAAATGGTCTTTGATACATGTATTCATGCCTCGATATGTATAAGATGCAATTTATTATTTGGATAGAAATACATTGTATTAGCATTATCTTAAGCAGACCTGTCATGAGTGTCTTGTGTAATACAGTAGTATGTCTTATAGTCAAAATAGCAGCATAAATTTGGAAAATATGATACCTAGATTTCTCCCAGAAGTGCTTGCAAAACGCGTTTCCCGTTGTCAAATTTCAAAATTTTGGTTGGGTTTTGTCTTTTTCTACATACATATATATATTTTTCTCTCTGGGTTATTATTTTACATATTTTTTTGTTTATATTTTTAGGGGCTGTCCCAGTGATTATATCTGTTTACCAGATATTGGTGAAAACCCTAATAACGGTTATACAAATTACGATCATTTTGGTTGGGCTATGCTGAATGCCTTTCAGTTGATTACACTGGATTTCTGGGAAGATAATTATGATAAGGTCAGTCTCATTATCATTGTCGTACAGATTATTTTTTGCGGGGTTTGCTGCATGTTGTCATTGAGTCAACTGACGGGGTTTCGATTCCCCGGTTGTATGTGACAAGGAGTAGGGTTGCCTGTCCAACCTCATGGGTTTTCTCCGGGTCCTCCGGTTTCCACCCACTGCTAAAGACCCCTACGCTATCATTGTCGTACAGATTATTTTGGGAGGATTTGCCGCATATGCTTTAGGTCTGTCATTGAGTTAAGTGATGTGGTTTCAACCCTACATTTGTACATGACAAGGAGTAGGGTCACCTATCCAACCTAATGATTTTTCACTAGGTCCTCCCACTGCTAAAGACCCCTACTTGCCAATTATTAAAATAAAATTGAATCATAAGTTAGTCCCAATATGACCCGACCTTTTTTATTCTTGTCTTTATATATTTTGGAAAACTTTTTGTCATTGCCTGTAGGATAATTTTGATTCTCACAATAAATAAAGGATCATGAAAATATATTGATTTCCATGTAGAAATAAGCCGTGATTTCAATTCATAGTACATTTTACAATAGTCTAGACGAGTATACCTGTATTGTTGGGGGGTGTGTCACTGGCAACAAATAACCTCTGACCTCTTAATCATATGAATATATTAGAATGGTTTATTGTATACTTGAATAATAACCAGAATAAATTATATATCAATTTATATTGTAAATTATTGGCTCACGTTTATTTTTCATTGTAATATAAGTTATTGTTGTTGGTTTCAATATTCCACGTGATACGTCCACATCTAGTACACTATTTAAAGGGGGGGTAATTAAAAAACTATTTTACCTATATCATTAACATAACTGTAACCCAAGTATCATTTAATCTTGTGTATCTAGCACTAATTTCTTTCACATTCGTTTAAAATCAAATCTTTATTTGAAAATTTGTAAAAATCATTTAAAATCATCTAATTTGTACTTGTCTCCAGTTTAAAGCTGATCATTCAGTTTTGATAATGAGTGTCTAATTTACAAGGTGTAGAGTCGCCTGTCCAATATTTGGTGGATTTTTCTGCAGGTCCTCCGATTTTCTCCCACTGCTAAAGGACCCCTACACACAACCACATTATTGATTGAAGTATTAATTAATATTCCACCGCGGTTTGTTATCAAGAATATAAAATGATTTTTGTTTTTATGGATATATTTTAGGTAATAAGAGCAAGTGGTCCGTGGAATGTCGTGTTTTTTGTGTTGGTCGTATTTTTTGGATCGTTTTATCTGATCAATCTGATGTTAGCCGTTGTCGCTCTTTCATACGAGGAAGAAGCAGAGAGTGCAGGAAAGGTAAGCGATCTGATTGGCTGATAGTCTGGAGTCGCGTTAGGAGGGGTTAGTTTCGCTCCTGCCTAGGACAGGTAAGGGATCTAATTGGCTAATAGTCTGGAGCCGAGTTAGCTCAGTGAGTCAGATGCTGACTCTCTAACTAGGAGGTGTTAGTTAGGAGGGGTTAGGTTCGCTCCTGCCCAGGAAACCTTCTCTTGATTTTCCGTATTGGTGCAGGACGGGAGGGTCTGACAAAGAACAGTATGTAGTTGGCTGGATGGGATGAAAAACCATGGTCCCGTGTACACATTGGCGTGCACAAAAAAAGATCCCTTGACAGTGGAATTCGATATAAGAGTAGTCCGCAGTGCCATTGTTTGGTCAAAATTTCCCTCATAGCACACTATTTGGCGTATGTCCGTCTTCATTAGCCCAGGGGGGGTTGGATGCCCAAATGGTTAGCACGCGCGCGCTGTGTCGTACGGTCTGTCATTGAGTCAACCTGCGAGGTTTCGATTCCCCGGTTGTACGTGACAAGGAGTAGGGTCACCTGTCCAACCTTGTGGGTTTTCTCCGGGTCCTCCGTTTACCTCCCACTACCTCCCACAGCGAAAGACCCCTACACGCAAGCGAATTATTGAAATAAAATTGAACCATGTGTTAGTTCCCGAAATGACCTAGTTTGTGTCGAGTGGACGTTAAACCCCATTTCTCTCTCTCTCTCTCTCTCATTAGCCCAGTTCGGAGCAGAACAGTAGGACGTTAAACCACATTTCATTTCATTTCTTTTAACAGGAACGTGAAAGAGAAAGAGCTGGTGAAAGAAAGAAAAAACCCAACCCACTTTATGACGTAGCCATTATATCAGTGGCCAACAAACGTAAACAGAAAAATCGCGATAATAAAGAATCCAAACTAGAACTTGATAAACGGAGAGGCTCTCATTGGCCAAAAATCAGTACCGTAAATCCTAAATTCAGTCCCGTGAATCCAAATAAACCAATGATAAAGAAGCCAAGTAAAGATAGCGGATTCTCAGAAAATATGAAAGGAACTCGAAAAGTCATCCGACATTCTGACAGCCAGGATAAATTAGACTCGGACATGATGAGCATGAGCAGTGGATCCGAAACAAAGGGGAAACCTAAAAACATCTTGCGTAAAATCTTGATCAAACAAGATAGTGCTGGAAACGTAAGTTATCCGTATTTTTTGTACACAATTTTTATGCAGGTGGGAGTGGGGATAAGGAATTTAACGCATCACTGTGAAATCACAAGGTCTGTCATTGAGTCAACTGGTGTGGTTTTGAATCTCCACTTGTATATGACAAGGAGTAGGGTCACCTGTCCAACCTCAGGTTTTTTTCGTTGTCCTCCGGTTTTCTCCCATTGCTAAAGACCCCTATGCTCAAGCAAATTATTGAAATAAAATTGAACCATATGTTAGTCCTGAAATGACCTAGATTGTGTCGAGTCGACGTTAAACCACATTACTCTCTATCTTGTACACATATTAAAAGAAGATGGCCTCTTGAATTCGGTTACAAGTAAATTGTTTAAACAACATTTAAGAACTGAATGAGAGAATAACATGACACAGTTTTCATATAGTAAATGATTTAATCAGATTGGTAAAACATTGGTAGATGATGGAATACAAGTTACTTAACCCTTTGAACCCTGAAAATATTTTGGGTGTGGCACACCCCACCCTGACTTTACAGCAGGAATTTGGAAAAATGACGTCATTTTGATTGGGACTAAATGTTAGGTGTGAATTTGATATTATATGTGTTTAAAATTGTGTGAAATGATGAAACAACGATATTTAATCACAATATTTAATTTCGTCAGAATCTGAATCATATTCACTTTCAAAGTCGCTCTCATTGCCGTAATCCGAACCATAAATATCGTCGTCATTATGGCTCATTATAAAAGCTAGCGCATCCGTTGTATTTAATCGTTTAGAACACATATTATATCGAATAATTTGCTAATATCTAAATGTAAACAATCTAGAAGGAAGTCACTGTTACCAACAGACCCGGAGCAAACGGTAAACTGTATTTTGATTGGCTAAATTATTATTGTTAAGGCCGCGATTCAAACGACACGCCCCAAGCCGCAAAACCGACATTTCGGGTATATGCGATACAACGTCAAACCGGTTTTGCAGCATTTCGGGTTCTAAGAGTTAAAAATATATTTCTGGCGCAGTTTATCGAGGGTGTGCTATCAAGCAAAAAATGCCATTTGCCTATTCCATGGCTTTAGATAAAATTAAACAAAATCCTATCAGCCTAATTAGGGGACAGATCAAATTTAATGACCTCATATCTGACCAATCAGGGGTTAGCATCAATTTAATAACATCAAAACTGACCAATCAGGGGTTAGAATAGTTAAACAGCAGATGAACGCTGCACAATTGGCATGAATTCACCATATTGCATGTTGAAAAGTTAGAATAGCAAGACTTGTCTTGTGAAACTGCCGCATGTCAAAATAATGTAGGTAAATTGTGCACAATATGTTTATTTTCTATTAATCCATGTTTATTATTGTAAGGACAGTTGGATGGTCGAATAGTTAGTGTGTGCGCGTTTTATCATAAGGTCTGTCTTTGAGTCAACTGGCGTGGTTTCGATTCCCCGGTTGTAGGTGACAAGGAGTAGGGTCGCCTGTCCAACCTTGTAGGTTTTCTCTGAGTCCTTACTCAAACTGCTAAAGACCCCTACGCGGAAGCGAATTATTGAAATAAAATTGAACCATGTGTTAGTCCCGAAATGACCTGGTTTGTGTTAAATGGACGTTAAACCCCATTTCTCTCTCCCTCTCTCTTTATTATTGTAAAGGATGTGTTTTTGGAGATCCCTGACTTTGTAACCTGGAGATTACAGATTAGATGCCTGGTGTTGATAGAGAAAATTTCTCAGGATTCCTCGGGATTTTTTCGAAGTTGTTGCATGTTAGCGTGCACGTAAAATAACTCTTGACGGAATTCAACGAAGTGTAGATGGAAACGGTGCTGTCTGTGCAAAATTTCCCGCACAGCAGACGTCTTGATTAGTCAGGTTGTTGTTGTACAAAATGTCCGTTAAAGCCAATCCCTGTCCGAAGTACATGGATAAAATTATCAACTGCCTTAAAATAATTATCGGGATTTTTTTTTATCCATTACAGGGGTTTATGAAAGTAAGTCTTGGTTATCTTGTCACCCGTTATTTTCTCAAGTTTTTTTCACAGTTAAAATTTATTTCATTTTGTAGACATTTTGTTTTTTTATGTACACATATTGGTTCTATATGCATGCTGAAAATGTTGCACTATATATTTTACCTATCGCTCTAGCACCCTTTTTTGTTGATTTATTTTTAACCAGATTTATTTTTGAGTGTAAAAAAAATCAATTGGACACGGCAATTTAAGTGTATTTTTTTTAGTTTTTAAATACGCATTTTTAAATCCCTACATTGTAAACATTACCCCCGCAAAATAATATTTAAATTAAAAATATTTTGTTAAAGGGCCAATCTTGATTATATTTTGGAGAATAAAGCGGCTTAATTTTGTGTTAAAAGTTCTTAAAATCCTCAGCTTTAGTGCCGAGCAACTAACTCAATATATGTGATACGTTTTCAAACAACTTAAACCCGCCAGTCTTTATCTGGAAACGGAGACCGGTGTCACAAGCTGTATTATATATATGGTGTTTGGATAAAACCAGACTTTTCTTTTATTTTATATTAAATATTTTTACGTCAATATTAATCGTGGATGTAATTGCTGTCTGATTTCAGGTATCATCCTCGAGTGTTTTATTGGAGAGAAAATCTACTCTTGGTGAAGGAAGTATGGTGTCGGACTACAGTCAGGATACATCCGGATCCGTTATACTCAGGGGTAAGCTATCCGAGAGGAAGCAGCGTTATGTTTAGCATGAAGCATACTGGGATATTTCTGGAGGCCACAACACGATCCTAGTTGTGTTGAGAGTGACTCGTCCGATATGGAGTGGTCTACTAGTAGATTCCTCAATAAAATATGATTTAAATACCTTTGATCATCGTGGGGTTGAATGGTTAGCATGTACGTGTTGTATCATAAAGTCTGTCATTGAGACAACTTGCATAGTTTCGACCTAGTGGGTTTTCTCCAGGTCTCCAGGTTCCTCCCACTGTTAAAGACTCCTACGCGCAAGCAAATTATTGAAATAAAATTGAACCATATGTTAGTCCCGAAATGATCATGTGACTTGGGGGCTAAGTGAGAGGGACGCAATGATGAGGTTGGTCTGAGTTTTTGCGCCCCTTGAAAGTGGCAAAAAATCATGCGGTTTTCAACATTATAGTCACAATTAAAAGTGTCAAACATATACGGTGGTTCAGATATGCTACAAATCGACTCTAGCATGATCCATACAGCCCAATATTACCCAGTGACACTGGGAGGGACTGCCACCCCACCCCCACCCCCACCCCCGCACACACACACACACACATACAAATATTGTTTTTGGGACCCGGCCAGGATCTTGTTTCTCATGCAAAATCATGGGTCACCACGCCCCTGATGTGATTCGGGTGGTTTGTGGGTGGATCTAAGGAGCCCTGGTTAGTGCAGATTTGGACTGTCCGAGTGCTAAAGGATTATAAGATAAATAAGATGTCAGACGGTCAAAAGATTGCAGACGGTCAAAAGAAATATATGTTTAAATGTTTTTATTTTAGCGGATGAACTCGAAGATCCTGAAGATATGGAGTACCACGGACAAGTCCTCGATAGGAATTGTTTCTGTTGTTCAACATGTTGGCGATGTGGCTATAATCCATGGGTCCGTTTCCAAGGTTACATCTTCCGATTTGTGTCAGACCCTCTCTTCGATCTATTTATAACACTGTGTATTATATTAAACACCGTTCTCATGGCAACCGAACATCACGAGATGTCCACATTAACAGCAGAAGTCATCAGAATCGCCAACTATGTAAGTATTTTCCTCTGTTTGTTATATTGATAAATAACACTCATTAAAAATGGTGTCTTGATCGACAGGGCTCTCAGTTTTTGTCGCGTGAGATTTGCCTGTATAGGCAAGTAGGCCTACTGTTGACCAAGCACAAAAATCATTCATATTTCACTGAAGATTGTGTGTCTTTAATGGAACCTTGTATAAAATCATTTTCTGCTACAATTACCAACTTACCATTTAAAAACCTTGGTGTCTGGTTATTCCAGTCTACGCCGTAGTATTTATAGCACATGCTCAAGAATATGACATGACTTGTGGAATATGACTAGCCTTGTTCTTCAAGTCCCTTGTTACAAATGGCGCTGAAATGCATTATGATACACGATTCGTGTACCAATGGTAAATTGTTTATTTTGTCGTAAAAATATTGAATATCAGAAGCTCATCTTTTCCCGGTAAGATAACAACATTAATGTTGATTTAAATTGACAAATAATTCGTGTTTTCAGTGTCGAAGACTTTGGATGATATTGAGTTAAAGAATTAGCTACTTTAACTCCTTTCATGCACCATGGTTGTACAGTCAGTATGGAATAGCGATATACAAATATTCATATTATTATTATAACGTATAATTGTATTTTCAGGTATTTACTGTGGTATTCACACTAGAAGCAATATTAAAGATAACAGCATTCAGTAAATATTATTTTAAATCTGGATGGAATGTGTTTGATCTGGTGATTGTTATTGCTAGTTTAATAGATCTGGGATTAGAGGACATTGATGGCTTGTCTGTTTTCAGAACATTTAGATTGGTAAGTCGTTTTGTCTTCTCTCTTTGAGTTTAATAGACCTGGGATTAGAGGACATCATCGATGGCTTGTCTGTTTTCAGAACATTAAAATAGCAGTTGTCTCCTCTTTAAGTTTATAGGTGGATTCGGTGAGAGAATACTAAAATCGTTTAGATCACAAGGTCTGTCACTGTGTCAAGTGACGTCTCGTGTTTTCTGCTACAGCTAAAGACCTGTATGCGAAAGCGAATTATTGAAATAAAACTGAACCATATGTTAGTTCCGAAATGACCTAGTTTATAATGTATACTAGCAGGATACCGGTCTTTGCCCAGGGTCCAAATTCATCAGGGGCCCAATTATTATTATTTAAAATTATAATGATTTATTGTTAAGAATTATTTATTTATTTTTTATTATTTATAATTATAATGATTAATTGTTTTGGGTTTGTTTTTTTTTTTATAAGTAATTTTTTTTATTGAGATTTGTATCTGAATAGGGATTGGGGAACAGACATAGCCTATATAAAACCCCTAATTGTAAAATTATTTTTTCTATTATTATTTCAGTTACGTGTATTTAAGTTGGCTCAATCCTGGCCAACGATGAGATTACTGATATCTATCATCGTCAATACATTCGGAGCTCTCGGAAATCTCACCGTTATTTTAGCTATTATTATTTATATTTTTGCCGTCAGTGGTTTACAGTTGTTTAACGATAAATATCAACCAGCCGTCTTTCATCCCGACCCTGTTCCAAGGTACGTTATATTTCTTTAATAAATGTGGATGGCCAAATGGTTAGCATGTGCGTGCTGTTTTATAAGGTCTGTCATAGAGTCAACTGGCGTGATTTTGATTCCCCAGTTGTACCTGGGTTTTCTCCAGGTCCTCCAGTTTCCTCCCACTGCTAAACGAATTATTGAAATAAAATTGAACCAAATGTTAGTCCCGAAATGACCTAGTTTGTGTCAAGTAGACGTTAAACCCCATTTCTCCCTCTCTCTTTATAAATGTGCAAACAGGGTGTAGGCTATTCCACTTATGACGCCCTCCCAATATCCTCCAGCCTCACGACTTGATAGAAGATAAGATTGTGTTTTAAACAAATTGAGCAAATCTGAGACCAGAGGTTCCTTAGATCTTGAGACCTTAGGCTTCAGCCTATCAAGTTATAGTTACATCTGACACTGAAGGCAGGGAACTTGATAGAATATTCACTAACTGAATTGTCCCTCTTATTCTGTTACTGGGGCTGACAGAACTGTAACAGGACTCAGTTCTGTTCACACCACACTTGTTACTGGGGCTGACAGAACTGTAACAGGACTCAGTTCTGTTCACACCACACTTGTTACTGGGACTAACAGAACTGTGACAGGACTCTGTGATTTCAGATAAATACTAAAATGATTTTTTATATTTTGCTGCAGGTGGAATTTTAATGATTTTTTTCACTCGTGTATGATGATATTCCGTGTTTTGTGCGGAGAATGGATCGAACCGTTGTGGGATTGTATGAAAGCAGAAGACGAACTTTGTATGTTGATATTTCTTCCAGCTCTGGTCTTTGGTAATTTTATGGTAAGAAATTAATTTGGTTAGATTTTTTTATGCTGATTCAAATGATATGAAAAAACAAAATTAGAAGTAAACATATTAAAGAACCTTATAGCAATTGAAATACAAAGAAGTTTACATAGAGGATAATCAATTTACAGTAGGTATTAATTTATAAAAACCAACCACGCCCAATCTTTGCTTGGAGTTAAAACATACAATTAAATAAAAAAATTGAAAATTGTAAATTCTTAAAGGGTTGTCAAATGGTTAACACTTGCTCATTGGATGATAAGGTCTGTTATTGAGTGAAGTGGCATGGTTTCGATTCCGTGCTTGTACGTGACAAGGAGTAGTGTCGCCTATCTAAGCCCGTGGGTTTTCTCTAGCTTCACAAGTTTCCTCCAACTAATAGAAACTCTTGTTATACCCAATCACAGTATCATAATAATGATGGACCATATGTTAGTCCCAAAATGACCCATTGGGCAAGTCACTTTATTCAAATCTAAAGGCTTTGTTAAGGAGATTTCATATTTGTCCAGTGACACAGCCAATCATAAGAGGTTTCTTATTGATTCTTGGGACAATTCTCAGTTACTATTTTGCTGTTTGTTACTCTGAAAATGACCAAAATAAAAAAGAAATTTTCATACATAGTTTATTTACGATTTCAGGTTCTGAATTTATTTTTGGCGTTGTTGCTGAACGCCTTCGCTACAGACAGTATGAACAAACACAAAGAATCGACCAAAGTGGAAGAATCAAGATTGAAATTAGCGTTTCTCCGAATCAAAAATCTGTGCTGTGCGTGTCTACCGAAGAGGAATATGGTGGAGCCAGGTGTTGATGAACGTGGAACAGACGGCACAGAGACTGTCCCAGAAGAAAAAGGTAAAACATAAGAAAAATAGAAAGTCTTGTCGCGTTATTTTAGCAATATATGAATCCCTTGCAAACTACCATATTGTGAGCGCTGGATCTCTAATATCAGTTCAACAATGATTCAGTTCTGTCCAGTATTTACAGAGATGTGATGAATTGAAATTTCATTGATCTATGGTGCTCGCTGTTAGCGAAAAATGGAAATAATGAATCGTTACTTTAAATGGCTATCCTGAATCATAATCTATATTTTATTGATGACCAGAAAGCAACTTTAATTATCTCTAAATAAAAACTCTTCTCTAATTTCCTCGCACACATAGATAATGCAACGCCATTTGATCTTCTGTTCTTCGTGAGGTCTATATAACTAAATAGACACTTGAATCATGTAAAAGATGTTTAGTTTAAAATTTCAAAAATTAAAAATTCGGAACTAAACTTTTTTTAACGGCACAATCAAGTACTTTTGACTTTTAAAGATTTTTTCCAGAAGAAATAAAATAGTGTTTAATGCCATACTTTTGAACAGCGCGACTAGGTACTTTTAGTTTTTGAATAAGTCTGTAGTCTGAAGAAACGAGGAGACAAATTTCATTTTAGCAGGTGTTCCCGAAGCAGAAATTAAAATTAGTGTGGCCTAGCCCTTAATAAAATTAACAAAATGTTTTCTATTTGTTCAGTATGATTAAAATACAGATCTATATTTCCTTTGGCGATCGTTTTTTTTCTATACTTTTGATGACCTCTACTACATGATGATCTGACCAGTTGTAGCGCAAGGTTACGTCAGACATTTGATTAACCAATCAGTGTTGATGTTTCTAGGGGGTTACCCACAGTTCTGTGCACTTCACGCTAAAAACACACAGTAACAGACCGTTTCATTGTCTAATCCCTCACATCATCCAGAATGTTGGCTATATAACAACTGTTCCAGATCCTAGCATAGGGAAGACAAGTAAAATGAAAGTTTGAACTATAAAAAACGAAACGAAATAGTATCTGTGTTTTAATCAAATTGCTATTGATACCCAAAATGTTATGATGATTAAAACATCTCTACTTTAAAGCGGAAATTGCAAATTTTTAAGTTATATTTTTAAAATTTATTAAAATGAAGCCTGAAAATAGATGGTATCCATAAACAGTCCTACCTTGTTAAAGAATAATCCTATTAATCCTATAATTCACTATTGCCAGCTGAGAAATTGGCAAAAATATCATTTTCCTCTTCATTTAAAAATGTTTGAATATCGCTACTCCATGGTGGAGAATAGAAAACAAGGGAGGTAATTGGGAGGTAATTGTGTTATTATTTCCTGTGTAAATGAATCTTAAGTGTGAGAATGACACCTATGATCGTATAATTGTGAGTTGACAACCTATTGAGCAAAAGACATAGAAATAATTACGTTTTGACTTTCTTAGAAAATTTGCAATTTCCGCTTTAACCTGTTGTTGCACGAGGAAATATCTATATTTTCTATTTACTCTGTAGAAAAATTGGATGATGGTGAAGAAATAAAACCTGTAATGAATGGTGACCTGGTAAAAGATGTGAAGAAAATATCTAATGGTGAAGTGAAATCTAACAATAACTCAAAGGTAAACAAATATTGAAGTGGCTCAGTGATTGAGGTGCTTGTAGATTTATCAGGAGGTCTCAGGGTTGATTCCAAAGTTGGTGGAGAAAGTAGATCATAGGGATTTGTCAGTGGGGTTTCCAGGGCCCCAATTCCTGGAAAATTCTCAAGCACGTTCTTGTGCTTAGATTTTAAGTAGACTTTGCATTTAAGTAAACTTACCTTATTTTGTGTTCCGGGAAAATTCTGAAGAACATTCTTGTGCTTAGATTTTAAGTAGACTTCAGGGTAAGCACAAGCACGTTCTTATGTGTCCCAAGAAAATACTTACGCACAACTTCGTTCTTAAACATTGTCAATCTAAGCACAATTCCCAAGCAAGGTATACGGCTTGTTCTTCTTCAAACAAGATGGCTGACCGTAGAGATATTCGACGACATTTCCCACATCTTTTGATACCAAAGAGACAAAACAGAGAAAATCCTTTAGAAACATATTCTCGAGAAGAAAGCTATAATTAGAAAATTTCGCTCCTTTTTGCTTACTTTAAGAATTTTTTAGGAACCGGTCCCAGAAGTGGGAACCGCGACTTGAGTCCAAATTAACGTCTCATCAGTGATCCGACTCGGCAGTCGTGATGGCTCACGACTTGAAACAGCTTAGGACTTGAGTCGCGATGAGGGGTCATAAAACTAACTTACCTTATTCGCCATAAATTACTAACTCATATGATGAACTAGCGACTTGAACAGGACTCGATTCAACTCGGTATTCAGCGACTTGGGACTCTACTCAGACTCGAGATTCTGTGACTTGTAAAAGGGTTGCATCATCTGGTTTTATTTCAAAAAATAATAACAATCTCATTAATTACCTCAGGTAGATATTTTCCGTCAGTTACAGGAAGAATAAATTTAGAGTGTAGCAACCCTTATAAATGTAACTGCCAATCATAAATGATACTGGATGATCATACATTCCTATAAATAACATGATACTGGATAATCAAACATTCCTATAAACAACATCAGATAAATGTAGTGTCATGAAATAAGATGTGAGAATTCATTTCGTCCAGTAGTCCTTTGACAAAATAAAAACATAAATAAAAATGGTTGGGGTGCCCAAGTTTAGATTTGTCATTGATTCGATAAAGTAGTTAGGTTTTAAAACGTTAAATACTGTGTAATTCAACATGGTGCCCATGGGGTTTGATATTACTTACTTACGAATTAGTACCAAATAGTTTAGATTTGTCATTGATTCGATAAAGTAGTTAGGTTTTAAAACGTTAAATACTGTGTAATTCAACATGGTGCCCATGGGGTTTGATATTACTTACTTACGAATTAGTACCAAATAGTTTATTTATGTGAGAGTAAAAGTTTGGACTGTGCCTTGGCCTTGGAAATCGGAAGTAGGAGGCGACTAATATGTGTCTCTCTTTTGTGGAGCGAGGTGAGATTGTCAGTTGTATTAACTGGACGGGTAGGCCTGTCATCCTTCGGTTATGTATCAATGTTGAATGAACGGCTTCTTATCAACCTGATCGGCTTTGGACCTGTTTGATTCTATGTATGTCTCGTAGCTGAGATAATAAAGATTTTTTAGCCGAGAGAAATAGTGCTAGATACACAAGATTAAATGATACCTGGGTTACAGTGGATCTTCTTTCAGACTTTTTTTAAGGATAATCTGAGAACTAGAATATTTGTTTTTGTTTGTCGTCTACACTGTGTTTGTATTTTGTTTCAGGATATTAATTCGGCGTTTGAGACAACGTCTAAAAGAGATAAATTCGCAAGTTTTGAAACGGCTGTGAACGGGCTGAATATGACAGTGGACGTCGAGAAGGGTTTGAAAAAAGATGACGGAAGTATAAAAGCAGATGATGGTAAATCTGATGTCGATGTAGATGGACTGGCGCTCGGTGATACGGCAGAAAATGTTCAAGAAGAGAAGAAAATCAATGATTGTTTACCACTATGTCTCTCAAAAAGGTAAAATATTAAATTCACTGATTGATCTAATAAATAATCTTTATCATTTGTATAATAAATACTTTTCTAATAACATTCCGTTATATATAATTTTATTGTAAGGCCATTTGTTGTATTTTTATCAAAAGACATTCTGCTACAACTTTATCATAAGGCCATTTGCTATAATTCTATCATTAGGCTTTAGCTAAAATGTATCTCAAAAGGTTATTTGGAATAACTGTATCATAAGTCCAATTGCTATAATTGTATCATAAGGATGTTTGCTATGATGTTATTATGCAACGATTTCTTGATTTAGAATTAAAGTCATTGATTTTGTTTTTTTGTAGAATTCAATGTATGCAGACTTTTGATAGTACTGCATTCGGTAAAGGCTGGTTCCGAACACGTGAAATATCTGTAAAAGTTGTGGACAATAAATATTTTGAGACGGTCGTTCTACTGGTTATATTCGCTAGCAGCATTACTTTAGTAAGTATACAACATAAAACATTTTGGGTTTTTATTTAAGAAATTTTGTTTATTTTATTCGCTAAAATTAAAACGAACTTTAAAAGATGCATTATGTAAGATAAAGACAGTTAAAAAAATCTAAGGGAGAAAACTGAGGTCCTGTGTACACTTTGGTGTGCACATAAAAGATCCCTTAGTACTTAGTAGGCTGTAGCACCGCTGTCTGGGCAAAATGTCACTCGTAGCACACTGTAAGTCTCGGGACTGTTCAGTGCAGTGGACGCTTACGTCTAACCCCCAAATCCATTCACTTAATCTGATATATGCATCTCTTGTTTGTCATGTCTGTATATTGTGGGAGGTGGGGAGTGTGGATGGGTGAATGGTTTGTGCGTCCGTGCACTGTATCATTGAGTCAACTGGCATGGTTTCGATTCCCCAGTTGTACATGACAAGGAGTAGGGTCGCCTGTGCAACCTTGTCGGTTTTCTCTGGGTTCTCCAGTTTCCTCCCACTGTTGAAGACCCCTACTCGCAATCAAATTATTGAAATAAAATTAAACTATGCGTTAGTCCCGAAATGACCTAGTTTGTGTCGAGTGGAGTTAAACCCCATCTCTCTCTCTCTCTCTCTATATATATATATTGTGACATGCCTATGTTTGTTTTGTGTTTTTGTGTGTGGTGCAGTCCTCCTTGTATTATTTATTTATTTATTTATTTTAATTGCAGGCATTTGAAGATGTTTATTTAGATGAACGACCAGAATTAAAACAAGCTCTCAATATTTTAAACATCATTTTCTGTATCTTATTCTCCATCGAGATGTTGTTTAAATGGTTTGCTTACGGTCTCCATAAATATTTTACAGCATTCTGGACAATTTTAGATTTTACTATTGTCTTGGTAAGTTAATAAAGTACATAAATATATGTGACAATATTATAAATAGATAAATTATGACATATTTACAGTAAATCTTATATATATATATACCCACAGTTCTGTGCACCTCACGTTGAAAGCTCGCTGTAACAGACCATTTCATTGGCTAATCCCTCTCATCAATCAGAACGCGGGTTATATAACAACTCTACCAATTTACGTCAAATGAATTTATCAGCAATCAAATCCCCTGTAGAGGTTTTAACTACAATATAGCCCTTTATAAAACTTTTGTTGTTTTAATGTATTAAATACATCAATAAGAAAGTTTTGTGTTTCTGGACCAAAAATATTTCTCATAAACAGTGATTGAAAGTTGAGTAAATTCTTGACTTAAGTCTGAGAATGTTTTGTGATCTCAGGGCCTGATTTATGGACTTCTGTTGTATACTATGGGTTTTAGTTTTCAGGAGTATTTAAAAAGACGTATTTGAATGTATGTTTTGTGTATTTTTTTAGATATCTATTGCCAGTTTGATAGCGGAATCGTTGGGTATCAGTAATCTAACAGCATTCCGATCTCTTCGTACTTTACGTGCCCTTCGACCTCTACGTGCTGTGTCACGGTTACAGAGTATGCGGGTAAGAAGATAACGTAATATTTTAATTCTGGAATATGTAGCATTGTATTGTTTTAATCCTCTCATTATTGGTCACTATGGTAACCAGATTTTACTGAGCCTATTTCTACAGGTGCCACAGAAAATTTGCGCAATGTGCTATGACCCAGGTGTGGCGTGGACCCCCAAAAATGAATATATTAACTGATTCTTTTATAAGTTAATTCCCATCAAATAGATGTATCTTCAAACATGATTCTGTAATGTCTCGGGGTAGAGAATTCCAGAGAAAGGGTGCTGCAAAATAAACAGTTTGTTTCGTCTTTTGGACATCGACAACAGGAATTACTAATAAAAATAAAATTTAATGGATGAGGTTCATTGATAGAGGGGGATTGAGTCTGTTGGCATGGTCAAGTGGCATGGTTTCGATTCCCGGGTTGGTCGTAACAAGGAGTAGGGTCCAACCTCGTCCAACCTCGTGGGTTTTCTTCAGGTCCTCCGGTTTCCTCCCAGTGCTAAAGACCCCGACGTGCAAGCGAATTATTGAATAAATAAAATTGAACAATATGTTAGTCCCGAAATGACCTAGTTTGTGTCGTGGACGTTAAACCATATTTCTCTCTTTCATTCAATAGATTTTTGTTTAGAAAATGGACTACATGTTAATGTTACTTTCATTTTTTATAATTTTTAGATTGTGGTGAATGCGTTGATGCGGGCTATTCCTGCCATCGCTAACGTCCTGCTGGTGTGTTTGGTCTTCTGGTTAATCTTCAGTATTATGGGCGTTCAGTTCTTTGCGGGGAAATTTTACAAATGTGTTTATCCAGACGGCTCGAGAATAGATGCTACTATCGTGGCTAATAGAAGTCAATGTGAAAATCTGAGTGCTACGTTAAATTATACTTGGGTCAACTCTAACATAAACTTTGATAATGCAATAAATGGATATTTAGCTTTGTTTCAAGTGGTAAGTTCTTTTCATCTATTTTTTTATCCTTTAAACATCCATTATACAAGAGCTAAATCTGTCTATTGCATGTCTTTATAGGCCCTAAATGTTAGCTAAATTATTAATTACACATTAATGAACCTATCCAGACCATAATCAACTCTTGCTGCCATCTTTAATTATCTGTCCGATTTTGATTGGATTTGAATCTGATCTGCTGTTCAACGTCTGTTAATGATTAAACTTTGTTAATTATCGTGACAGCGCTAACAATGACAATCGAGGCTACTAAGATTTTAAAATAAGGTTTTCTCGGCTTAGAGTGAAGCAATTTGACTGAAATTTTCAGCATATTCCCTTTACATCATCTAGTTTTTAATTTTAACTATTATAGTGAGAACTGCCATAATTGCCCTTTAAAGTCTCATGGCGTCATGTGTACACATTGGCGTGCAAATGAAAGAGCCCTTGACAGTTGGACTTGGATATACTAAGAATAGTCTGTAGCACCATTTTTCCGATAGAACCCTATTTCATTTGATTTGATGTTTTTTCAGGCTACATTTGAAGGCTGGATGGAAGTAATGGTCGACGCCATTGATTCAACTAAGGTAAATTCTAATATATTCTCAGGACAAGAGAATTGTCAAAACTGAAATGTTCTCAAATATTTTCCCTTGTCCTATATTGAAGCATATCTACTTACATGTACAAGTTTTAGGGAGTTCGAAGTCGAGGCCTGAATTTGATTGATGCAATCTGATTAAAATACACATCTATATTTCGTTTCGTTTTTTTAATTCTATCGATGGCCTCTAATACATGAGGATCTGACCGGTAATAGTGGGACGTCGCTTCATGTGTCACACGAGCGGCTTTTGACTTTATGACGTCACACATTGATTAATCAATCAGCGTTGACATTCCTAATGGTTTACGACAAAAACTTGATATAAAAAAACGTTTTATTGGCTAATCCCTCACATCATCCAGAACACAGGTTATATAACAACTCTTCCAGATCCTAGTGTAGTAAAGACAAGTAAAACGTAATTTTGAACTATAAAAAACGAAACGAAATAGGATCTGTGTTTTAACCATATTGTAATTGAAGTTATTTAACAGTCATTGAGTTAAAACCAACTCGATTAAATTCGAGCACCTGAATCACGATCAAGGAGAATTTTTTATCAATCACCTTACATCAGAAAATTGCTACTCAATAAATCCATATTTTATTTATATTATTTCCTTTCATTGGGTCAAATGTCATGGTTGAGATCCCCGGATTGTCAGTGAAAAATTCAAGTGTCATGGTTGCGATATCCCCTGAATGATAAAGTCAAATTTCATGGTTACGATCCCCGGAATGTCAGTTAGAAAGTCAAATGCTATGGTTGCGATCCTTGGAATGAGAAAGTCAAGTGTCCTAGTTACGATCCTCGGAATAAGAAAGTTATTTGTGTGTTTTTATTACAGGTGGATCAACAACCAACATTTGAAAGTAATATTTATTATTATCTATATTTTGTGACGTTTATTATCTTTGGTTCGTTCTTCACCTTGAATCTCATTATTGGTGTTATTATAGACAATTTTAACGTTCTCAAGAAAAAGGTCAGTTTTAATTCTTACAAATATTTAAACATGCATTATGTAAGGGCTAAATCTTCCTAGGTCTTTATTTTGGCCTTAAATATAATATGAATTATTAATTAGACATTAATTAACATGACAAGTTAATTAACTCTTGATACCATCGAATGGTTCTGATTAGATTCAAACACATCAGTCATTTAAAAGTTTAACAATAAAAAAACATAATCGAGACTTAGTCACAATTGTCAAGTACCGTTGCTATGATAATAAACATTCTACTCCTCTAATGATACAAAACAAAATTCAGCAGCTCGTCTCATCACAGGCTGTTCTAGATATGATCATATAACTCCAATACTGTTTAATCTCCATTGGCTCCCAATAACCTATAGAATTGAATACAAAATTCTGCTTTTCACCTACAAGTGTGTAAATGACCTTGCGCCATTATACCTCTTGCAGCTATTGTGTCTGTACAAGCCATCTCGCCAACTCCGCTCAAGTAACAAAAACTTCTTGCTGATAGAAAGAAATGCAAAAAAAGTATCGGTTGGAGAGGAATCTTTTTCAATGAAGGCTCCTAAATTGTGGAACAAATTACCATTTAGCCTAAGAAACTGTGCATCACTTTCGACTTTTAAAGCAAAACTCAAGACTTTTTTATTTACCAAAGCCTTTTATTAACTGTGATACAGTCTTTTTATCCAAATTCTTAACTTAATTGTTTTTATATTTCCATTTTGGTTCAGTAATTTTTATATATTCTTATTTTTGCCTTTGACTATTTACATGTATTTTTTATTCTTATTTATTGTATCTTATTTAAGTTTGTAAAGAGTATCTGGGCACTTAGGTGAAAGATGCGCTATATAAATACACCATAATAATAATAATAATAATGAGGTTATGGTATACTTTTCTCAAATTTTCTAAATTTATGTTGTTATTTTTCTATTTCAGTATGATGGAAGTTATCTGGATATGTTTTTAACACCTAGTCAGAGAAATTATTATAATACTTTAAAGAAACTGGGCAATAAAAAACCACAGAAAACCATCAAAAGACCAAAGGTAAATAAATTGTTTTCATTTTGAAAAGTGGATGGGGTTAAAAATCCTGGTGGTGGCTAAGTGAGTAAGACGCTGACTCGTTAGTCTGGAGGTCACGTGTTCAATCCATGCATTGGCCGAGAAAGTTCATCGGGATTTTCCGACGTGGTTTCCCCTTGTTAATGATGCAGGATGGAGGGCCTGACAAGGACAGTTGTCTAGTCGTTCGGATGGGTAAAAAAAAAATGAGGGACCCTGTATACATTGCCGTGCACATAAAAGATCCCTTGGCAGTTGGAATTTGATATAAGAGTAGACCATAGTGTGTATGCCCGTCTTCATTAGCCCAGTCGGAGCAGAACAGTAGGACGTTAAACCCCCATTTCATCTCATCTAAAATCCTGGCATTTTCTTGTCGAAAGTCGGGTCAAGTGGATGTTGAGCCCTATTTATCTATCTGTTTCTTATGATTTGGGGACTGGGTGACCAAACAGTTGAACATGTGCACTTTAGATGATAAGGTCTGTTATTGAGTCAAGTGGCGTGGTTTCGATCCCCAACTTGTACGTAACAAGGAGAAGGACCGTCTGTTTCCGCCACCAAACCCCAACCACTGCTAAAGACCATTACTTTCAAACGAATTACTGAAATAAATTGATGAATCATATGTTAGTCCCAAAATAACCTAGTTTATATGATTTTTACAATATATAATTTAACTTCTTTCAGACCAAGTTCCAAGCATTCTTCTTTGACATTGCGACCAGTAACAAGTTTGAGCTATGCATCATTATTATCATATTTCTGAACATGATAACCATGGCTATAGAACATTACCACCAGTCTCAAGTTATAACAGATGTCCTGAAGATATTAAACATTGTGTACAGTGTCATCTTTATATTGGAATGTGTCATCAAGTTGGTTGGAATGAGGTGGCATTATTTCCGACAGTTCTGGAATGTTTTTGATTTTATAATCGTGATATTATCTATAGCAGGTAATTACAGTTATAGATATTTTATAATCGTGAACATTATAATCTATAGCAGGTCGAATCTCACACAAACTACGATATGATCATTTGAGAGATGACCAATCTCATACAAACTAAGATATTGTGAAATTTATATCACTAAAAGAAATCAAGCCTCGTTCCTCTCACAGCAAAATCTGGTCACCTATCCAACTGGGTCTTCTGGTTCCCGTCCACTGCTAAAGACCCCTGCATGCATGTGAATTATTGAAATAAAATTGAATCCCGAAATGACTAAGTTTGTGTCGAGTGGACGTTAAATCTCACTGTATTATCATTAATAATATTTTAATTTTACAGTTTTTATAATCGATGGTATGGTGTTTAAATATATATTCCATCCCAATCTACCTTTTAGAATATTGACTATTTTCTATAATTTTATATTTTACCCTTCAAACCCCAGCAGCTGAATTTTCCACCGAGTATGTCAAAAATTGACCAAACGATAAAAATCTTTGAAGAGTAAATCCTGTTTTAGATCGGCTATTTTAAACTCGGGTGTTTATTAGTGCAGGTGAACGATATCCATGAACCCTGAGATACCAGGAGAAATAATTTGTTGTAGATTCCGTTCGTACCTAGTCAGCGAATAGTTAGAACAGTTACAACATACATGCTAGAAAATTATCAGTAGTCCCTTTAGATTACAACAAACCCTTATAAAAAAACCTGTCTTCTCAAACCATTGAATTCAATGACGAGTGTGCACAAACGCCACTATCCAGGCAAAATTTCACTCATAGCACAATGCATGACGTACGCCAGTCTTCGTTATTCCAGTTGGAGCAGAACAGTAGGATGTTGAACCCCATTTCATTTCATTACCTTAGAAATAGTTATATGAGGATTCATCATCACATAATTAACAGTATATACTTGTTTAACAATTCTGATGTGTGATGTACAAGGCTAAATAGATCTATTATCAAGTCATGATAATTTTTAGACATTTTCTACATGTGACTCTAAAATTGACAAATATTGTTTGTGATCTGTCTGAGTGAAAACTTGAAACCAAGAAAATAACACTTAAAGTTGTTAATAATTTTTTCGATTTTTATCTCAGAACTTTTATAATTTTATGTATGATAGGACATGGAACAATTTTGACCATTGCATGACAATTTCTTAACATGGCATCACATTGACAGCTTTGTGGTTTTGATTTTCTGGTTGTACGTGACAAGGAGTAGCGTCACCTGTCCAACCTCGCGGGTTTTCTCCGGGTCCCCCAGTTCCTCCCATTGCTAAAGACCCCTACGCGCAAGCCAATTATTGAAATAAAATTGAACCAAATGTTAGTCCCGAAATTACCTAGATTGTTTCGAGTGGACGTTAAACCCTATTTTCTCTCTCTCTTGTCAGGTTTATGGCCCCAGAGAATTGTGAATTTCAATCAGGTATCTTGCCTGACAAAAAGCAGCGATGTGGCTCCCAACAAATTATAATATTTATTTATATTTAATCTTTCAGGGTTGATTTTAGACGATTTATTGAGCTCAGTGTTCGTGACACCAACATTGTTGAGAGTTGTTAGAGTTTTCCGTATTGGACGAGTTTTACGTCTGATAAAAGCTGCCAAAGGAATTCGTAAACTTTTATTTGCCTTGATTATCTCACTGCCTGCTATATTTAATATCGGAGCCTTGCTCTGTTTACTCATGTATATATACGCCATCATTGGAATGTCGTCGTTCGGAAATATAAAACTGAGCCCTGGGCTGAATGACATCGTTAACTTTCAGACGTTTGCTAATAGTTTTATGTTGCTGTTTCGCGTTGCAACGTCTGCAGGTTGGAACGAGGTCCTGGAACCCATGTTAATAGATGAGCCTAATTGTGACCCGGATTTTAAGACTCTTCCAAATGGAACGCGGGTGAGAGAGACAAACGGGGATTGTGGGACACCGTGGTTAGCGGTAATATTTATGGTGTCGTATATATTTATCGCGTATTTAGTGGTCATCAATATGTACATCGCCGTCATTCTCGAGAATTTTAATCAGGCTCATCAACAGGAGGAGGTCGGAATCACGGAGGATGACTTTGATATGTTTTATGTCGTCTGGGAGAGATACGATCCTCTCGCCACACAATTTATCAAATACGACGCTCTGTCAGACTTTTTAGCTGATTTAGAAGAACCGTTGGGTCTGCCGAAACCCAATGAAATTGCGATTGTGTCATTTAATCTTCCAATCAGCGAAGGCGACAAGCTCCATTGTCTGGATATTTTAATGGCGCTCGTAAAGAAACATCTCGGGGCAGTCGAAGAAAACGAAGAATCTAAAAAGATCCAAGAGAAAATGGAGGAGAAATTTGAAGGAGTTTTTCCATCGCGTGTTCAAACTCAAAAGAAATCAACCACAATGCAGCGTAAGAAAGAGGACGTGGCCGCCAGAACTTTACAACGTTGCTGGCGTAGCTTTAAGACATCGCGAGCTCTTAAAAACATAACGAACCTGGCCATGCAACAAAAAACGGACATTGCAAATCAAGCATCTATTTCACGTGCTAACAGTATTATCAGCCTGGGACGACGTCTGAGTAATGCTCTCAGTTCTTTCTTCAGTTCATCGCGTCCAAGTAGCGCTTTAAGTCGCGTTAGTTTGAAGAGCAACACATCCCATCATTCCCTACAACCGATCAGTAGGAAGAGTAAAATAGCCAACACGCTAAAAGTGCCGTCAATAAACACTTTGTACCCGTCTGGTTCGGACTATAATGCACATCTGGATAATAGTGATATAGAGTTGTGAAAAGTAACCCCGGTGGATGATAAATTATAAAATCGTGCACTGAAGATGTGACATCATCAATATCGTAAGCTGTTGAACAGGGGATGGAAATAATGTCCGATGGGTTCAAAAGTTAGTCGGACATAGTTACATAAAACACAAAATGAAAAATTGTAAAATTGTCTGAATTACAAAACGTGAAGCAGGCTGAATTACAAAATGTGAAATAGTCTGAATTACAAAACGTGAAACAGACTGAATTACAAAACGTAAAATAGTCTGAATTACAAAATGTGAAACAGGCTGAATTACAAAATTTAAAACAGGATGAATTACAAAATGTGAGGCAGTAAGTGAGTTATGATGTGCAACGAATTTTATATTGGCTGTTAAAAACCACAACGTAATAATCGTGATGTGCAACGAATTGTGACAACGTAACGAATTATTAACAGTGCATGACCTTCAACTTGTATTATTTATCTGTAATTATTGTATATGACACCCAGTGTGTGACTTGATATTATTTATGTAGGTGTCGACAACAAGACTTTTTTTTTTTAAATCTTACTGCTAGAGTATTGTTTTTATAATACAGTGTAAATAAATTATTCCTGGAGTAGAGATTAAATTTCTATTTTCGTAATTTATAGAAATTTGACATGTGCCAAAAAATATAGTATTTCTGAGTGTGAGGTTTTCTGAACTATAACTTTGACCTTTAAACCTTGACCTTTAAGCTTTGATCTCTTTACGGATGAGATTAAGTGTCACAATACAGTAAGTCGTCACTATAAATTTATAACTCATTCTGCCCTCGATGGCCGCAACATCCCCCCAAAATGGTGTACTAAATATTGTACTGCTAAATACTTCTCAATATTATCTAAGTATACTGTGAGTCAACTGGCGTGGTTTCGAATCCCCGGTGGTACGTGACAAGGAGTAGGGTCGCCTGTCCAACCTCGTGGGTTTTCTCCGGGTTCTCCGGTTTCCTCCCACTGCTAAAGACTCCTACGCGCAAGCGAAATTAATTAAATAAAATTAAACCATATGTTAGTCCCGAAAAGACCTAGTTTGTGTCGAGTGGCCATTAAACCCCATTTCTCTCTCTAAGTATACTTAAGTGTTTTTGACTAAAATCGTCGATGATTTAGGAATTAAAATGTTGATCAACCAGCAAAGTGTCTGACATTGACAAGCGGAGCTAGTTGTAGACAGCGTAAGTTTAGTATGAAATAGGTTATAAGTTCTGTCATTAAGTAAAGTGGCGAGGTTTCAATTCCTGGCTTATACGTGACAAGGAGTAGAGTTGCCTGTCCAACTTCGTGGGTTTTCTCCAGGTCCTCCGGTTTCCTCTGGTTGCTAAATACCCCTACGCGCAAGCGAATTATTGAAATAATTGAACCATGTGTTAGTCCCGAAATGACCTAGTTCATGTCAAGTGGAATGTAAACTCTCCATTATATGAGTCTCTATGAGTATACTGGGGTCTTCATGACAACCTTGGGACTTGGGTGGCCAAGCGGTGTAATGCGTGGTCTGTCATCTATGCAAGTCATGGATATCGCCCACAATCGTGTTTATAGGGTCACCTACCCAACCTTATAGGATTACTCCTTGTTTTCCGGTTTCCTTTCATTTCTAAAAACGTCCTGCGCGCAAGTCAATATTGAAATAAACACTAGCCATATTAGTCACCAAATGACCTGTTTGGTGTCAAGTGATCGTTGAATCCCATGACTCTCTCTCTCTCATCACAATCACAACTCTGTCATTAATTACGGTGACCATAACTCTGTCGTTAATTACGGTGACCACAACGCTGTCGTTAATTACAGTTACTCTGTCGTTAATTACGATGACCACAACTCTGTCGTTAATTACGGTGATCATAACTTTGTCGGTAATTATGATGACCATAACTCTGTCGTTAATTACGATGACCATAACTCTGTCGTTAATTACGGTGACCATAACTCTGTCGTTAATTACGGTAACCATAACTCTGTCGTTAATTACGGTGACCATAACTCTGTCGTTAATTGACGAGAACTTTGAGAGAGAAACAAGTCCTAGTAGAAATAATTAATACTCAGTAATTTCATTTACAAATTTAGCTCACCTGTAAACATTCCCATAATCCTTGTAATATATGGAGACCAACGTGTATGAGGGTTGATGTATATATCAGTGTATTTATTATCTAAGTTCTTTAATTGATCATGACACACATTATGGTAATGCCATGATATATTCAAGTATTGCCATGAAACTTTCTAGTGTTTCTATAACATATTCTAGTAACACAGTGACATGAGAACATATTCTATTATTGTCATGAAAACATTCTCTAATATTGCCATGACAACATACTCTAATATTGCCATGACATATTCTAGTAATTCCATGACAACATACTCTAATATTGCCATGACAACATACTCTAGTATTGCCATGACAACATACTCTAATATTGCCATGACAACATACTCTAATATTGCCATGACAATGTACTCTAATATTGCCATGACATATTCCAGTATTGCTATGAAATTATAGTATAACCATGACACATCGTAGTATTGCCATGACAACATATTCTAGTTTTCCCAGGATATTTTCTAGTATTACGAATAATTCTGTGATATTTTCATTATAAGTGATATGTAATTACAACTACCGGTATTGAATCTGATATTCTACGTTTTATGTTTTTATTGTTTTTGTGTTGTATATTGTGATAATATTTATCATTTTAAAATCCGTTAAATGTACGAGAATTTCAAATGTTATTAATTTGTTGATATTTTGAAATATAAAATCATGTTAACTTTACACAAATGATTCAAATCAACCATTTGTAAAAACTATTATCTTGTTGTTTATTGTCTATTTTTAAAGATGCATTATGTAAGAGTTAAATCTACCTATTATTACAGGTTTTTTTTATTTTAGATTCAAACATTATATGAATTCTTATTTAGACATTTATTCACATGACAAGCTAATGATCAACTCACTAAAGCTTCGGATGGCGCAGATGTAAATGGATTAAAATACGATCGCCATTTAATTTAAAAATGGAGAAGCAGGGCTGATTTAATTGAAGCTAAAATGTACTTACTTTGATAATTTAACATTTAATTAAGAAAACAAAATCAAAATAACAATGGGAGATATTCTCCGGGATTGCATTCGGTCAGATTAAAATGAGGCCTATTAAAGGTGGCGCGGACTGGTTTTGCCGAATGTTGATAATTTTTCAATTTGCCATGTTATTGTAAATACTGAATAGAATTCAACCATTTTTGGACTGATATATTCTTTTTAGACATTTAATTTTCACAATGTTGTAGATTGTAGGGTATTAATCAATTCCTCAAATGACATGCTGTTTTGGGGGTAAAGTGGGTTACTGGGAAGAATGCTTTTTTTTATTCACATAAACTTCATCTAAAATTTACTAACCTGAACTGTTTTAACAATTTATCGAAAATCTTGAACTCAGTTTTAACCTTTTAAGAATATTTATATTTTAGAGGCAATAATTATTTTCTGTTTTTTTGTTTTTCTGTCATTCTTTTTTTAAACTTGATTTTAAAGTCTGACTGAAATTATTTTAAGAACATCAGACTAAGCAACTTATAATAGGCCGTTCAGACGCTTATGCTTAAACTATTTAAACTTGATTCCAAGATTGTAGGTGACAAGAATGGCCAGTTCTTTATCTAAATGGAGGGTTGTATGACTGAATGGTTAGCATGTGCGCGTTGTATCATAAGGTCTGTCATTGAGTCAACTGGCGTGGTTCGATTCCCCGGTTGTGAGTGACAAGGAGTAGGGTCGCCTTTCCAACCTTATGGGTTTTCTGCGTGTCCTCCGGTTTCTTCCCACTGCTAAAGACCCCTTACACACAATTGAATTATTAAAATAAAATTGGTAGTCCCAAAATGACCCTAGTTTGTATCAAGTGGACATAAACCTCTCTCTCTCTCTATCTCTCTCTCTCTCTCTGTATGAGTGATGATGTATGTTTAAGAAACAATATATTTATAAATAAACAAACACTGTGCTATATGTATTCCCATATCTGATATCTGTCTTAACATTCCAGTTTAAATATATATGTATTCCCATATCTGTCTTAACAACCATTTCAGTTTAAATATATAAGTAGGCCTATTATTAATATATAAGTAGGCCTATTATTATTATGTAAGTAGGCCTATTATTAATATGTAAGTAGGCCTACATTAGAAATTAATATTACCGAGTTTAGCACTTCTTAGAGTATATAGACTTCACACTAATTTTAAATTATAAATAATATATTGAGTTTAATAATTTGTAAATTAATTAATAATATAATAAACCTATTTGTAAATCTATATAAATATTATATATATATATATATATATATACATGTATATTAATTGCCATGGAAATGTTTTTAATTTATTATTTATTTTTGGTTGTTGCACCAATCAAAATGTTGAAATAAAAATATTTTTGAAAATGGTCTTTTGTTACTGTTCAGTTGACCAAACAATTTACATCAGGGAGTCGCAGTAAGTTTCTGAATTGCTAACCAGAAGGTCTTGGGTTTGCGAGAAAGTTCCTCACAAATTTCTGTCATGGTTTCCTCCATGTCAGTGGTGCAGGATGGGAAGGCCAAAAAGGAATGGTGTCTTGGGATTGAAACCTGTGACCTCTAGGGTAGCAAGCCAGAATCTTACTCACTTAGCCACCGTGGCTCCCAAACCAGACTCATAGCTACTCAGTTGAGAGATTGAGAAATGGGGTTTAATGTCCACTTGACACAAATTGGGTCATTTCAATACTAACACAGTATAATTTTATTACAAGTGGGAAATCATAGGCCTACCACTCTTCTCTAATGACATACCTTATGATATGGCCCGAAATGAAATGGGGTTTAACGTCCTACTGTTCTGCTCCAACTGGGCTAATGAAGACGGGCATACGCCATACAGTATGCTATGAAGGAAATTTTGTCCCGGCAACAAACATGACCCTACTCTTTGTAGCGTACAAGCGGGCAAGCAAAAACCATGTCGCTCGACTCAATGACAGGCCTGCTATAAACCACTCAACTCCCCTTTATCTACTGGTGTGTGGAGGAGGCCTCATCAGTGGAATAGCTTAGTTGTGAGGGTGGGGGGCTTGTACCTGTCGAATAGCCTTATCGTGAGGGTGGGGGGGCTCGTACCTGTCGAATAGCCTAGTCGTGAGGGTGGGGGGGGGCTTGTACCTGTCAAATAGCCTAGTCGTGAGGGTGGGGGGCTCGTACCTGTCAAATAGCCTAGTCGTAAGTGTGGGGGGCTGATACCTGTCAAATAGCCTAGTCGTGAGTGTGGGGGGCTGATACCTGTCGAATAGCCGAGTCGTGAGGGTGGGGGGCTCGTACCTGTCAAATAGCCTAGTCGTGAGGGTGGGGGGCTCGTACCTGTCGAATAGCCTAGTACCTGTCCAGTGGCGGCGGGGGGGGGCATTTGCCTCCCCCCATTAATCTGGTGAGGGTGGGGGGCTTGTACCTGTCAAATAGCCTAGTCGTGAGGGTGGGGGGCTCGTACCTGTCAAATAGCCTAGTCGTGAGGGTGGGGGGCTCGTACCTGTCCAGTGCAGGGGGGCATTTGCCCCCCCCCCCATTAATCTGGTCTGCCCTCTGTTTGCCCCCCCAATAATTTTAGAAAATAAAAAAAAGTATTTGTGATACGTTTCGGTAATCAATACTTTCTACGGTGAATAAATCCCACATCCCCACTCAGTCATAAACTTGCATGTTGTAGAGCATTTCCGACTGTCTATTTTTCAAAATTTTCTTGGCGAGGTGCCCAATGGACTTGCTACTTTGGCGCTCACAAGTCCATTCGTTTGACATTTTGTTCTCTAGTCGGATAAACTAGTGATCAGGCGACGGACGGTATCTGGTCAGATCTATTTATCTCGACGATCGGTGCCTGACAGAATACTGTAAGACAGTATTACCGGCAGTCTATTTTTCAAAATTTTCTGGGGGTGGACTCCCTACTTTGACGCTCTTGAGTGGGCTTCGTCGTGATTCGCAAGTCCGTTCGTTTGACACTTTACCTCATCGATCAGTGCCTGAAATACTGCCAGGCTGCTTTTCCGGCAACCTGTTTTTCAAAATTTTCTGGGGGAGGCCTCCTACCCCTAGTTGAAGCTCGTGCCTTTGCCCCCTTAACCTTGGACTTTGCCCCAGCTTTGCCCCTCCAATCACCGACGGCTGGCGCCGCCACTGTACAGGTCATCATCTACTAGTGATAAATAATAAAACTTGTATTGTTGGTATGGTATAAATTTATTGACAGAATTAATAATACTATTTATCATTATAGACAGATTCTTCACAACTCAACCCAAGTCAGTTCATTATTTTTACAAAACAAAAACAAGCCTGGAAAACTTAAATATGTCTGGTAGAGAAACTTTATTTTGACAAATCAGATATGACTTAGAACTATGTGTATGGTAGGCAATGTAGAAAAGCTGACCTTGGTGAAAATAACAACTGACTTCAAAAGGCTGTGTACCAGGTTTCGGTTTAACAAAACATTCTCAGACTTAATTTAAGAATTTAGTCAACTTTCAATCACTGTTTATGACAAACATCTTTGATTCAGAAACACAAAAATTTGCACATAGTTTCTTATTGATGTATTTGATACATTAAAACAAGAGTTTTATAAAGGGCTACATTTCAGTTAAAATAAGGCGAACAATTTTGTATAAATTCTTAACTTAAGTCTGAGAATGTTTTGTGAAACCAAGGCATGGGCTCTTGATTCAGTCATATTGACCAGACCTGACTGATTGGCAGTAAATTTGACTCGCTGAAGATCTTGGTCCATTAAATCAGACTGTCAAAGAATTTAACCTTATAAAGCAGAATTAAATTCACAGTTACTGAGTGTAGTATCATTTAAATATAGGCTTATAAATATAAATGGAGATATTTGCATATTCTTTGAAAATAAAATGGGGTTTAATATTCCACTTTTCTGCACCAAATGGGCGACTAAAGAAGGACATATAAAATACAGTATGCTAGAGTGAATTTTTGCCCAGACAGCGGCACTAAGGCCTACTCTTATTTCGAATTCCAACTGTCAAGGGTTATTTTACGTCCACGCCAAAGAAGTTGGGCTAATCTGAAATATATGAGATAATTTGACTGGCTGACAAAAGTTTGAAATCCAAGCCCTGGTGTGAAGTTGATATGAAAAACTCATTAATACTATAAAATTATAACTGGCAACAAATCATAATTAATAAGTTAACAAATGGGTTGGATGAAATATACACATATATATATACAAATATATTTACAAATATATATATATATATAACAAAACTTTTTCTCGAGACAAAACCAAGCTGCTTTCTGTTTCTCTTTCCTCCACAGATCTGTGCCACATCCTCTTGTTTCTCTCTCGGCCCCATTATTTCCATTTTATTTATGTAGGAAATGGGAGAGGGTTTAACACCCATTCGACACAATTTAGGTAACTTAGGGACTAATATTTTTCATTTTTTATTTCAATATTTGCTTGAATAATGGGGTCAATATATAGCTGTGGAAGGAAACCGGAGGACCTGGAGAAAACCCACAAGGTTGGACAGGCGACCTTACTCCTTGTCACATACAATCGAGGAATCAAAGCCATGACACTTCATAGACATTATGATCTTGGTTTAAACTATCTGACCAACACAGCCCCCTATTTATTATTAAATTCCTCCAAGAATTTTGTTTTATTAGCATCTAGTAATACAGACACAGATCTGTGAAGAAGTAGGAAACACAGAATGGAGACAAAAACCATAATAATAATAAAAATTATCTCATTTCAAAAACAAAAGATATAATAATCTATACACAGTAACTACAAATTTGGCTGGTGTAACTCGAGTTTACAGATACAACAGGTGCTTGAATGAAATATAACAATATGTACATACAGCTTTATATTCCATGTAATTAAAACACAAATTATACTTTTATTTATATCCTTTTAATCTACTGCACAGACTTACTGATAATAGAATCAAATGGGTTTTATATCTTAAACCCCAGTATAGTCGTCATCTTTGGTGATTTAAATATGAGCTCAAGAGAGAAGGAGTTCAACAATTGTCCACTAAATGAATTCACCACAGTACAGAAAGTCACCACCAGTACAGAAAATCGAGTTCACAATTGTATTAATCACCACAGTACCTAGAGACGAGTCCGCGATTTGTATCAATCAAGTTCACCACAGTACCTAGAGACGAGTCCATGATTTATATCAATCAAGTTCACCACAGTACCTAGAGACGAGTCCACGATTTGTATCAATCAAGTTCACCACAGTACCTAGAGACGAGTCCATGATTTGTATCAATCAAGTTCACCACAGTACCTAGAGACAAGTCCATGATTTATATCAATCAAGTTCACCACAGTACCTAGAGACGAGTCTGCGATTTGTATCAATCAAGTTCACCACAGTACAGAGAGACGAGTCCACGATTTGTATCAATCAAGTTCACCACAGTACCTAAAGTCGAGTCCATGATTGTATCAAACAACAGTTTCCTATTTCATTATTTGGTTTAGTATTAATATAGATGTTCATTTCCTTGTCATTTAAAATCACCGGCACAGAATGTTTTTTAATACCATCAAAACAGATGGATCAAGAGCAATTCTACTATCGATGTCCATTATTTCCATAAAAGTAATATAAAAAACGTCCAGTTAATAAAACAACCATTTTTACATCTTCATTCTGATATAAAATCATAATCATAATCTAGCTGTCTCTCTATATGCATCTTCAGTATTTCTATATACATGGAGACACAAACATTATTGTCATTAGTATCATTCACGGCCCAGGGTTGTACCGTACAATGGACACTTACAGCTAGCCTAACGGATCCATTCACTTGATTGATGTGTCTTATTTATTGTCTGTGTAGTTTTGTGCATGGTACAGTCCTCCAGCCACTATACTTGTAATTAGCATACAAATTTCTCACTGTACAAATTACAACCTTCAACTGGGGTAAATTATGGCACAAATTAGGTTTACAGATTTCATTAGTTTGGACCGACCCAGAATGGTAACGAAGGCGGAGGTTGTTGAAAATGGTGTATAGATGTTGGGGGAGGAGGAGGGGTTGAAAAAACAGCCTGCGATGTCGACGTCGTATAAACAGATTCCGATATACCAGTATTCCACTGCGGGGGTTGGTTGTTCTGATAAAAGGACGTAGGGGGTAGAGGTGGTGGTGCTAGCGGGGAAGCAGCAGGACCTCCCCATTGAGGGAAGGGGATATTCTGGGGACTAGAAGGTCTGTACTGTAAGGTAGTGGACTGTTGAGTTGGTACCTGAAATGATTGGCTTACAGGTAACGGTTGACTGGATATAGGTAACTGTTGACTGTACACAGGTAACGGCTGATTGGCTATAGGTTGTAACAGCTGATTGGATACCTGTTGACTAACTACTGTCATTGGTTGACTTTGCATTGCGACTGACATACTGGCAACTGGGATATTCTGACTGTGTATCGGTAACGGTTGGCTAGAGAGGGGTTGATATAGTGTTTGTTCTTGTACAGGAACCTGATTGGTTGTTATAAATTGGGGTTGGTCGGGAGGAGGTTGTGAATATTGGGGATAAGAGGGGTTAGCAGGGGTTATTGCCTGGGTATTGTATAACGTAGGGGCTGATGATATAGCTATTTTATAAGGCTGAAACTGGGGATCTATCGTTCCCTCTGTAGGTATTCGACTATTGTCCCGATTCTCGGTGGTTATTTCACTCTCTCCGTTCTTCCCATTCTCCTTAATAACATCCATATTTTGTTCACCGTTGTCCTCTGTAGAGAGAAAAGAAAATAGATCTAGTGTTCTACAATAGATGGCATAAAATAAAATAGGGTTTAACGTTCTACTGTTTTGCTCTGAACTGGGCTAATGAAGACGGGCATACGCCATACAGTGTGCTATGAGGAAAATTTTGCCCGGGTAGTGGCACTATGGCCTACTCTTATATCGAATTCCAACTGCCAAGGGATCTTTTACGTGCATGCCAATGTATACACAGGACTTTTGTTTTTCATCCCAGCTTTTCTTGTCAGGCCCTCAGTCCTGCACCACTAACATGGGGAAACCACGCCGGAAAATCCTGATGAACTTTGTCAGCCAATGCGGGGACCAAACACCCGACCGCCATGCTAACGAGCAAGCATCATACCCACTTAGCCACCGCACATTAGATAGCAAGAGAGATACGGGGTTTAACATGTGCTTAGGAATGTTTAGCACTTGGAGAAAACAGAAGGACATAAAGAACACCCCTGCGGTTAGGCAGGTAAAACCACACCCCTCGATTCAATAACTGACAGGTAAAACCACATCCCTTGACTCAATAACTGAAATGGTGTTTTAACAATACAGGTGAGCATCAATCTACTGTACACACCTGGATAATGAACCTACCTAATGCAACATATATATCTCTTACCTTTGTTTATTATTTTCTTGGTTAAATTTTTATCTTTTTTACTTTTTGGTTCATCATCAGATGATTGTGAACTTCTTTTAGTACCTGTATCAACAGATAAACATTAATATAAATAATCCTCCAAGGTTCAACATCTACAGTTAGAACATCAAAAGATATCCAAGATTACATGTGGTACTAGAGGAGGGAGAGGTCATTCTGGGACTAACACATTCAATTTTATTTCAATAATTCAATTGTGCATAGTGGTCCTTAGCAGTGGTAGAAAACCAGAGGACACAGAGAAAACACACAAGGTTAGACAAGTAAACCTACTCCTTGTCGTACAACTGGGGAATCGAAACCATGCCATTTGATTTGAATCAATGACAATCTTTTGATCAAATGTGCACACGTTAACCATTTGACCACACAACCCTGCTAAATACTGAATAGAACAGAACCATTCATTGGACTGATATTCATTTTTAATTCCAATTGCCAAGAGGATCTTTAACGTGCACCTCGGTTTTTTGTCCCATCCCAACGACTAGACACAATCAATGGTGCCAAGTCAGAGAGCTCTTCTCGTCAAATGAGGATTCGAATGTCAGACATGTCAGTCAACACTGCCTGTTTTAATCTATATATAAATTATGTACCTGTTTTAGGTGGTGGAGGCATCATTGTCTGTGTTTCACTGTATGGTGATACTCCAGGTCTATAATTATATAAAAATAATAACATCAATTTACAACTGTCAACGCTTCACAGTACATTGATATTTGTTTGTCCCATCTGAACAACTAGACACTATTCCATGCCAGGTCCTCCTTCCTACAACACCGACAAGGGGGGAAACCAGTTACATGTATAAAAAAACAAATCCTCAAATAACCACAAAAGTGACGGGAGAATTGTCATTTATAACACCATCACAGACAAAACAGTGTTTTTAGGGTGGTGCCCAGCAAATTGTTGTGGAAAAGAAATCGTGACAAGAAATTGAGACGTTGTTCTGGAAATAATAATGTTAGTTGTAACAGAACTAAAGAGAAAGAGAGAGAAAATATATTTTAGCACTTTGGGGTCTTTTAGCTATAAAAGGAAACCGGAGGGCCCAGTTGCACAGGTGACCTTACTCCTTGTCGCGTACAAGAGGGGAATTGAAACAAGGGTCTCAATGACAGACCTTGTCATTTTAATACGGTTAAACCATCGGGTGGATATTAAACCTCATCTCACTCTTTCTCCTGGCCTTTACGTAAATAAATCTAATCTTACCTGGACGTATCTATGGTACCACCAAATATGGGATTAATTCCAGACTGTGAACTAATAGTGTTGGTATTATTGTGTACAACTGTCGACTGGGACGCAGCTTGATTCATTAAATGTAACGGACCATGCTGATACCCCAATAAATTATCGGGAATCGGCTCGTCATGTTTTTCTTCCGTAAATCTTCTCTTTGGTTCTTCTTTTGGCGTGGTGTTATACGGGTGGCTGATTGGAGGACCAGTGTCGTATGGGTAGCTGATGGGTACGTTGGTATTATACGGAAGACAGGTCGATGTATTTGGCATACTCATCGAGACAGTTGGCGTAGATATGTCACAACTATACGGTTGGCTACATCTCACAGAAAACTAGAAATAAAATGGCATAGTTTTAACATCTTCTTTTCTGCAAAAACACAGAGAGAAATGAGGTTTAATGTCCACTCAACACAAACTAGGTCTTTTCGCGACTAACATATGGTTCAATTTTATTTCAATGATCCGTTTGTGCGTAGGGGTCTTTAACAGTGGGAGGAAACCGGAGGACCCAGAGAAAACCAACAAGGTTGGGCAGGTGACCCTACTCCTTGTCACGTACAATCGGGGAATCAAAAGGAAATTTTGAGAGGAATTCCAATTGCCATAGATTCTTTCAATTGTACACTGGACCAAAAGACAGAAATGAAATGGGGTTTAACGTCCTACTGTTGTGCTCCTATACTGGGCTAATGAAGACGGGACCAAAAGACAGATGCAAGGATGAGAAATGGGGTTACATCCACTCCTCATAAAATAGAGCAATTCAGGACTAACATATGGTACAATTTTATTTCAATAATTAGCTTGCATGTAGGGGTCTTTTAGGCCGGCAAATCCTACTTGTTAAGTTTAATCCAGAGATCAAAGCCACACCAATTGACGTAACGGCAGAACTTATGATCTATGGAGCATACGTTGGACCACTCGAACCCCAACCCCACCAAAGGTCACAACTCTGTGATAGCAAGAATATTATGTTCATCGTCATACTTGTTTTTCTTATTTTAAGTTTGTCATCTTGGAAACCAACTGCAAAGCCAAAGAAGATGATTAAACCGAGCAGCAATCTAAAATCAATTTACCGGTTGTAAAGGAAGATAACTGGGTAACCATTTCATTTTTCTGCAAAATATTGAATATTCGTTGCAGGCTTGTTTGGGGTGGTATAGGGAGGCAAATGGAACAGCCAGACATTAGTATCGCATTTTAAGTACATTTCCCACGATACAACTCTCTATTTTTGAAAATAATCAAATGATATGTCTATTTTGCATCATTATGTTGTAGTATTGGGTAGAATGTGGTGATATTGGGGTGGTATTGGGTAAATCGTCCCACCCGTTTGACCTACCTGTGGTATCTGTTGGCCTACTAGTGATAACGGTTGTTGACCAACCATAGATAGAGTTTGTTGAGGTTGGGCCTGTTGTACTAACTCCATTGTTTGACCGTTTGGTGTGGTTATTATAGTCGGTAACTGACCAGGGGACATCACTGTTTGTGGTGGACCGACGACGGTCATCTGACCTCCACCTGCCTGTGGTTGACCTACTAATATCTGACCTTCTGGAACAGCTGTAAGGATAACAAGTCATTCAAGTCTTGCATGGGTCATTTGTACTTTCGCTAAAATATCAAATTTAACAAGGCCTGGATTCATTAGGGTACTCTGCTACCAATATGGCGGGGTCTTGTTACATAGTGAGCAGATTGATCAATAAAATTCCAATTTGTAAATACTAAACAGAATTGAACCTTTCTTGAACTGATATTCTTTTGTGAGAGAGAGAGAGAGGTTTAACATCCACTAGACAAAAACTAGGTCATTTCGGGACTAACATATGGTTCAATTCTATTTCATTAATTTGCTTGCACATAGGGGTCTTTATTAACAGTGGGAGGAAACCAGAGGACCTGGAGAAAACCCACTAGGTTGGACAGGCGACCCTACTACTTGTCACATACAACCGGGGAATCGAAACCACGCCAGTTGACTCAATGACAGACCTTATGAAACAGCACGCACACGCTAACTGTTCGGCCATCCAACCCCCACTTTCTTTTATAGATTTAACTTTCACAATAGTTTACAAGTGATTCCTATGGCGCTAAATAATGCATCAAACCTTTAAACATAGAATAACAATTTGTAGAAAACTTAGCCCCCGAGGCCTAACTAAATTGCTTATGAAACAGCACGCACACGCTAACTGTTCGGCCATCCAACCCCCCACATCCTTTTAGAGATTTAACTTTTACAACAGTTTACAAGTGATGCTAAATATTATATCGAACTTTTAAACATAGAAAAACAATTTGTAGAAAACTTAGCCCCCCCCCCCCCCCCCGAGGCCTAAGCATAGTGTTTTCAAATTCACTGTGGTCTTGATAAATAGTCATTTGGGTCTTCTGTACAATGTTTTGTTTAACTTTTTGAAATTTGAAAATTTGATCTAAAAGCTTTGCAGAAGAGCAACCAAATTGGTTTGTCTTTTTTCCTGCCTTAAAATACCAATTGACATATGTTTCAAAATCGACGACTATCCCAAGATATAGAATGAAATAGATGAAATCTTACCTATTTATTGATTACTGTTATCGATGAAATCTTACCTATATATTGATTGTTAGGATTATTGATATCAAATTGATGTGTTTGTTGTGGTTGAGCCTGTAATATTGGTGGTGGTACACTGGTGTTGGGTACTAATACAACATTCTCGCTATTTATACCTCCATTTTCTATAATAAAATATAATATATAACACAGTGGTACAGTAAATTAAATAGAAGGTCCAAGTTTGATCTCGGAGCTAGTCAAGAAAATTTCTTGGATTTTCAAACATTGAGACAGAATTTGAAATAAGAGAGGACCATAGCGCCACTGTCCTCACTAAATAGCTTGGTTGGGACAGAAAGCAGAAAGTTAAAGACTATTTGGATCCATAAAGGGCAGAAATAAAACCCTACGGTGTAGACAATCATGTAGATTCCAGTAAATTCTGATATTATGTGGAATTTGTTCTGACAGTCTGAATATTTAATCTAGGAGGGTTGTATCAGTAACCATGACAACTCAGATCAGGTCACCTTCTTATCCTCCATCTATATTCCTTTATTTATATCTATATATACACCCTAGTCTCTACAATATTATCTAACATATCGTTCAATTTTATTTCAATAATTTGCTTGCGAGTAGATGTCTTTAGCAGTGGGAGGAAACCGGAGAACCCTGAGAAAACCCACGAGGTTGTACAGGCGACCCTACTCCTTGACATGTACAACCGGGGAATCGAAACCATGCCAGTTGACTCAATGACAGACCTTACGATACAGCACGCACAGTCGCACATGGTAACCATTCGGCCATCCAAGCCCCCTGGGAAAAAAACCAGAGGACCAAGAGAATACCCCTAGGAAGCTGGACAGGCTAAACTACTTGTCACATGCTACTTCACTCAATGACAGACCTCATATTCTAACGTGTACATGTTTATGTTTAGATCAGGTTATTTGTTTGATATTTTACAACTGTCCGTCGGTTAGTAAGGATCTATACCCAGGTTCTTCATTTGGACGTAAGTGTTGACAATTTTCGACTGTCCGTTAAGAAGGATGACCTACCTAAATTATGATGTAACGAGAATGCATTAACCATTCGGTCATCACCTCCCCACCTACCTGGACCCTTAGTAAGGATGACCTACCTATATTATGATGTAACGAGAATGCATTAACCATTTGGTCATCACCTCCCCACCTACCTGGACCCTTAGTAAGGATGACCTACCTATATTATGATGTAACGAGAATGCGTTAACCATTCAGTCATCACCTCCCCACCCACCTGGACCCTTAGTAAGGATGACCTACCTATATTATGAGACATGATTAGACCCGATGGTAAAGGTGAGGCTACTAGAGGAGACGTTATCGCCATCGTGGTATACGAGTTAGACATCGATGATGGCATCATTACAGCCGAACCCATTGATGTAAATACTGTTTCATTCTTAAAACCTGCAAAAAAACAATCAACACCTATATGTTTTTGTTGTTAAAAAAACTGCATGAACAACGAACACATACTCTCTCATTCTTAAAACTCTATATGCTGAATTTGTAATCTATATAGTTATGAGCAGATGTAACAGATTTCTCTCACAAAGTGACTTGTTTCATTCTTTTGCAAACTGTTCAAACTTAAGTGCAACTTCAATAGAAGGCTTGATGTTGCTTTAACTCAATACTTCTGATCAAGCCCTTCACGTAATCCCCAGCATATTTCGGCACTAGTTTCGATTGGAGCCTATCGGATTCCTCAATCATCGTGAATATCAAGTCTCACGCTTTTTGTGGAGGTGACCATGTTTGATTTTATTGTGATTGTGTCACAACCCCTGATTGTACGCTATCATTCAAGTGTCTGCATTAAAGGGAGGTAACGCAGCTATAAGTTTGGAAATTGCAGACCAGTCTAGATGTTGTTAAACTTGCGGTCATTGCTTCAGGAACATGGTTTATGTGAGAATGTCAGACTGTTGCTAGTCGTTGGGGAACTGAGTACAGATGGCGTCATTCTGTTTTATGTTCTCATCCAACAACTATAAATATATAAACTAACCTGGGTGCATATTTATCATAGAAGATGATGGTAAACTTGACGTAAACATTACAGAAGTTGGTGAAGATGCTGTTGGTATCATATGTGTTCCAACTTGTCCTACCATACCACCTTGTTGCATTCCTGTTAATAGACACATTATAGATTGGGTTTAACATACTTTTGGTTCCGATCACAACCCGTGCAGCGCCAGGTTATCCGCTAGTTTATTATAAATGTCTGACAGCTAAAGTGATGATGAATTACTGTCACATTTATGACTATTTACTGACAGTCATAGTGACGATAAATGTCTCACAACTGCAGTGATGATAAATTACTGACATCTGCAGCAGTGAAGATAAATTACTGATAGGTTATGGTAAGATTAAAGATTATGAATAAAATGGTCATATTTCTAGATCGCAAATTCGGGAATGGAAATAAGGTACCAGGTGTCAGACAATATCAGGAACAAATTTAGGCTTTGTCAGGCACTGTTACCCGGGTGCCATCCTCAGTTTCCCCAGTGGTTTGTTTTCGTTCTACTACCCTGGGTTCATCCATGGGGTATTCATGTATTTCATGTATTCAAATTATCTGTTCTAACCTTGGTCGTAACTAAAGTCTACAAAACCAATAAAAAAAAAACAGTTTACAAACCAGTCTTACTGCCTCATTGTTTACGTTCACAATATGAGAGTTACTTCCCTTTGCCTAAGTCCTTTGCAATTAATGATTTACGGAATTGGTTGATAAAAACATCAGTCATCAAGGGCAGATAACTTGAATACGTAAATACCCTATGGATGAACCCAGGGTATAGTCGGGTAGAGTGGAATGAGACCACTGTGGATACCCGAGTGCCTGTCATTTTGTCTGATCATTCACATTCGTCTTATTTAATTTATAACTAAAACCAATATATCCATATATTCGTCCCATCTTCATTAGCCCAGTCGGAGTAGAACAGTAGGACGTTAAACCAATAAATCATTTCATTTCTCGGTGATTATATACAGATATATGGATATTATTACAAACCTGGTGGTAATACGGAGGGTTGGTTTAACGTCATTGGTTGATTCATGGTTGTTAATGCTGGTTGACCAATGAGATTAGATCCATTTAAAGAATCTGTAATAAATCAATAAATCAGTATATTAGTATGATATATTCTATTTATAGATCTACTGTTGTTAAATATTGAAGGATTAATTTATATAACACAGGGTACCACTATAATGATGATGCTGGACGGTAGCCATGGCTACAAGCTGGGCGGTAACCATAATTATACCTGTATAGCCTTATAGCCAAACTAGGGTATTTATTTCAAAATTTTCCTAGTTGGTCAACTTTTTACTGAATAACCAAAATATATGACAATTTTCGCCAGTATCCCAATGGTTTTTGTATTTGATTTAAACATTAACTGAAGTTTTTACGTTTTACTGTTTAGATCTTTGAACGTCTAATTCTATAGCGTATAAATTGACTGACAGATAAGTTCTCAAGCTGGTCAATTTCACTGCCAATCTGTCAAGACCGGTTGATATGATTCAAACAAGAGCCCAGAGCCAAGCATCTTAGAGTGATGTCCCCTATGTCATTATAACATCTACCATAATATTATCTTTGAGTACATCCATATTCACGTCAAACACATTTTATTAAACACAACGCGACGCTTTATTTTGGTGACAAATAAGTTGAGGTTTAATACGATTGTAACAGTCTGTTTTTATACATATCCCTATTCCAGGTTAATTCTGGGTTCTACCGTTTATAATATCCAAACAGATTGGTTCAAAAATTTGGAATATCTGTCCTATATCGACTATTTCTTTCTTCTTTATAAATGCCTTGAACTTGGGGGATTATTCACGAAAACCTACTTTAAGAATTCAGCCTGTTTATTGGTCGAGAGATAAAATGTGTGTTAGGGTTTTAGCCATCAGCCAATGAAAAGACTGTATTTTTAAAAGTTTTCGTGAACATGGTTTATATCATGGTAGAGGTTATTGTTTTGTTGATATATTTAATATTCTAATATTGATGAAGGTATAAATCAGAAACATTACATATTCTACCATAATAACTTTTTTTCTTTCAGTCGAAAAATTTTCTTCCGTATTACTTAATTTGCCAGACTAATTTTACTGTAACCCGAGTATCATTTAATCCTGTGTATGTAGCACTAAATTCTTTCAGTCATTAAATATTAAATTTTCGTTTAAAAACATGGTTTAACAATCGCTCAAGTAACTGTTGGAGACTTTCAGCTAAATATTAAACACTGTAACCTGGGTATCATTTAATCTTATGTATCTAGCACTAATTTCTTTCACATTCATTTAATATCAAATCTTTGTACAAATCATTAAAAATCACCAAAAAATCATCTAATTTGTACTTGTGGCCAGTTTAAAGCTGACCATTCAATTTTGATAATGAGTGTCCAATTTACAAGTATTTAATTTCTCGATCACTGTTAAAAAATAAACAACCCAATTGATTATTAATGTATAATGATTAATTTTTGAACAGTGGTCAGGAAATAAACACTTGTACATTGGACACTCATTATCAAAATAATTCAGTCAGCTTTAAACTGGACACAAGTACAAATTAGATGATTTTTGGTGATTTTAAACAATATTTTTGAATTTTTAAACAAAGATTGGATATTAAATGAATGTGAAAGAAATTAGTGCTAGATACATAAGATCAAATGATACATGGGTTACAGTGTTTAATACTTAGCTTAAAGTCTCAAAAAGTTATTTGAGTAAATGTTAATCCCTTGTGAATTACAAAATTACGAAAGTTAAATTAGTCTGAAAGCAAACAATGGTTCAATTCAGATATGAAGAATTAAAAATTTGTCAACATTGTTCTGCTTTTTGCAGACGATATAAACGGGATACAAACAAACCAAGCCAGTCCAAAATATAACTTTCACTGAATTCATTTGATGAGCCTCTCTTTAACCTGACTGAGAGATAGATCAGCTTATTGTTAATTTAGCAGATTTAATATTTAGTTATTTATAAGCGTGTAAAATATAAAAGTTTTTGAAATACAATTATCAATTCTAAAAATTTTCATAATTTGCAATTTGAATGTAACATGGCTAGAATGTGTTAAATATGTTAAAAACACGAACTCTGAACGAAACTTTTCTGTATTAATATGTATTTTCTGTTTTATGATCATCAACAATTTACAAAATATCAAAATAATAATTTTTTAAATATAACTACATTTTATCACAGAATTCTCTTAAATTTTATTATAATAATGTTATTTTTTAATTAAATTTTAAACGGAGTACAGCAATTTGTCCAAATAATTTTTGTTTCACCAGAGAATTCTGTAATAAAGTTGTAGTTTAACATTAATTAACTAATCCTAATCTTTTAAATTAATCCTTCAATACAAATAAACAGTATTACTCTATATATACAATGAACTCTGACCTTTGCGATTATAACTAATATAGTGGAGGTCCTATATGTAATATCATGAAATCATATCTTGTCTAAAATTTTTAGACTTGTGCATAGAAAATCAGAATGACTTTGTGAGTTCAATTATTTTTCTAAGGGTTCGGGTTTGGTGTGTTCCTTAGGTTTTTAAGTCCGGGTTCCCCTTTTCAGAGATGCACGACAAAAGGACCTGTAGTTGTTGGAATGATTGTAAAAGACAGTTTAATTTCGAAGTAGGGTAAGTTGACATGTCACCAATTGTGCAAATTTCTCTACATAGCATGGGTGATGTCAGTTTTGGTTTGGGCAGAAAGCAGAAAGTCCAACCCTATTTGGATACATAAAGGGCAGAAAAACCCCAAGGTGTAGACAATCATGTAGATTCCGGTAAATTCTGATATGTGGAATTTGTTCTGACAGTCTGAATATTTAATCTAGGAGGGTTGTATCAGTAACCATGACAACTCAGATCAGGTCACCTTCTTATCCTCCATCCTGTTGCAAAGGATTATGGGATTCTTAATTACAAATCTTTAATCTTTTTTTCTATCCAACTAAAAAATTTGCTCCCATTCTGGATTATCAACAAATAGTGTATCAGTTATAAATTTTTAAAATTGGACAAATTCTTAATTGAACACAAAAAAAAATTGTAGACACCCAGATAATTAAACCGAAATACTGACAATTGTTTTTTTGCTGTAAGAAAATGCATAAGATTAAAACATGTTGTTGAGGTGGTATTTATTTTTCAAAATTTAACAAGGTCTGAAAAGAAAAAACTTCTATAATTCCTGAAAAAATGAAATACATATTGATTAAATAGATTGCGGAGCCTGCAGAAAACATTTGTTAACAAATAAAAACAAGAGTATTTGAAGAATAAAACCGAGAAATTTGTTCCCTGGTGGAATCCATTATTGATGGTGGGTGACCAATCGAAACATCAGCTGATAGTAGAAAAGAAATTGAACCAATGAAAGGATCGCAGACTTACGCTGCTGGGTAACTCCTATGAACATGGGAGCAACTGTTGGATTACCATTAGTCATAGCTTGTGGTATTGCTGCTAGAGCTTGTTGGAAATGGGCGTATTCTTGCTGGACCTAGAATAAAACAGGACAAACAATTTGTTATAGTTAACCTAACACCTTTCATGCTTCCATTTTAAATCCACGAAACACAACTTAATACTTCTTTCATGCCACTCGAAACTACACAATTACACAACCTTTATTCATACTTTCATTTTAAAGGAGCTAAATCCCTAATATCTGGGACCTAGATATTAACACAAATGGGCCGCAACGCATACAATAATGTAATATGAATTATATATATAAACTGATTTACATTCAATCGTTTTCGTTTTTACTCTAATTTCTAATCTGTCATGTTCAGCGAAATACGCCAGAAGTTTCAATCGAATGGCAATCTCTGGTTATTCCAGTCTACTTCGATAGTATTCATTGCACATGCTCTCCAGATAAGAATATGAAGTCACTGTTTGACATGGCTTGTGGAATATGTCTAGCTTTGTTCTCCGAGTCCCTTGTTACAAATAGCACTGAAACGCATTATGGTACACGTATCGTGTACTAATGGTAAAATGTTTAATTTGTGTTAAATATTAGATATCAGAAGCCCATCTTTTCCCGTTAAGATGACAACATCAATGTTGATTTAAATTGACAAATAATTCGTGTTTTCAATGTTTTGGATGATACTGAGTTAGAGACTTAGCTACTTTAAATTATCTGTTAAAATCTTGAAACAATTACACAACTCCCTCCTTTCTCAACATTTATCTCTAAAGAGGCACTTTCAATTTGGCAATTGTTATCAATTGGTAAAAGATTTCTACCTTTTCATTTTGTACATTCAAAAGCTGATTGTGAGAACAGCCCTCAAACCTTGTTATAAAGGGATTTTTTTTTTAGGCTTTACCTATGAATCATTTATGATTTACAGCCGTTTTCTAGCAGTTCATCAAAGATTCCTTAGAATGAAGGAAGTATCCGTTTAATTACTTTGAACAGATTTTCCAAGTTTACATTTCTTGTCAAAAATGACAATGCCCCTTTACTACAATCAATCTATCAGTCTTAAGTCCTTCTTTTTAATCCCTTAATGAAACAACCTAACAGGGCTTTCACTTTACAATGGGAGCCACGGACGCTAAGTGAGTAAAATGCTGGTTTGCTACTCTGGAGGTCGCGGGTTCGCTCCATGTGTTGGCTGTGAAAGTTCATAGGGGTTTTCCGGTGTGGTTTCCCCTTGTCCTTGGTGCAGGACAGTAGGATGTTAACCCATTAAGCGTGACGTTTTTAAAACGTTAACTACCCCCTATTGTGTAATTGTGACGAAGAACTATGCACTATGTTCTAAGAATAGACTGGGGAAAATACCTCCAAGGCGTTATATTATGCCCTACACACAGTGAGTGGCAGTTTTCCAGGACGTAATATAACGTTCTACGCACTTAATGGGTTAAACCCATTTCATTTGTTGTGATTTAAGGGTAAGATGCTTGAAATTCTAATAGTAAACTCACTGACCAGTAAGTTCTCCGACCTGTAGATATGACAAATAAAAGTCTGTTCCACTTCACTAACTCCGGGGTTCATCCACAAGGGAGACATATATTCAATTTATCTGCCCTTTTTATCGACCAATCAAAAAAGTCTTTAAATACTAAGGAAGTTGGCGAAGGAAAAGAAACTCCTCTTGTTGCAGTCATATTGCTGTGAGCGTAAACAATGGGGCTAAGACTGGTTTGTAATCTGTTTGGTTGGTTTGTAGAATCAATCTACAATCAAGGGCAGATGATATGAATACGTGAATACCCCATGGATGAACCGAGGGTATAGTTGAGTAGAATGGAATGAGACCGACCACCGGGGATACTGAGGATGACATACAGTGTGCTATGGGAGAAATTTTGACCTAACAGTAGTGTTTCCGTCTGAACTTCATCAAATTCAACTTAATCATGGTTCATTTTACGTGCACGGTAACAGTTTTTGTTTTGTTCCGTCCAAATCACTAGACAGTCCTTGCCAGGCCTTCTGTTCTGCACCAATGACAAGGGAAAACCAGGTTGGAAATTATTGAGGAACTTTCAGTAACATCATGGAATCCCGTATGGAACCACTGTCAATTTATTTTCATTATCAGCGATAACAGAGTTTTCACTATACGAGTTCAAGAAGACAGGTGTTTCAATAAAGGTGTGTATATACTGAATGACAAGACAGGTGTTTCAATCAGGGTGTGTATATATATACAGTTCATGCGTGATCAATATATCAACTGTTACAATATTAACGTAAACCAATCTAACGCAAAATCATAAAATAAAATAAAATATTAAATCGCTATGAAGGGAACAACATTGGGTGTGTATTAGGTTAGTGCATCCACAAGCAAAATACCCAAAAAAATATTTTTAACTAGCTCGTCTGGAAATGTAAAAAATCGAGTATACTTAAAGAGTTATTTCATTTTTGTACTTTTCACGTGTTTTTTGTTATCTAAAATCTCTGACCCTCAATTAATGGATTTTTAATCCTATGTAAACTACAATATTGTGAAAGTTGAATCTCTAAAAAGAATATCAATTTAAAAATGGTTTGAATCCATTCTGTATTCATATAGATATAATTAATTGAGGATATAAAAGGGACAAGCTCGATCGTTAGGTGTATCGCTTAACTACACTAAAAACAACCAAAAACATACGATTTCATTTCAGATATTTAAAAAGTTTAAATTTCGTTTGACAGTGGAGTCTAGAAGAGTTTATCAATAAGTCTCGCTTTACTTTATTTAGGGAATTAGCCAATGAAATAACTGTTTACTTGAGGTCTACTTGGACTGGGCACAGAATTATATTAGATACATATTGCCTGGTTGACAAAAAATTAATTTTAATCTGCAGTTTGGGGTCGGCCAGGACCCCCCCCCCCCCCAAAAAAAAACCCACCTGTGTTTATGGTTACTTGGGTCAGTTGTAAAGTATTTTTTTTTTTTTTCTATTCAGGTTTGTATTATCTGGGAGCCACGGTAGCTAAGTGAGTAAGACGCTGCCTTGCTAGCCTGCATTGCCGAGAAAATTCATCGCGATTTTCTGACGTTGTTTTCCCATGTCAGTGGTGCAGGACGGAGGGTCTGACAAGGACAACTGTCTAATTAAGTCATTTGGACAGGACAGGACAAAAACTATTGGCGTAGAAGTAAACGAACAACTACAATTCGAATGTATGGCATATGCCTGTCTTCATTAGCCCAATAAGACCAGAACAGTAGGACGTTAAACCCAATTTCATTTCATTTTATTTGTATTATCTATTTCTAGCTTTATTACTGAGTACGATTATTGAAAATAATATCGACATCGACATATCAGTGTTTTAGGGACTGCAAAATGAGAAAACAGTTTAGGATCCTCGATTTCGGCTAAAAAAAAATAAGGTCGGTACAGTAACGACAAACATAGGTAATCTTTTTCTTGGATTAAGAGACTCAGATTTATTTTCTATATATTTAGTAAGTGATCTAGCAAACAAAACATGCTATATATTGTTAATAAGACCTGTAGGTCTAGTTAAAATGCTGGTGGGAGGAGTTACTGTTTGAACACAAGTATTTGGCAGTGTTTTTATTTGAAATAATGGTTCAATACATCAGGAACAGAATCTAAATTCCGGAAATTGGAAAATTTGCAAAATGCAACAAAATTTCAAATTATTAGACTTGTACCAAGATTAATTATTTCTGATTACCTTCAGAACTCAGGCAGAGAGAGAAATGGGTTCAATGTCCACTCAACACAAATTAGGTCATTTCAGGACTAACATATTTTTTATTTCATAATTTCAATAATTTGCTTGAATGTAGGGGTACAGAGAAAATTCATGAGGTTGGACAGGGCGACCTTACTCCTCGTCACGTACAAACTGGGAACAATGCCATTTGACTCAATGACAGGTTTTTTGAGATCTTGACCAGTCAATAAACAATAGAGACTTAGGTGTTATTTGACAATACAAACTGCGTTGCTGAGATACACATCTTTTAAGATTCACCAAGATCAATCCCGCTCACCCCCTCCTCAAAACCAGTCCCGCTCACCCCCTCCTAAAAAAACTCCCACCAGCATTTTTAAATAAATAACAAAAAAAATTTGAAGGACCATTCATTCATAACACTCATTCTTACAAATATTCGATTCAAAGTTTCATATAAAAATATTATCACAGAAATTCATGAAAATCAAAAAAAAATTTCATCTAAAGATAAATTGCCTTCTTCAAAATCAAAACATCGAATATAAAAGAAATTATTTCCACCAAGCTGAAAGAGAGAGGCCATTAAAACATGTCTTTATGTTAGATTAATATACATCGAGAAAATATTGAAAAATATGAACTTTACGGCCAATTTTTGAGACAGGTCACAATCTGTAGAATCAAGACAAACAGAGTATTTTATTTCAGAGAAATTTGAAAATGTTTGAAAGATTATTTGTGTAGAATTTAGTATGACTAGAGAAGAGAGAATTTTGAGGAGAATTAATTCTGATATTGTGAAGATTGTGGTTAAATGAACTTACAGTTTGAATAAGATTCGAGGCTAAGGCTTTCGCTTGCTGTAAACCCTCCATACTCGGATGTCTACAATAGAAAATATAATATACATCATCAATGAGAGAGAGAGAGAGAGAGAGGGGAGAGGGGAGAGAGAGATTAATTCGTTTCGTTTGCACCAATGGACATATTAAACTTTAATAAATATTATTTCTGAACAAACTGACACCTGACAGCCTTCCCTTGTCTGGGAATTCCAATTTAGCAATAATTCGTTTGCACCAAGGGACATAAAAATTCTCAAAGCGGGGCTTATGTCGACTTTGCAACTCAAAGCTACTAGTTGCAGTCAGTTGCAAGTGTCGATCATATCAGCAACTGAGGACAACTGAGAGCAACTGAATTCGGAGCAATTATGTCGATTCGGAATTGATAGCGATCACACTGAACACATGACTGTTAATTTATTCATCACGTGATCAACAAAATGGCGAATAACTCAGAAGAAGCAACCCAAAGGCATGGTCGGTCTTGCTACAATTCTAGTAGTATATTATTGTTCACATCATCAACATTTGAAAAGTGGGTGTCCAGTTCGCGTGCATTTGCTTATTTATAAAGTCACATGACACATGTCTCTTATCACGTGATGTTATTTCCATGGAAACAAGATGCCACTAGTTGCAGCGAGTTTCAGAAAGTTGAACATGTGCAACTGACTGCAACTAGTTGCTTTTAGTTGTATGAACCGCTCAGATCAACCTTTTTCAGTTGCTTACAGAGAGAGAGAAAGAAATGGGGTTTAACGTCCACTCGACACAAACTAGGTCATTTTGGGACTAACATATGGTTTAATTTTATTTCAATAATTCGATTGTGCGTAGGGGTCTTTTAGCAGTGGGAGGAAACCGGAGGACCCGGAGAAAACCCACGAGGTTGGACAGGCGACCTCACTCCTTGTCACGTGCAACCGGGGATTCAAAACCACGCCAGTTGACTCAATGAGAGGCTTTATGATACAGCGCGCAAGTGCTAACCATTCGGCCATCCAACACCCCTTGCTCCCAGTTCCCAATGCCAGTTGCTTTCAGTTGCAAGGTTGACATAAGCTCCCCTTAATAAATATTGTTTCTGAACAACCTGACAGCCTTCCCTTGTCTGGGAATTCCAATGTCAGCAATATTGCTGTATTTATAAAAAGGGAAAAACCCGAATTACTTTATTTTGTCAGTATGTTCCTTTAACAGACATTATCAACCATGTAAATTGATTCAAATACCTTATGTTGGCTTTTTATTTTTTAATTGTGTATTTTGTTACAAAATTTAAATGTTTGTTGCGTAGAGTTTTTCTTTGTCACTCTTTATTTCTTTCTAAAAATACCAGACAATGAAATTTTAAAGTTTGTTTTGTAAGTTTTTATGTTGATCAATATTTATTTTTTTATGTAGTGAATGTCGAACAAGAATTTTAAATACATGTTTTCTGGGTCAATATTTATTTATTTTATACACAGAGAACGAGAAAAGAGAATTTAAAATATTTAAACAAGTGTAAAACGTTGGCATGCGAGGTGTTAAATCAACTTACTGTATTTGGATATGCATTGGTTCGATTGAATCCGTATCACCAAATCCTGATCCCTTGCCACATAATGACGCAATTGCACCAGATTCACTCATAACATGCCGTAAAAAACTTCCCTGTTAAAATAAATTTAAATATGTGAATCAAACTCAAACAAATTTCTGTCTGGGTAAGTCAATAAATATTTGAGGGATTTTTAACGTCTTTCAAACTAAAATATTGTCAAAGTTGAATCTCTTAAGAGAATATCGGTTCAAAATATGGTTCGAATACGATTTGTATCTAATATAACATCGTGAATAGAAATTTTCTGAGCATCTAGGTCTATTGTTGCCCGAGTTGTCAAATGTTAATAGGAATAAAGGCTTTATTATTATTATTATTATTATTCATCTTCTATATCACTTCATTATATCCAGTGATATTTGTATGCGCTTATAGTCAAACGTCACAGGTGAAACCCCTATTATTAAATGTAATGTCAAAGTGTTGCTTGGTTAATCAATTATTTGAAATGGGGGTTTAACATCCTGCATCAACGAGGGGGTTTAATGTCCACATGGCACAAACAAGGTCATTTCGGGACTAACACATGGTTTACTTTTATTTCAATAATTTGCTTGCACGTAGGGGTCTTTAGCTGTGGGAGGAAACCAGAGGATTTGGGCAGGCGACCCTACTCCTTGTCACATATAATGGGGGAATCAAAACCACGCTAGTTGACTAAATGACAGACCGTATGATACAACGCGCACGCACTAACCATTCGGCCATCAATTTTATTTGCACGTAGGTGTATTTAGCAGTGGGAGGAGATCAGAGGACCCAGAGCAAACCCACGAGGTTTGACAGGCGACTCTACTCCTTGTCATGTACATGCGGAGATTCGAAACCACGGCACTTGGCTCAACGACCGACCTTGTGATTTCACGTGAACTAGATCACCCAACCACCACCAGGCTAATGAAGATGGGCAGATGCCATTCGGGGTGTTCTGTGATGGAAATCTTGCCAAACAGCATTTCTGCCTGTTCTTCCTTGAATTTCAACTGTCAAGGGTTCTTTTCTGTGAACGCCAATGTGTACATAGGACTTCAGGTTGTTATTCCTCATCAGGGAACTGTCACAAGCAACATAAGCCATTTTCTCAAACCAAATAATCAAGCACACGGTATAAAATAATCATGACAACTTACAGCTGGACCAATAATCTTGTTTTTAACATCAAAAGCTGGTGGTGCATGTTCTAAACCAATATATAATTTCTCTTGTAGAAACGTCACCTATAAATAATAAATACATATGAAATAAACACAGGTTTTATGCACCGACTGCAGGCCACGAAATTTCACGCGAACGATACCAATCGGTTACGTGCGGTGGCGCCACCTCAAAAACATGCGACCGATTTCCTAGTTACGCAAATTGAAATATCGGTTACGTTAACAAATTTCATTAACAGATTTATTCATATTTGATCAATTTTTATACAGGATGACTTGTGACACAGGTCTAAATTATTTGTATTATAGCACAAATATTAAATATAAAAAAATATAAATTAGTCAAGTTACTTCTTTAAAAAATACATTCACTGCAAGTGGAAATGAATAATAGCACCATTTAAATCTGGATAAAACATGAAAACAGCGCAACCATTTTATGTAACCAATTGGTTACGCAATAGTTATCTGACGTAACCAAAGAAAATAGTTACGCAGAGCATAAACCCGCAACCATTTTTCTGGTTACGCCAAAATTTGAAATTTCGTGGCCTGCGACTGGGCTAATGAAGACTGGGAAAACTCCAGCAGTGTACAATGAGAGAAATGTCAATGGTTATTTTACATGCACCAAAGTTTACATGGGATCTTCATCGATAGAGCTGTTCTTGTCCTGCACAAAAATAAGGAATTAAGTTTCTTACATTGCCATGGTAGATTGAACTATCAGTGAGAGAGAGAGAGAAAGAAATGAGGTTTAACATCCTCTTGACACAAATTAGGTCATTTCGGGACTAACATATAGTTCGATTTTATTTCAATAATTCGCTCGCATGTAGGAGTCTATAGCAGTGGTAGGAAACTGGAGGACCCAGAGAAAAACCAAGAGGTTGGACAGGCAACCCTACTCCTTGTCACGTACAACTGGGGAATCGAAAACCACGCCAGTTGACTCAATGACAGACCTTATGATACAGCTCGCACACGCTAACCATTCGGCATGCACCAACTGAATAAGATGCAATCTTAAAGATACATTCCCGTGTACGAACTGGGTGATTTAATGGTATATATGGACTAAAAACATATTCAAACTAATTAATTTGTCATAATTTTGCTTCAAATCCTTCTCAAACATCGTAATTGCGAAGGAATGCCCTGCTATAAAAATTCGATCAAACAAGGTCACGTTTACGTCATGTGACTCACCTCTCTTGGAAGTCAGAGGAGAATTCATTGCATACATAAGACGATGTTGTCTTTAATCGCTTACTATTTATTACAAATACTGAATCCTAATTAAATTCTCGGATTATCCACTACCTGTGTCTTTTTCCGTCATTTTTATCTCAGAAAGTGTTGTACGTCTAACTCTTCATAAAGTTTATCAACTTGTACATCAAGCACTCAATGTTCGCGTGTGACCTTTGACATCACGCAAGCAGAAATTCCTAATCGTCGGGCTGTTGATTAGGGGAACCCTTACATTTTTGTCCTGTATACTTTTCTGAGAACCCATCTTTAACCAATACAGCTAAAATATTTGATAAGGTTACATTTCTGTTCACACTGCATCTTGGGAACGATAAAACTGTGCCATGACTCAATTCTCTGTCACCTGATTGCCATTCCACCAAATTGAACAGAATGTCAATCAAGAAACCCATCAATCTGTACCATATTGTAGAAGAAAGATAGAGTATATATTTACCATAGCTTGTTGTTGAACTTGAGGACGGAAGAAAGTTGTTTGTTGTAATACAGGGGGTGGTGGACCTGGTGGTGCCATCTGTGGAACCGGTGACGGAGACATAAACTGATTATTATCAATCCAATTTGATTTAACTTCACTGCCTTCTTTTAAAATTTCATTCACCTTTTTAATAGCAACTAAAAAATAACAATATCGTAATTAAAGTAACAACGAAGCATCTGCATTTTTTGCTAAAAGAACAAATTTCTTGTGGATTAATCCACATTTTTCAGAAAACAAAATCAAAATACCAACCAAAGACAGATAATCTCAAGGCTGACCAATTTGACCACAACATATCCGATCTGATTAAAACACAGATCCTATCTTGTTTCATTTTTTATAGTTCAAAATTTCATTTTACTTGTCTTTACTACACTAGGATCTGGAAGAGTTGTTATATAACCCACGTTTTGGTTAATGTGAGGGATTAGCCAATAAAACGGTCTGTTATGGCGAGTTTTTGGCTAACCCACTAGAAACATCAACGCTGATAGGTTAATCAATTGTTGACGTCAAAGGGTCAAAAGCCGCTCGTATGACACCCGACATGACCTTCCGCTACAACCGGTCAGATCTTCATGAAGTAGAGGCCATTTAAAGTATAATAAAATAAAAAAAAAGGAAACAAAATATAGATCATTGGCTAATCCCTCACATCCAGAACGCAGGCTATATAACAACTGTGTAGTAAAGACAAGTAAAACGAAATTTTGAACTATAAAAAAACAAAACGAAATAGGATCTGTGTTTAAATCAGATTGTTTTATTTGTCTGACAAATGACCATTTTCGTGTTTTTATTAATTTGTCTGCAACAAGCGCCTTGGCTTTATATTGGGGCCAATATCATCAAGTTAGTTTGTCAGTGTGATGTTTTAATAAACTTACTGTTGACAGCTTGCTGTGTTGTAGCTTGTATGTATAAATATAGCGGTCTTTCTCTGAAATAAAAACAAAATAAATAAACTTCTTTCATTGATTCTTGATGTCCATCAGGCATTTATAGTTGTACACATTTAGACAACTGACAACAAATATTTGTATCTTCTTGAAATTGAAACTTTTTTTCATGTGAAATAAAAGAATGACAGTTATTATAAAATCACAATTCAATTGTATTGTCATATTATTCTATAGACAAAAACTAAGAGATAGAGAGAGAGAGAGAGAGAGAGAGAGAGAGAGAGAGAGAGAGAGATTTTATACAAATTTATTTATTATTATTATTATTGTTCGATTTATATAGCGCTTCATTACACGTGAAGGTTTCTAAGCGCATATCACAAACATATACTTCAAACACACAAAAACAATCAAAATCAGGAGAACATAATTAAACACAGCTGCCTGTTATTTCAATAATTCGCTTGCAGATAGGTCTTTAGCAGTGACACTACTCCTTTGTTAAGGAAAAGCTTGGGACCACAAGTGCCAAGGGATCTTTTACGTGCATCCTGTGTACACAGGACCTGTTTTTCATCCCATTCAAACGATTAGACAGTTGTCCTTGTCAGGCCCTCCGTGCTGCCCCACTGTCAAGGGGAAACCACCTCGGAAAAGAGACTCAAATGACAGACCTTATGATCTAAAGTGCACCATCAAAAATTAAGTCTAATAGAATAGAGTCTGGTTCCATATCGTTACAAACAGGCTACTAAAAATCTACAAATGGTTAGCAAATTTTCGTTTTCATTGCAATTTTTTATTAATAATGACTTACTCTGAACCATTTGCTTTCTGTTCAAATGATACGTATCGACCTCTCGTAGAGACAGCAGCACCACTTAATTTCATTATCTGAATAAATACAAATAAATACATAAACTCACTGTCCTAGAAATTCACTGACTGAGGATGTCAAAACACAATAAATATAGTTAAAAAAAGAAGCAAATTTTTCCCAGACAGCTGAGTATCTGTCCATTTTTCATCAAGGGTCAAGGGTTATTTTACATTTGGCTGTTCCTTGCCAGGCCCTCCCCATGCTGCACCACCGACAAGGGGGGGGGGGGGGAACAACGATAGAACTTTCACGGCCAACACTGAAATGAAACCACTGACATGTTAGTTAAAGATACATTATGAAATATTTAGATAAAGAGCTGGCCATTCTTCTATAATAGTTCCAAAATAGAAAATATAAAATGAATAATTTGAAAATTTCATCCAAATTACTCTATTGCGAGAGAAGATATTAGCCTTTGAAGGTATGACAAGACGCGTGCAATAATTTCAACCACCGTACTGGTTGTTCGAAGCTAAGTGTCGCTCCTCCATTTTTAAATTAAATCAAAACATGACTGAACCATTCTAATCTACTTAATATCAGAGATATCCGATGGCATCAAGAGTTGATTGTCATGTTAATTAATGTCTAATTAATCGTTTATATAACATTTCAGGCCTAAATAAAGAGAAAGAAATGGGGTTTAATGTCCACTCGACACAAACTAGGTCATTTCGGGACTAACATGGTTTAATTTTATTTCAATAATTCGCATGCGCATAGTGGTCTTTAGCAGTGGGAGGAAACGGGAGGATCCGGAGAAAACCCACGAGGTTGGACGGGCGACCCTACTCCTTGTCACGTACAACCTTAATTCGAAACAGGCCTAAATAAAGACCTGCAATAGACAGATTTAACTCTTGCATAATGTATGTTTAATTAGCCAGCGCCTTACTAGGTTAACATGTTTTTTTTACGATTATTGACAGCTGTGATGTGTCAATAGCTATGTTAAAAGATAAGAACACCATTGAAGTAATACAGTAATGGTGATATTTAGGGCGATCAAACTGTGTTTACTTTTTACAGTTGTGTTGATTTCCTCAATTTGACATTGTGTTTATCTTGTAAATTGTTTATATAACGAGACGTTAATATGAATACAATGTTTACAAGATTTAAAATAAAACAAAGACATGTTTCATTGCTGTAAACATTAACCATAACATACAGTTTATCTATTGTTTTTGTCACTTTTGTCTGATCTCCTCACTTCCAAGTAATAAAATATGTTCAAGAGAGAGTGGGGCCGGTTTAACATCACTTTGGGACTATCACTATCAGCAAGTCACTTTTGCATAGGGGATCTTTAGTAGCAGAAGGAAACCATAGGATCCGGGAAAAACTTACGTGGTTAGGCAGGTGAAATGAAATGGGGTTTAAAGTCCTACTGTTCAGCTCGACTGGGCTAATGATGACCAGAGTTTAGGCGGGTGACCCTATTCCTTGTCACATAGAAGTGTTGGACAGCGACAGAGAAAGAGAGAGAGAAATGGGGTTTAACGTCCACTCAACACACATAGGTCATTTTGGGACTAACACATGGTTCAATTTTATTTCAATAATTCGCTTGCGTGTAGGGGTCTTTAGCTGTGGGAGGAAATTGGAGGACCTGGAGAAAACCCACAAGTTTGGTCAGGCGACCCTACTCCTTGTCACGTATAACCTGTGAATCGAAACCCCGCCAGTTGACTCAATGACAGACCGTATGATACAGCGCGTGCATGCTAAACATTCGGCCATTCAACCACCCAAGTGTTGGATAGCAACCACACCACTTGACACAATAATAAGAGAGAGAAATACTAATAGGGTTTAACATCCACTCGACACACACTAGGTCATTTTGGAACTAACGTATGGTTCGATTTTATTTCAATAATTTGCTTACATGTAGGTTTTTTAAGCAGTTGGAAGAAACTGGAGGACCCTGAGAAAACCCACATGGTTGGACAACCAGGAAATCGAAACTATGCCAGTCGACTCAATGACAGACCAATGATACAACCAATCGGACCCCCCACCCCTCAAGGATGAACCTTATGATCTAAAGTGCATGTGTGAGACCATTAGGCCACTGTTTTTATGACTACTATGAGTAAATACTTACATCTTCCTGTGTTGTACCCTTGGTTAATATATTCCGACTGGCTAGAGGTGCATCATTTATCTCCACCTCCGATACAAACAAACCACCAGGCTGTAAATACACAGTTTTATATCATTGTACTATACATATACATCTAGTTCAAAATAACAACTAGGCCTACTAATTCACTAGTGCCTGACATTTTCTTAGATACAGGTATAAATGAAATGAAATGGGTTTAACGTCCTACTGTTCTGCTCCGAACTGGGCTAATAAAGACGGGCATACGCCATACAGTGTGCTATGAGGGAAATTTTGCCCGGACAGCGACACTACAGCCAACTCTTGTATCGAATTCCAACTGTCAAGGGATCTTGTACGTGCATGCCAATGTATACACGGGACCTCAGTTTTTCGTCCCATCCGAATGACTAGACAGGCGTCCTTGTCAGACTCTCCATCCTGCATCACTGACAAGGGGGGACCACACCGGAAAATCTGGAAGAACTTTCTCGGCCAATGCAAGAATCGAACACCAGACCTTCAGGCTAGCGAGCCAGGGTCTTACCCACTTAGCCACCGTGACCCTCCAGACACAGGTATAACTAAAACTGTTAGTGTTATTGCCGGTAATGAACAATATCTACATTTATTTATTTCTACTATGAAAAATGTATTTGATTAAGATTTGACTTCAAGTGGTTAGTACTGATACATCATTAATGTATAATTGGTAAATTTTCCGGTCACCGAAGATTACTATTTGAACGAAAATTCCTTGCTTAAGATCTCCACTTTAAATATTATAAACATGTCAGTTTAGTACATGTAACTTCACCTTAATAATGTAATCAATAATATCTTTAATATTTTTCCCTTTTTTTTTTTTGAAGAAACCATGTGTGCCGGTGGACAGGTTGAACACAAGTGTTGAAATTTTGCAACGGTCACTGAAGCAAATTTTACTTAATTACATGTTCTTACCTTTGCTCGACTTTGATAATGTTGATTGACTTGAGACAGTTTTAATTTTCCTTCTGCAATTAACATGGCGTTAACTTTAGCCGCTGCCTCGGATGCAGCTTCTAGGCTACTTTTATTTTGGTTATATCTATTGTACATCTTTCTGTTTTACTCTAAAACCTTCATATCTGAAAATATAATACAGAAGAACATCAAGTCCACAATCGCGATCATGTATCTTTTTTTTTTTTCATATTAAAAAAACCCAGGAAAATAACCCAACAAATCTGTGCTAACAAAGACTGAATTTATGTACTTGAAAAAGACTGACGATTAGTCCAGTTGGAGCAGAACAGTAGGACGTTAAACCCCTATTTTATTTCATGCACCTGACAATATCTATGACAAGTGCCTTATATCCAGACCAGCGTTGGGATTTCAACATTTTTCTTGTCAGATATGTTTACCGAAAATAAAGGGACATAACTCTTTTATTATTTAAGCAGTCAGTTTTAGACCACACACAAAAATCACTTGTCCACAAAATATTCAAATTCGTACGTAATAAAAAAAATTGGTACACTTCGTTATTTTTCATATTATTTAATTCCCGTGCGAAATTCAAATTTATGTCAGTAATATTCCTACAAAATTATGTGTTGTCTTTCCAGACAGGACTCTGATCCAAAATCATTTCATAATTGAAAATTTGTCACCATTATTCGGCATCCACTGTGTATACTTGATAGTCATTCAATACAGGTCAGTGATAAAGATCTATGAGTTAACTTCAATGTTAAATATTCCATTTGAGTACATTTTTGCTTGGATTTAATCAAGTTGTGGAAAAAATTAAGATGGTGTCCGAAAAATGAAAATTATACACAGCACTGGGACAAAAACAGATTTTAGGTTGAAATATAAAACCTGGTTTAAAATAGCTAGTAAAGACGAGCATACACCATGTGGCGTGCTATGGGGTACATGTATATTAAACGTGTTGTCAATAAACTGAGGACCTAGACATCTGAATGACTGCACCATCAAAAACTAGCCCAAACACCCTTAGGAATTTTCTAGGCCATCAACACCAGGATCAAACCTGAACTAATACTATGCTCACTGAGCCACACAGTATATACAGTATATAGACAACACCACTAACCTCACCTAGTCCTAGACAACACCACTACCCTCACTGAGTCAGAGACAACACCACTATCCTCACTGAGTCAACACCACTACACAGAGTCCTAGACAACACCACTACACTCACTGAGAGCCCTAGACCACACCACTAAGTCCCCTATACTAACTGAACATAGACAACACCACTAAAATTTCAAGAAAATAATACTATAACAGGATGTTACTGAAGTAATTACATGTAACTTGTTGAGTTTTTAACTAGGAAGAGTGAATTTGTCTCTTCAGGAATTTGCCACCAAGAAGACTTGATACATAGTACATAATCCCTTAACTCGTCTTTTTACCTTAAAAAATTGTTTAGGGCTTAATGTGACCCCAAAGTTAACCTGTACTAAGACACCACGACAGTTAAATAAGCCAACAGACAAACAAGACTGGTAACAGAACGCTTTATATTATAACCCCTCGACAATACTTGATCCTACTTGCCTTCACTTGTTAGTAACTCGTACAAACGCTGAGCAACGAAATAAAACCAATAAACGTAACCACATCAAGTCCGTGTCAGATGTTCATTTTCATCAATAAACTGTCCCGTCAAATGTTCATCTTGATCAATAAACTCTTGTCATTGATGTCCTTAAAACGGCCTCACAAAACAAAACAAAATAACACCCTAACCTGTTATCTCTCCTGTTTCAATATGTTTTGGCTCACGTCTAAAATACGATCAGTAATTGGTTTATTTTCAAGTATTTATTCAGAACACTCAACATGAGAAATACAGCATCCCATATCTGTTAATTTCATGTGAAATTCAATGTTAAAATAACAATATTTGAACAATTATTTTCTAGTGTTGCTATGGTATTTTGATGAATCAGGATTCCGCTTTCCGTAATTCCCATGATGCCATTAGTTTAACCCTGATACTTGACACACGTATTTTATAATGAATCATTCTATAAATTGGCAAAAAATTCACATTACCATGAAAATTTATCTGTAACATGTCTACCGGATATTATAGTGTTTATTACATTAATGCATCTAAACCTCTAACTCAACACCAACCTCGTTGGTTTTCTCCAGTTTCCTCCCATTGCTAAAGACCCCTACGAGCAAACGCATTATTGAAATTAAATTGAACCATCTGTTAGTCCCGAAAAGACCTAGTTTGTGTCAAGTGGAGTTAAACCCCATTTCTCTCTCTCTCTCTCTAACTCAACAATATTTGAATTTAAAAACAAGAATTACTATTCAATCAATATTGATGTTACTATCTTACAGTGAAACATGGGATCTTCATATCAACTATTTCCTGAAGACAACGGGGAAGTATTTAAACATTGTTGATTCACAAAATAATAATTTAAAAAATCCTGTGTAGAATTTACTAAGGTGCATAAGATTGTCCTCAAACACACATTACGCAAGTGCTAAATTTGACTATTGCAGGTCTTTCTTTAGGCCTGAAATGTTATCTCAATTATTAATTAGACATAATTAACTTATCCAGACCATAATCAACTCTCGATGTAAATGCCAGCCTGCGATGTTTATTGGCTTAGGTTCCGATTTGCTGTTCGACTTCCAGTCATAATGTAATTATTAAATGGATAATCGAGACTGTTTTTTATCCTACCGACTTTAGTAATGATGAACGAGGCTAGGCGGAAAATTCAATCGCTAAAATCGCGGTTCATAGTGGATCAATTTGATTGAAATTTTCAGCAAATTCTGTTTACATTATCTATTTTTTAACTATTATAGTGAGAACTGCCAGCTTTTTATCTAATCTCTCATAATGTATCTTTAATATGTGCTTTTTGGACTATTTTCGACTATATTCATATGGAACTGCATATGTTTAACATTCACTCGACACAAACTACATGTAGGTCAATTTGGGACTAACACATGGTTCAGTTTAATTTCAATAATAATAGGGGACTTTAGCAGTGGGAGGAAACCGGAGGACCCAGAGAAAAACCACAAGGTTGGATGGGCAACCCTACTCCTTGTCACATACAACCGGGGAATCGAAACCACGCCATTTGACTCAATGACAGACCTGATGATACAACGCGCACGTGCTAACCATTCTACCATCCAACCCCCCACAAACATTAAAATTTCAGAAAAGTGTTTCTGGAAATATTGAATTTTCCACAACTTAACTTGATATCCACAGTAAAATGTTCTCAAATATTTTACATTTTGTAATGCTTGTTGAAGGAGAAAATTTCTACCACATTTACATGTAGTGTATCGTTTAAAAATTTGTTTGCGTAAATGGTAGATAATCTCCCCGCTTGGAATCAATCACATTAAAAAGAGGTCCATCACAAGATTGTTGCCGAGATAAAAGGAGGCGCCATCTTTCGAACATATCCCGTTAATATCCTCTGCAGTGGATACTGAATCTTACATAATACATCTTTAAATGTCAACATTTTTGTAAGAAAGTTGGAATGTTTTAGAAAAACGTGAGTAATCACAGGAGGAAAGTCAATAATGTATAACCGTGAACACCTTGAACTGACTACAATAAAAAAAAACTTGAGGACAGACTGTCCTACATCCAGACAGTTGGATATACACTGTAAAATATACCCAGGACAGAGTGACTGGTAATTAAAGACTATACATGTGTAGAGGGTGGTTATTAAGATCTAGTTATACTGGGTATCAGTGACTAGTACCGTTCCAGATATTCCCTGGAATAACACAGATAGATATTTCCTGGAACAGACTACAATGTACTTACATGTTACAAAATATTCCCTGGCTAGAACAACCCTACTACAGCCACAAAATACAATACTCAACTAAGAAAACAACAAAATGGAATTGAAAGGAAACAAAAGACAAGAATTGAAGATAGATTGAGAATATTGAATGTTGTTTTAAGGGAGGGGGAATTATGTCTGGTATTGTACCAAATTTGACTATCAAACCCCCAATCTTGTATTTACATTCTTTCACCCTGGTAACAATAGGTCGATATCAACTCCTCCCTGACCAATACAAATAATCAACATGTTTTTACATTTTTTATACAACAACTGATTGTTTTTTTTGTTTTCTTACAAAATTCTTGTTTTCCGAGGAAGTCGAAACATTTTGTTTTTCGTTTGAATGTCTCTTAAAGTAAGAAATATATTTAATACTTTGGATTTTTTCCGTTGGTTAGGCTATATTCCACAATGTATATTTAGTAAATGACAACTGTCTTATTGTGTTTACTTTATCCTAGAGTTAACAGTTGTATGTATCTCTACAGAGAACAGTAATAAATTAAATGAAATGAAATGGGGTTTAATCGACATCCTACTGTTCTGCTCTGACTGGGCATACTCTATTTGCCATACAGTGTGCTATGAGATAAATTTTGCCCGGATAATGGTGCTACAGCCTACTCTTATATCGAATTCCAACTGCGACAGGATTTTTTACGTGCATGCCAATGTGTACACAGGACCTCTGTTTTTCATCCCATCCAAATGGATAGACAGCTGTCCTTGTCAGACCCTCCGGCCTTCACCAATGACAAGGGGAAACCACGTCGGAAAATCAGACAGTAACAATAAATGAATTCCTTTCAATGCATCACATCTGTAATCTTTATTGAATGAAATGGGGTTTAAAGTCTTACTGCGTTCTGCTATGAACAGGGCTAATGAAGACGAGCATACATGTGCTGTGAGGGAATAGACACAAGCCCTCCAGGTTAGCAAGCCACCATCTTACTCACTGGGGTACTGTTATAATAAAAATAGAGAGATAAATAAGGTTTACCATCCACTTGACACAAATTAGGTCATTTCGGGACTAACATAACATGGTTCAATTTCATTTCAATAATTCGGTTTTGCGTAGGGGTCTTTGGCAGTGGGAGGAAACCGGAGATCCCAGAGAAAACCCACGAGGTTGGACAGGCAATCCTACTCCTTGTCACATACAACCAGGGAATAGAAACCACACCAGTTGACTCAATAACAGACCTTATGATACAGCGTGCACATGCTAACCATTCACGTGGATACGGATTATAGAATTGCACGAATCTTGGTGTCGCTGAGCCAAAGCAGATTCGCGGACTTGCAAGAATTTTTAGGTTTTCTGATTTCGAAGAAATAAAACAGATTCATATTACGATATTCATATGGACTGCGGTGTACCTAAATTTAAGGGTGTTGTGGTGACCTAATTCTAGACAAATTCCGTAATAATATCGATATACATGTATATGTCAAAGTTTCCCAGTTTAAAAAAATGCCGTAGTGACGAAAGTAAATTAAAAGTTTTGCCTTAGTGCAAATAAAAACGGCCGTAGTGACGAAGGAATTACTGTGGCATTTTTTGAAAAAAATGCCTTCGTTCCAATTTCACGAATTTTGACCCCTGCTCAAGGCTTGTCATTAATTAACATCTACTAAAGGTGTGATTTAATTAACTAGGTTACCTAAATTTTACACATGAATAAGTAGTTATACCTGTACCTGTAGTAGTAGTAATTTAATCCTACCTAGCTAGATAGATGCCAATTGAGGAGTTGAATTACACATGTATATGTAGTTACATGTATTTTGTTAAATAAAAACAAGGCATTTAAAATCAGATTTTAGAATTACTTAAAGATACATTATGGGAGATTAGATAACGAGTTGGCAGTTCTCACTATAATAGTTAAAAACTAATAGTTAAGGCCTGCAATAGACAGATTTAGCTGTTGCATAATGTATGTTTAAGTGTTATTTGATTTCACACACATAAAATGATATTTTAAGGATTTTAAACATTTTACACCGACAGCCTTTATTTCTTTCAACTTCATTCATTATCGCACAGTCATTACAGTAATATATTTATACTGGTATTTGAGGATATTAGTTATGAGGTTATCATTTGATAATACGGGATAGACGAGATCATTACTGGTAATGGCAATATTTGCTAGTTTTGGCTTTGGGTGAACTGGGATAATTGAGATATCGCCAATCGCATTTGATATCATTGGAGTAAATGCTCGGACTATAGCTTCAGATAATATAGTCAATAATATCTCCAATGTTCTTCTATATCACACAGAATTAAGTTCACAATTTGAAAATCACATTTGAACTAGGACTACTGTCTGAACCATCGTAAATTTTAAACGGATTTCTTCGATTATGAACAAACTACTTGACTTTGGTTATTATAAACTTATCTGTGTGTTTAAAATTACCTCCGGTTAAATAAAATCCATTGTACAACTTCGTATCTCAGCGAATAAAAAAGTTCTGTCGTTTAAAATTGAACTCCGCACAAACTTGGACATCGAAAAATATTAACATGGAAGCTAATTACATCACTTATCGGGACAGATCATTTCGTATAAGGGGGCCTCAGCAAGGTTTGTCTATCGTAACGGTGTATAGTATGAATAGGCTATTGCTCTCGGACCAGTATTGAGTTTGACCGTTTACAAACATGTAGTCCGTTATTTCGTTCCAGTCTTGTATTAATTATTTGGTTAGAGAGTTGGGTGGGATTATTTCTTTTGAACACAGGTGCAGAACAAAAAGAACGACATTCCTATAATATTTCCTGTCAATTACATTGTAACCACGGCAATCTGTTGTAGCTGGGGTAAATCTGTAAATGCCGATGTATTTTACATTTGCCTCGGCAAAATTAATAGCCGAGACCATTGAATCATTGAATAGGTACATGTATATAACGTTATTATTTTTTTTATATAAATACCAAAAATTATTAACAACAAATCATACTGTTCATCGGTTTAATTATCGGCAGATAGTTCCATGTCTTTCTATTTATCACATGTGACTGTCAAAATTTGTCAACCATTGCCCCCTTCAACATATTTAGATGGTTAAGCTTATCTGGTGACATATACAATGTTGTGATGAACTCAAGTCGAAAATACAAGCAAAAACATTGACTTTTCATTGGGATATTCAAATGTGCAATGGATTCTATTCAACCGGAGGTGATTTCAAACACAAAGGCAAGTTTTTAATAACAATTATTCAGTAGTTTGTTCACAATCGACGAAATCCATTTACCACGCACGGTTCAGACAGTAGGACTAGGAGGCCTACATCATTGCATGTAACCTGAAAGACATTTTCCATGATTTAGCTCACTGTCATTGAAGTAATCAATCACTAATAATTATACTATTTATTCATTATTGTCATTTGTATCATAAATCCATATTGCCGATATTGATTTGATGCAAACATATTTTAAATTAATACCCTTGTCATTCAAATAATGCAATAATAACAATGTTCCGAACCGGAGTTATTACATGGTCCGAATCAAGGAAGAATCTGGTCTGAATCCAGGTCCAAATCAGTCGCATACCATGGGATGGGGAGCCTGCAGAGTCACCACCCTGCCGCTGTACTCTGTATTGACGTTGACCGATAAAATAAACAAAAGTCAAAACATTTCAGGACGACCGGAGCTGAGGAAATCTTTGCAACATTAATGGTTGGTTCACTTATTATATCGCAAATTCATCAAATATGAATTACACAAAACAAGTAAGTAAATTACACGTACCAATTGTGTCTGGCGTGAAGCATAGATATTCTTTACACGCATTTCTTCAGCAAGGAAATATCAATCACTTGTATCCCGCAGCCATCTTTCTTCAACATGCACGACAACGCGCACTACGTCACGAGGACGTCACGAAATCCAAAGTCAAGGGAATTAACTCCATTTATGAACCCCATTCTCCCTGGTCGAAATATTATACGGCCACAGATCACTAAATATTTCCCCATTGACTTTAATGTTAATTCTCGTATCTTAAACCGGTTCTAACCTTTGCCCAAATTTTCGTTGGGAAGAACGCTTTCTGCCACAGATGGAGCAACATGTGGCAAATTCTTGCCCAAAAGCATGTATGAGGTTCACCATGAAAAACTTGAGATACATAAGCTGGAAATAGAGACAATGAACATGCAATTTCACCCGATACATTCGTAGAAATATTTGATGATCTGTTTCCATCAGGGGCGGATTGGACCATCGGGCGATTGCCCGAAGGGCCGGTCGGAAATGAAAAAAATAATTTTGTCCAATTCGTCTAAAAAAAAAACATTTTCTGCTGAACATTATATTGGGGGGGGGGGGAGGTATTGGACCGGTCATGGAGCGATGATGATCATGTTGTATGTGGCCGGTGGCTTTAACGGGCCGCCACGCCATCACTGGAGTCTGGAATGGGCTGGTATAATAGACTTTCTGCGCCGGGTGTGCTGGGTGTGGGCCGGAATTCGGAATCCTGCAATGGGGATTCCGAATTTCATCCGAAAATTTCATCGGATTCACCCGACACTGTCGAGGTAGCTATATTTTGCGTCCAAGATCAAATTTTATTTTTTATTTTTATTTCCGCCAGCCGCTCCTGACAAAAATGTCGAGGGTAATGCAATTCTCATAATTAAATTTGTGTGGCCTTATACTCGAATATTCATTATCTGAACTAATGCTATGTTCATTAATCAATATGTAGTGTGTCAAATGTTCAAATTCGGAGTCAAGGTAAAATAATTTACCTGGAACAACAAATCCAAAAATTCGAAAAGCAGCTTTCATGAATTTCTCTTTCGTCACTCTGTACCACTGTGTCCGGCAACAAAAATGGGGCATTTTTCAATGAAAATATTCCTACTTATTCAATATTCCTAACTGGTTAATCAAATGGTCAACATTTTCTCAACTAATCCATTTTTTAACCAGTTAAATTCTCTTGACTCTTGACGATACAATGATAATACGTTAATTAATAATATGACGATATGATAATTTCACAGGTTGATGGTTGTAAATTACTTCCAGGTCGTGGTCTTGGCCTAAATTAATCGATTTATGAAATATATTATTTGACAGAGGTTATAATCAGATATGCCACCAAATCGCATATTTGGGGTTCATTTTTCAAAAGTTTCCCGGGGGAGAGCCCCCCCCCCATCCGGGCTCCGCGGTCAGTAAAAGGGGCCACTCCGACGCGGGAACCCGGGCCGGTTCCCGGCCCCAATCCGCCCCTGGTTTCCATATCTATTTTATGAAATCATTTTTTTTTTGCTTGTCTGCGATATCACCCGAGGTGGAAGTGAACGTAAAACCCCAGGAACGAACGAACTAAAGCTTTTTTAAAATAATTATTTCAGAACCTTTTAAAAGCACAATTTCCGCTTTTCCCACGCACCCATCTCACCTAATTTCCTCTGGTGGAAATGGAACCCAGGGCTTAACGCATAGAGGTGCACCATATTAAACTTAGACTGCCTGTCTACAGTTACCTCCGCTAGAGAGCAGACACTAAGCTAGTTGACCGACATTTTAAGTCCTAAATCGACGATGTTTGTCAAAATCACCATGGGCGTCACACATGGGGGTGTCGGGGGGGGGGGGGGGTCCGACACCCCCAATTGTTTTTCGGGGGGGGGGGGGGCTGTATATACTTGACCCCCCCACCCCCCACCCCCCAAAAAAATTTACATAGTAGGCCCTAACTCCTATTTATTTACAACAATTATTAGGATTAGTTAAGATTCTATCTGTATAAAACAATGTACAAATTAAAACACAAACACTTATGTTTACTTTTTGAAATCCATTCATAATACACAAAATGTACAAAATACTTTAAATATCTATACAACATTCTTGTAAATATTAATGTGTATATGTATATATGTATATAGTTAACAAATATACATCCTCATAAACTAAAGTTATGTGATCAAGTTTTGTTTCATTTGGATCCTCCTCATAAAAATTCCCCTACTGAACTCTCTTTGTCGTGTTGTTCATAACTCAAGCGTAACATTCAATATGTAAAACTCATGAAAATAATATGAATACGGCACCCCCTGACTTAAACCTGATAAACATTGTATTGGAGTGATGTTTTAGTTTAACCCCGTAAAATATGTTAGAACTGCCAAGGGATCTTTAATGTGCATCCAACCTCGTGGGTTTTCTCCAGGTCCTCCGGTTTCCTCCCACTGCTAAAGACCCCTACGCGCAAGCGAATTATTGAAATAAAATTAAACCATATGTTAGTCCCGAAATGACCTAGTTTGTGTCGAGTAGACGTTAAACCCCATCTCTCTCTCTCTCTCTCTCTCTCTCTCTCTCTCTCTCTCTCTCTCTCTTTAATGTGCACACCAATATATACACCACTGCCAAGGGGAAACCATGTCTGAAAATCCTGGTGAACTTTTACACTAGACTTGACCTCGGGTTTTCTTCCCGCCAGAACGACCAGACATGATTTCTTGTTAAATCATCTATTATGACAACGGACAAAGAGAAACCACCCGAAAAATGCCGAGAACCCCTAGTTAGCCAGCTAGTGACCTCGCCAGAGGCACGGAGCCACCGCGGCTCTCGTTAAAGCTACGTCATAACCGAACGATGAAACGACCGCAATTCCTTGCCAAACCCCCTGTTTCTGCACCTCTGACAAGAATTCGAATCCCCTGGAAGCCACAATATTCAGGAGCAGAACATACAAGAATTTAGAAAAGTGGGGGTGCCAACGAGGTTCTTCCTCGATGTCGAGCGTAATGGGGCAAACGAATTTTTGACCTTTTTCTTACGATTTTTCCCAGAATAAACCTATGACAAAGGAAATGTAAAGTGAAAATTGTTTCATGTTACCTTTGAACATTTTGTGACATTCTTATTCTTATTTCACATGTTTGCGCAATATTGTCCCAGTTTTTATTTTTTTCTACCGATACTCATAATTCTCAACAAAGAAAAGTAAAAACCTGGCTCGAGCGGACCCAGCCAAATAAATATATTCTATAGCTCGTTGAAGGTTGATATATACAAATATATTTCTACGTTTTACATAATAAAGGACATGTTGATTGTTCCTTTTGAGATATTTTATAACATTTTATAAGATATGAACAGATCAGGAGCAGGCCCGTAACTGGGGGGGGGGGCTGCAAAAAGTTTCGCCCCCCTGTGAAAAAAATTGTTGTCCATAACAACAATAGATATACATTGTCCATCAATTTCACAGCACCCCCGAGAACACTTCTCGCTCCACCTCGTTGCTCTGAGCTAGTTACGTCCCTGCTCAGGAGTGAGTTATATGCATATTTACCTGTCCCAACAGGACCAGCAAAGGCAGTATATCTAGGCATGCACAATTAACTTCTTTGAAGCTTGACACGTTTTGTTGTCGTGAAGGTATATTTTAAAAAAATGCCAAATGCGACCCTCCCCAATCCACCCTTCTGGCGAATGTTGAATCTCTCAAATATTTCAGCACAAAAATTGGTTAGTTACAAAGATATGTGGAATTTTGAAACAGTCGGACAAAATAAAAAAACAACGTCACCTATAAAACTGTTGGGTAACATCTTTATACGGGCATTGAATATATGCCGACATACCACACCCCACTAACGGCAACTGTGACTGCGGAGGCAATCCAAAATACAGATTGCAAAATATAGGTACTTATTTTAATTTTTCGCAATGTTTGAATTTAAATATTATGTCCGGAAAAATGAACGGCCAGGATCGGGGACTTTAAATATGTCTTTTCAGCAGAGACAAAATACTATAAAAGTACGCATGAAGTACAATCATCCAGAGGCGGATCCAAGGGAGGGGGGAGCCCCCCCCCCCTATTTTTCGACATTGCCCTTTTTTACAACTGAAAGTGACTTTAAATATGTCTTTTCAGCAGAGACAAAATACTATAAAAGTACGCATGAAGTACAATCATCCAGAGGCGGATCCAAGGGAGGGGGGAGCCCCCCCCCCCCCTATTTTTCGACATTGCCCTTTTTTACAACTGAAAGTGCCTTTTCTCAGCAAACAGTATACTACATGTACAACTGTACATGTATATCAAATAGTAATTGCAGGAGGACCGCACTACACGCAAAACAAAAATCTACAAGATAAACCTGCGGACAAGACAGAAAAATAGACATTGCACCAAATAAACAAATACCAAATCAAGTGAATGGAAGGGGTTTCAGTTACATGTAGTTGCCACCAAATTTGATTTAGCTCTCTTATCAAAAGCCAAAAACACATATAAAGCCACTGCCTTGGCAATCAATTTTGGTGGTGTAAAGAGATTAATAAAATTGTAGGAAATCTTAGGATTTGCCGAGAAGGCTGGGTATAAATGGGCTTGGCGTATTTCTTCATACTTGCTACAGTATAGCAAAAAATGTTGCTCGTTTTCGATCGAATTTAAATCGCAAAATTTGCATAGACGCTGATCAACAGGAATGTTTTTGTATCGGCCCCTCTCTATTTCTAGGTGATGCGTACTGAGTTTAAGTGTGGTCATAGCTTTCTTATGATCTCTATTTTTAACCGAATATAAATAGTCTGGACAGTTGGTAACAGTAGGTTTTGAGATGAAATATGTACGTAATTTGCTGTTATTGGAGTTAGAAGATATGTGGTAGAAGGAGTTAAATTTTGATTCGAGGGATTTCTTTATATTTTCTTTATTTAGCAAATGAACATGATTTATTTGGAGTTTCGAAGTTAAATTATTGATTGCGGCTGACCAAGATAATTTTTCATTTTTAGAGGATATAGTTTTATCTTCAGTATAGGCTGCTGAAAGTAGAGGAAATATAAGTGTCTAACGTTGGTGGGAAGATTCCTAGTTCCGCAATACATCCAAGGTTGGTCGACTTAAGTGGTTGATTCAAAATGGATTTGCATATTTTTATAGTTAGTTGGTTTAGATTAATTTTGTCCCATTTTTCAACTGAGAATTTTTTGCTGTGTACCAATTCAGCTCCCCATATATCTCGGTAGGAATATAGTCAGATGTGCAAACTTTATTTCTGATACTGTACCAGGCTCTTTTCGCTTTTTTCCCTAAGTCTGACATGGCCTGTTTAAAGCTAGAGTTGTTGGATATACATACACCCAGATACACATACGTATTTACATTTTCCATGTTATGAATTCCAATATGGAACTTTTTATTAATTTTGTTCTTATTATTAGAGAAGAGCATTATTTTAGATTTATCTGTGTTTACATCTAATTTCCAGTCTGAACAGAACTGTCCCAAGGAGTTTAGACTCTTTTGAAGACCAATATCTGTAGATTAAATCAGAACTAAATCATCAGCAAAGAGAAGGTGTGAAATTTTGGTATTATCTAGAGTGGGTGCATCGTTATCAAAATTGGTTAAATAAGTGTGAAGATCATTAATATAGATATTGAAGAGGGTAGGACTTAGAACACAGCCTTGTTTTACACCCATATTTGAAATTATTGAGTTAGAAAGCCCATCAGTAGTTTTGACTCTAGACGAGGTGTTTTCGTGCATTGAGTATATGAGGTTAAATATATTGCCAGAGATGTTATGTTTTAGAAGTTTCAGAAATAGACCTTTTCGCCAGATATTGTCGAAGGCTTTTGAGAAGTCCACAAAACAGAAGAACAGGTTTTCTTTATTGCATTTATGCTTGTTTATTATGGTTTTCAGAATAAAAAACATTGTCCACTGTTCTGTGGTTTTCTCTAAAACCACACTGAGCTGCGTCAATAAGGCTGTGTGCTTCCAGATAATCGGTTACACGTTTATTTATTATGGAGAGAAAACATTTGCTCAGGCAACTCGCAAGGGCAATACCCCTATAGTTGTTTGTGTCAAGTTTGTCTCCTTTTTTATAAATTGGTATGATAAAAGACTCCCCCTATGAGTGGGGGAATGTACCTGACTTAAGTATTAGATTAAAGAGTTTAAGAAACTGGTCAATCATATATTCATTAGATGTAATTAGCATTTCATTCAAAATTAGGTCTGGGCCATTGGCTTTTTTTCTTTTAATTTTTTTGAAAGCTGTGCGTATCTCTTCAGCAGATACTTGATTTATTTTATAATTTATTAAAGTAGAGGAGTTTATGAGCATTTTGATATTCATGTCTATGTTATCGTTGCTACTGCTAGTTTTCTCTGGTGTTTTTTTATATGACTATGTCTAAATGTATATGTATGCATGCTGTCCTTCATGGACGTTTTGATGCAATAAACATCTTATCTTGTCTTATCGGTAAATGGAGTTATTTCCCCTTTATCATGAATGGAAATCCTTAGCTACGTTCTCGTAGCTAAAAAAAAAAGTTGAGATACTGATCCGATGTGCATGTTTTTAGCTACGATTGGGTGAATTTAGTTCCAACTGGCAAACTCAATTTAACATCTTAAAAATAAGATAATTTTATACTATTATGACTAATTATGACTGGCAAGGGACAATGTATGGTAAGGTAATATAGACTTATTGACAAAACAAGGGTTAACAAGGGACATAATATACAGATCTTGAGAAAAGCCCAAATGCTAGAAAAATCCATATTCCTGAAGCATTGGCCCGATATATACCTTTCTAGCCATTGCTGCACTTTGAGCTGAAACTTGGGGGGGGGGGGGGGGGGTCTATTATCAGTACCCAACCAACTCTCTCCCGGGTTCCATTGTTAGAAGTCGTAGATTTTATTCAGTTTGTTGAAACAACTGATAAATACGTACATGACGTCCGTCTCTTTGATTAAATGTGTTAAAGGGATGTGAAAACATTGTTCGTCTGCTACGTGATCCTACAGATGATAAAACACATTTGTTCCTTTAGGAACTTGTCTCTGAGCGGACGATGTCCACTGACAATTCCTATCCGGCCCTAAATAGTTGCAATATGAAAATACGGTAAAATACCAATCTTCCCCACCTCTGTTCTCGGGTTGTTTTAGAATCCTAACCTTCTATTTTTCACCGTAATTCTTTATTTTCCACCAAAGGGAATCACTTCTCTTTGACACAAATGTCTAATAATTGTCGAAGAAAGCAGGGGACTATTAAAATGGGTTCGTCCGTCTGTCTGTCTGTCCGTCCGTCCGTCCGTCTGTCCGTCACACTTTTTGGTACACAATAACTCTACTTCTAATTGACCTAGAATGTTCAAACTTGGTGTAAGTGTTTATGAGGTCAATGCCTTGATAGAGTGCGAAGATGTGCATTTTCTGCTTATGGTAAGTAGAGATAAGCAATTTGATTTGTTGATGCTTTGGGACACGATAACATTAGTTCTAATTAAGTGAGAGTGATGAAACTTGGTGTAGAGTTTCATTACATCAATATCTTGACTAAGTTCGATGATGAGAATTGTCTGCTTAGGCTAAGGAGCAATAAGCATTTTGATTGGTCAAGACTTTGGTACATAACAACTCTGCTTCTAATTGAGGTGGAATGTTTAAATTTGATGTAGATGTTCGTCTTGACTGAGTTCAATGATTAACATATTGAGCTAAAGCTAAGCAGAGATAAGCAATTTCCTTGGTTGATGCTTTGGGACAAGATAACTTTGATTCTATCTGATAGAGAGTGATGAAACTTAGTGTATAGTTGATAATCAGTTTGATTGCTCGATACTTTTAAAAAAAATAGATGTGCGATTAATTAATATGTGCTATCTATTTATTTGGGGATTTCGGCGGGGGACATCAGCCTCACTGTTGGCTTGTTCAACACTATTTTCAAGTAGAATTTAGCGATTAAATAAATATGCGGTCTTTGCACGTTCGAGTCTCGTAATGGCTGATCAGTTCAAACGTATTTTTTCTGTATGTTTTTAATCGCAGAATTCTACTTGAAAATAGTGTTGAATAATTATAAATGTGTGTCAGCTGTGGCAAGAAATGATTCCTTTGGTGAGTAAAGTAGAATCAAGGTAGAGGAGTTGTTTGGGGATTCTGTCTTCGGACATGCGGCACACGTGACCAGACCATCGCAGCTGTACCTTGTGCAGTGAGGTAGTTTCGCTGGGCATTTCGGCTTGTTCCAGGACATCCGTGTCAGGGAATTTATCTTGCCAGCGAATGTGGAGTAGGTTCCGGAGGCACTTGAGGTTGAAGCGTTCGATCTGCCGCTCGTGTTTTCGATAGGTAGTCCATGTCTCGCAGCTGTATAATAGAGTGGTAAGGATAACCGCCCTGTATACCTTAAGCTTTGTCTTGAGACTGATACCTCTCCGGTCCCAGACTTTCTCTCGCCGTCTCCCGAATGCGCTGCTCGCCTTGGAGATTCTGTTGTTGACCTCATCATCGATGTTGGCGCTGCTGGAGAGGATGCTGCCCAGGTAGGTGAACTTCTCTACGGATTGGAGAGTTTGTCCGTCTACTTTCCAACAGAGCCCTATTAAACAGTCTTTGGAATCGAAATCCCTCTCTGTGTCGACTTGACTTACAGATTTGGGGCTAGAGTGGACGTTAATATCCCATGTAGATTCCTGGGAGCTGGTCAGCAGCGCACCGTCATGAGATATGTGGGGGCATGTCTGGTACAGAACATAACATGTGAAAATTAGAAGGTCGCAAACACATATTCCTGCTATTCCGACCCGTGAGTACAGCAACAAGAAAATAGCCTTATTGATGTGGCTTTGGAACCGAAATAGCATTGTTTGTCCACCTCAATTTCAGATGTTGTGGGGAGGGGGCAGAAATGAAATAGCCGAAAAATTCCCACTCAGATTCCTCTGAGCCACGACTGGTGGAGGAGGTCACCAGCTCGGGTGATATGTTGGGGAAGGATATCTCCCCAAAGAACTTGAATACAGCAGCATGAAAGTGGTTCAACATGATCCACCTGAACTCCCATCAACAAATCAATCAATCAGTACTGTTGCCGTTGCATTCAAATTTATACATGAAATTTCACTGACAAACCAAACGATGATGCCCGAAAACCATGTCGCACTTCCCAGCGTTGTTTCCTCTTGTCAGTGTTGCAGGAAGCGGGGGAGGGGGGCTGTGATGGGCAACGTCCAGTTATTCCGATGGAATATAAAACTGAGGTCCCGTGCACACGTTGACGAGCACGTAAAAGAACTTTAAATTCGAAATAAAGAGTGGACCGTAATGTATGGCGGGCGTATGTACATCTTTATTATGACGGTTGTTTTTGTTTTTCTTTTAATTGAAATTGCCACTCACTTACAGTATTATTTAGGTTTTGCCATATATCTGTTTTAGTGAGAAAATTACAAATAGACACTTTGTTTCAATTCAAATATTTGTTAGGAATTTAGCCCCAAATCTAATCTGAACTAAAAATTTACATATATATATTAGTAGAAATACTGTTTTGGAGAGATTATATGCCCGCCTCCCCTCCCAGATTCGTTGAACCGTCCATTTTTCGGGCAATGTATTTCAGTTTTTCGGGCACAAGCTTCAGAGAATGGAGAATACGACCATATCTCATGGAATTATAATTGTATATTTGTGTAATTAATTCAAAATAAACAACCATCACAGCTTTGTGGAACATTCACTTTAGTTAATGATTGATTCATTCAGAAAATTTGGGTGACAAATTTTCAGGCAAATAGGCTCAGCCCCCAACCCCACCCCCAACTGAGATTAGCCCCCTACACCCATGTAGTCCCTTACCTGTTGTTCAATCCGATTCAGTTTGTTGAATCAAATATTGTTTAAACTAGTATTTTCACTCCCATCTCTATTACCGTTATTGGATTTCCAAAACACTGTATGTTCCCTTGTCCATTATGTTTTCTGCATTTTGGTTTAAATCAAAATTTAACCAATAGCATATTCTTTGCCTAGGATGAAGGCATTGGGTGTTTTCGCCAATATTTAATTTTATGTCAACTTCACAATTATTAGTACAAATATAGCATTTACTTGACAATCTGGCCCTAAATCGAATTAGTGCGGACATTTTGCTTGGAACTCTCTGGATTTGTGTTCCTGGTGTTAAAAGCTGTCCAAAAAATGCATAGTTTGTGTATTTGGGAAGACGATGTAGCGGAATTGTGTTTCTAAGCAAGCTAGAAATTTTGGCTGCAGGCCTGTATTGCAAAGACCATCTTACGTTAGCTGCCTAGCGTTCCAGAGAACAAGTCCACACAGAAGTCGTGTAAGAAACTTAAGAATCGGGAGATGATTTTATCCACGAAGTCTGCATTAATAAACTTTTGATCAAAGTTAAGAATGACATTAAAGAATTGTCTACTAGTACTAAGTCTGAATTAGGAAATACTTAATAGCTTCATTCATTTAAATTTTAATTCATCCCCTTTTATGAATTCAGTAATTTTGACGACAATATCTACTTCACTTCCTACTTGCAGTCATTAGCCTTTATTAGAGCCACGCATAACATACAGACGTATACGTATTTATACCGCTACCAAAGCAAGCTATAACTAGGACCAAACCTATTTTAACTGGGGTATTAAATTGCTGTGTCACATGTCACATGTACTGGTGTATGCTAAATGTAATTGAATCTTTATGAATCATTGGATCGACTTTTGTTGATTTGACAACGAATTAGCAGTCAGACAGGTGAAAAATTGTTTTTGTCTTTTTCTACCTGTACGCTATTTCTCTCCCATTCTTTCTCCTGTTATGAATGAATATTAAAATATGGATTTGAATTTAGAATGATAAAATAATCAAACTATGACCAAAAGACTTCTGTGACCATGATTCTCCAACACACAAAAAAAAAGAAGAAAATGTCCAACAATAAAACGGAAAGTAAACGTGATATATCTGGGTGGAAAAACTTGATATGGTCCTCTTAGCCGAGTCCCTGATGCCAGTGGCAGGGCCTCCAAGTCCAGCGGAAGGGCCCCGAGACCGACAGAAGTGCTCCTTTGACGTCAATGCAAGGACCTGCGAGGCCAGTGGAAGCACCCCTGAGGCCAACAGAATTGCTCCTTTGACCAAGGACCTGCGAGTCCAGTGGAAGGGAACACGTACAGGCCATGGACGTGGTTTCTACTTGTCAGTGGTAAAGGACGGAGGGCCTGACAAGGAACAGCATTTAGAAGCCTAGTCGTATGAAGAAGACGAAAATCCCTTTGTGTGGCGATGTAATTTTCTAAATTTTAAGATGGGGCCCTGCGGACCGGGCTGTTCCTTAATCCGTCCTGTGTATCTGTCCTATAGATATCAAATGTAAGATATGTAATAGTTTGTGGTATAGATATTAAATATTAGGAACGTAATAGTTTATGGTTGTGTTGTGACCTACTTAACGCCCACCCACATCAACAAGAATTTTAAGTTGTTGGAAATCCATATTAAAACTTAATTTACTTCATGTACTCTGGACACCCTTCCCACGCAAATACTTGGTTGCTTATCTTTGAAATTGCTCAGGGGGGTTGGATGGCTGAATGGTTAGCTCAAGATGTTGTATCATAAGGTCTGAGTCAACTGGCGTGGTTTCGATTCACAGGTTGTACGTGACAAGGATAGGGTCGCCTGTCCAACCTTGTGAGTTTTCTCTGGGTCCTCTGGTTTCCTCCCACTGCTAAAGACCCCTATGTGCAAGCGAATTACTGAAATAAAATTGAACCATATGTTAGTCCCGAAATGACCTAGTTTGTGTCAATGAGTGGACATTAAACCCTCTCTCTCTCTCTCTCTCTCTCAAAATTGCTCTTAGTTACAAATTTTTAAGTTTAACAAAAACCAAACAGCTTAAGTGATGCTATTGATCAAAGATCATGACAAACAAATAATGAAATCAATTTGGTCTAATACTTATGGTGTATGACTGTATTTATTTGCCATGTTTTGGGGTGTGGCGAAGTAGGACATTATAAAACCCCATTTTATTTTATGTGACATTTCGTAGAATAACAAGGTCATATAGTTATTACAAGGACTTTGGGATATTATTATTACTGTATTTTATTATCGTACAAGGAAGTTTTACTAACAATAAAGCCGACGAGGAGAAGTAAATTAGAAATGTATATATATGTTGAGTGGCAAGTATCCGTGCCAGATCTCTCTCATGAAGCTAATGATATGTCACGTTGGATAATATTTGAATCATTTTAAATCGAAATGGATTCACACTTAAGAACTTTTGCAAGGAATGGCTATATAATGTCATAAGATTTAGTCCCAAAGGGTCCCCACATTCTTTATATGAAAAAAATATAAGATGCTTGTACATGTATTAGTAATTTAATTGTATAAAAGCAATCAAGTAGAAAGTATTAGAAATTTAAACACTTTTATAAACAATATTTTATTTATAAAGTATTAGAAATTTAAACACTATCATAAACAATATTTTATTTATAAAGTATTAGAAATTTAAACACTATCATAAACAATATTTTATTTATAAAGTATTAGAAATTTAAACACTATCATAAACAATATTTTATTTATAAAGTATTAGAAATTTAAACACTATCATAAACAATATTTTATTTATAAAGTATTAGAAATTTAAACACTATCATAAACAATATTTTATTTATAAAGTATTAGAAATTTAAACACTATCATAAACAATATTTTATTTATAAATAAATGTGATTGAAGAACAGGCATGGCCATGTTAATCCCTCTCCTATAGTTCAATAGAATTACTAATCAGTAGAATTTATCAGGCCAGCAACCAGGCCTGGAAATAACGGTTTTAGATGTACCTGACAAAAAGTAATGAAATAGTACCTAACATTTTCAACTAAGTGCTAGACATGTATTAAAGATACATTATGGGAGATTAGATAAAGCGCTGGCAGTTCTCACTATAATAGTTAAAAACTAGATAATGTAAAGGCAATTTGCTGAAAATTTAGCGATTGAATTTTGGACCTAGCCTCGATCATCATTACTAAATTCGGTACGATAAAATACATAGTCTCGAATAGTCTTGATTATCCATTTCTTGATTTAATCATGAATGAGCATAGAGCAGCAGATCGGATCCTAATGCAGTAAATATCACAGGCTTGCGATGACATCGAGAGTTGATTATGGTTTGGATAAGTTAATTAATGTCCAATTAATAATTTAGATAAGATTTCAGGCCTAAAGAAAGACCTGCAATAGGCAGATTTAGCTCTTGCATAATGCATGTTTAATAATATCAATAGAAAAGACAAATCAGCACAAAATCTGTGCCTGACATTGTCTGTGACCGGTGCCTTATTTCCAGGCTTGCCAACAAATCACTAGTATATTAAACTGGTTAAAGTATCGAGGTCTGTTTTAAAAACGCCATTAACATTTGCAATATTTAAAACATTTGTTTAAATCAGTTTTGTTTCCGGAAATGGTTAACAACATTCTATCATCCGTTAAAGGAGTTAAAGGAGCTCAACCTCTAAGTCAATATTTTCCATAGAATTAAAAATTAAAAATCCAGATTGAAATTCAATATTGGTCCCTCAATCAATATTGGTGTCATTATCTTCCTGTGAGAATATGGGATCCTAATATACAATATTGAAGATATGATAAACATTTAAAAATTATTACACGGGTCGTGTATTCTACGGTTTCCGGCTGTCATTTGTAATGAAATGAAATGGGGTTTAACTTCCTACTGTTCTGCTCCTAACCTGGGTTAATGGAGACGGGCATACGCCATACAGTGTGCTATGAGGGTAGTTTTGCCCGGGCAGCGGCGCTACGGCCTACTCTTATATCGAATTCCAACTGCCAAGGGATCTTTTACGTGCACGCCAATGTGTAGACGGGACCTCGTTTTTTCGTCCCATCCGAACGACTAGACAGCTGTCCTTGTCAGGCCCTCCGTCCTGCATAACTGACAAGGGGAAACCATGCCGGAAAATCTGGACGAACTTTCTCGGCCAATGCAGGGATCGAACACCTGACCTCCAGGCTAGCGAGCCAGCGTCTTACCCACTTAGCCACCGTGATGCCCCATTTGTAATGAACAAAGAAAAACATATTCTTCAAGATGATGCAGTAAATGTATTTTACCGCGATTAATAGATTAGAAATTAGAAAATTGAATATAATCAAAATCACTTTATACTTTTATGCTATATTTATATGTGCTTTTAGACCCATTTCAGTCTAGTTTAAACATACATTATGCAAGAGCTAAATCTGACAATTGCAGGTCTTTCTTTGAGCCTGAAATATTATACCATATAAACTATTAATTAGACATTAATTAACATGAAAAGACCTTAACCAACTCTTGAGCCATTTTATGTGTCCAATTTTCACTGGGTTTGAATCTGATCTGCTGTTCAACGCTCATTGACGATTAAATCAAAAATGGATAATCGAGACTGTTTTTTATCGTACCGACTTTAGTAATGATGATCGAGTCTAGGCCTAAAATTCAAACACTAATATCTTGGTTCAGAGTGAAGCATATGCCCGTTACATTATCTAGTTTTTAACTATTACAGTGAGAACTGCCAGCTCTTTATCTAATCTCCCATAATGCCCCTTTAAGGATCTAGAGAATAGAGCCATATGCCCTTTAATTTGAAATTAAATTAAAGATGTGCGTTAATCATCATTCACAACTAAATCCAGGCAATCTTTTCGATGGCCTACACTACATGAAGATCTGATTGATTGTACTGGAAGGTCGTGTCAGGGGTCGTACAAGTGGCTTTTGACCCCGTGATGTCAGACATTAATTAATCAATCAGCGTTGACGTTTCTTGTGGTTTACCCACAGTTCCATGCATCGCACGCTAAGAACTCGCTGTAACAGACCGTTTCATTGGCTAATTCCTCACTTCAACCAGGATGCGGGTTATGTAACAACTCTTCCAGATCCTAGTGTTGTGAAGACAAGTAAAACAAAATTTTGAAATGAAATAGGATCTGTGTTTTAATCAGAATGAAATCCACGCTGAAATTTACTTAATTTATCAATGATAGATCTTCTGGCTTACTAGGTTCAATCGGAATACGAAGTGGCCAATCAAAACATTTAACGAAGGTTATAGGTGGCGCTGGCTTGTTTTGACCATATCCCGGTTGGGTCGTCTGCAGAGAGTGCTGAATGTTGACACATCTTTATTGAACTCCGGCATGGTTTCCCCTTGTCAATGGTGCAGGAAGGAGGATAGGTGTCTAGTCAGTTGGATGGGACAAAAAACTGAGGACCCATATACACATTGGCCTGCCCGTGAAAGATTCTTTGGTGGTTGGAATTCGTTATAAGAGTAGGACGTAGCGCCACTGTCCGGGCTAAATTTGCCTCATAGAACACTATCTATCTTCATTAGCCCAGTCAGAGCCCCTTTCATTTGATTTCATTTCGTTTCCAATGGCCTGCAGTCTTTTTGCCCAAGTAATCCAAAAGTAGAAACATGAAGCCATTTTCTGAATTTTTTTCATCAATATCTTGATAAATATAATGAATTAACAGTCTGGGAGTATAAGTCTACTTGTAGATATATTTGTACCTGTATGTAGTTGTTCTTACTGAAGCCAAGAAAAACATACCTGTATTCACGGTTACCTGGCCCCCGAAAAAATAGGGTTTGGTAGATAATTCCTTTTTTTTATTTTTCTTATTATTTTAGTTGGTTGGGTTTGTATTATCCATTTTATAGTATTTTTAGCTTAAAGGAGCTTAAGTCTCTAAGTATTTTGCATAATATTCGAAATTAAAACACAAATTAAAATTCAATATTGATCAATTTCAATCAATAGTGATGTTGTTATCTTGCTGTGAAACTATAGGATTGAAATCAGCATTTTAATCGTGATTTTAATTGTGGGGTAATTGTGGTGATCCTATCAGGTCTTATCATATATTCTGGTCTGTCAGTAGCAATCGTGTTGATCGTATTGAAACGCATCCGAACATATCTGTACGTACCAGATCAAGGACTAGGGGGAACCTAGCATTAACGACTGCCTTCAAGTCAAATCGTTCATCTAAATAAACATCTTCAAATGCCTGCAATTGAAATAAATAAATAAATAATATAAGGAGGACTGCACCACACACAAAACAAACAATATACAGAGAGAGAGAGAGAGAGAGAGAGAGAAATGGGGTTTAACTCCACTCGACTCAAACTAGGTCATTTCGGGACTAACATATGGTTTAATTTTATTTACATAATTCGTTTGCGCGTAGGGGTCTTTAGCAGTGGGAGAGAATCCACGAGGTTGCACAGGCGACCCTACTCCTTGACAAGTACAACCGGGGATTCGAAACCACGCTAGTTTACTCAATGACAGGCCTTGTGATACAGTGCGCACATGCTAACCATTCGGCCATCCCCCCCCCCAGTTCTTATGAGTTTCAATGTGTCTACTATACATTCTTTTATTAAAAACATACTTGATGGCCAACTGTGTCCTATAATGTGACCCGGTCTACCCCACATACAGGCCACATTGGGCCAAAAAAGAATTTGGTTTTACAATGATCTACACAAAAATGGTTTCAATTTATTAACTTCTTAACAGCACTGTTAAATCAAACACATGACTGGCTACAACTGAGTGCATAGTTTGATTCTTTGTAGGATTTCACTTCTGGTCAATTTACTAAAAAAAGAAATCATGCCCACTGTGCCCCACTCTCCCCTAGCTGTAATCATAGGTAAGTTTTACTTTGGTCTGATATCTATACTGTATAGGTGATTCCCCCTTGTCAGTGATACAGTGATGGAGGGCCGGACAAGGACAGCTGTCTAGTCATTTGGATAGGATGAAAAACCGAGGTTCCGTGTACACATTGGCGTGCACGTAAAAGATCCCTTGACAGTTAGATTTCAATATAAGAGTAGGCCATAGCCCCGCTGTCTGGGCAAAATTTCCCTCATAGCACACTGTATGGCGTATACCCGTCTTCATTAGCCCAGTTCAGAGCAGAACAGTAGGACGTTAAACCCCATTTCATTTCATTTCATTTATACTGTATAGTGTATGCATATCTATACGTACATATAGTATATACATATATATTCTATAGTGTACTGTATACACTGTATAGATAGATATGTAATAATATTTATATAATGTTTAGTATTGTTTGGTTTAAAGAGTGCATACAAGTCTACCTTATTCAATGCAACAAGGGAGGCCCATATTACAAATAATTCTAAACAAACATTCAGAAAAGAAAGAGAAATGGATCATTGAGTCAAGTAGCATGGTTTTGATTCCTCCAAGGTTGCCCAACCTCTTGGTTAATGACTCCTGATTTATACACAGGTGAATTATTGAAATAAAATTGTACCAGTAGACAATTAAACATATATTATGCAAGAACTAAATCTGCTTATTGCAGGTCTTTTTAGGCCTGAAATGTTATCTAAATTATTAATTAGACATTAATTAACTTATCCAGATCATAATCAACTCTCGATGCCATTGCTAACCTACGATATTTACTGGATTAGAATCCGATCTGCTGCTCAATGCTCATTGATAATTAAATAAAAAAATGGATAATCGAGACTATGTTTTTTATCGTACCAACTTTAGTAATGATGATTGAGGCTATGCCTAAAATGCAATCGCTAAATTCTTGGTTCATGGATCAATTTGACTGAAATTTTCAGCAAATTCCTTTTACATTATCTAATCTCCCATAATGTACCTTCGGGAGCCACGGTTAGGCGTTGCAAAAATATTTTCGTTCCTACAAATCCGGTCTAGAAGAAATTTTGTCAGTGTATAGTTCATATATAGAGATATTCGTTTGTTGTAATGTCCAACCGAAACTAAACTGTCACGACATACATACAGACTATTATTAGTGTATTACTGTGATATGGTCATAATATATTTTACCAAACATTATTTAACAACTTATTATTAGTATATTAATCATTCGACAAAAATAGCAATTCACTCATAACATAATATTTTAAACACGGTTTCACCAAACCTTCAACAAGATATGACCACTTCTATTCCAACTAGTAGAAGTAATAAATAAATGTAATAAATAAAGGTGCATCATATATAGGCTACAGACCATAAGTCCAGAAAAAATTTGTGAATGAAAGAATTGAATATAACCATCCAAGTCAACCCAGAACATTGCATGCTGTGATTCAAAGGAAAGAGGGGATTAATCAAAGTTTTTGATAATCCCTAATTAAGTCTTTCACACCCCACTGATAAAGTAACATGAGCTGAACATTAATGTCCAGTCAACACGGTTCCTTTTTATTTAAATAATTTGCTTGCATGTAAGGGTCTGTAGCAGAGGAAGGAAACTGGGGGACTCGGAGAAAACTCACAAGGTTGAACAAGTAACCCTAGTCCTTGTCAAGTACAAGCAGAGAATTGAAATTAAGTCATTGACGCAATGACAGACCTTATGATTTCATGTGTACATGTTAAACCATTCGCCACCCACCCTCCATATTAAATAGATGTCTTTGTAAATTATGTATGTTATAGTTATACAGTGTATTAAGTATTAAATGTCTACAGTGTTTTTAAATTTATGTATTAAAGAAATGTATATGAAAATATTATCTATTAAGAAATATTGGTATTTATATTATGCAATATTTATATTAATAAATATCATTTGATACATAATATATCAAAATTCAAATGTTCTTTTTGGCCATTATGACCCTAATGTTTTGACCGTTATGTAGTTTTGACCAAAATGTTTGACCGTTATGACCAAATACTTGAGCGATTTTGGTTTAGGGCCTTTATGTCCATAACCCCTACTACTAGGCCTAGTACTTCAACAAATTTAAAAACTAAAAGTGTGTCTCATTCACCCCTACTCCTTCATTAATATCACCAAAGGAATCACATCATGGTGCAGTACTTGTTACTACTTCATCAGAGTTAAAGAAGTCAGTTTTATCAGAGAGCTGTATAATTTGCAAGAAAAAATCCAAGTATGTTCGAGCGGGGGCCATACAAAAGAGGGACAATTTAGTCCAGTGCGAAATAAAAACAGCATTTTCATTATTTTATTTAAAGCACCAATAACACTTTTGCTGTTTTGATAAGTCCAGTGAAACAAGTACCGGTAGCCTTATTCTAACTACTAAATGAGTTAGTGTCTTACTCTTAGTGTAAATCCTCCATTAAATTGTATTTTATTTATCTTAGGTGATCAAAAATATTTTTCAAATCAAAGGTAATTAGTTTTGGATTTGATCGATTACATGTACAGTATCTGTTATAATTGTTTAAAAAAATCAGAATATTTATTAATCAGAAGCAAGATTCCAACATTGAAAGTGTGTTTGGCACTTTTATCGATGATTACATGTAAACTATGTCGTAGGTGAGCCCCATATTGATGGGGGGGGGGGGGCATCTGGTTCATTCGCAATTGCAGACAAAACCCATTTTGAATTCATATATCTATTGTAAGCTTATACATTGTAGATGCAAAATTTTATTTTGTCCATATGGGCTTTTCCCTGACAATTCTGAGCTAGTTCAAATTATTTAAGCATTTCTTCTTAATATTTCTGCAACTTTTTAAGTTTTCAACCTTTATTTCAAAATATGTTTTTTCATTCTTAATCTTAGCTATACACTAGCCTATCCATGATCATTATCAAGACAGCAGGCTAGACAGGTTTTAAGTATTTTGTTATGTAAAATGAATGATTTTATTAGAATTACACTTATAGAAGCAGCGACCTTGTTGCATTGTCTGTGATCTCCCTTGATATTAAGGCATTTTTCTAGTGAAACAGACCGGTCCAATATCCTTAATCAGTGTCGAAAAAACCTGACTGACTGCCACCTTTTTATGTCAGTGTGATCAAAATACCTTTTGTGGCTCTCATACACTACTTCTCTACATGGATGGGACGTTTTTGGGGTTCATTTGATCTCTGTTCGTCCCAACCGCGAGCGATTTGCAAGGTAAATCGTTCGCATGGCTTTGTTTACAAATGCTATGACCTGGCACTTGACCCCAGAATTTTTGACCGCAACCCCGCACTATAGATGCACTATAGATGCGCAGGATCCAACTCACTTGTACGCAAATATGGCTCTGCACTATAAAGAAATAAGTCATCGATTTATAGCCTATTTCGAGCTTGAACTATTAAATTGGCAGATTTTATTGGAGAACTTTGTTGACATATTGATTGCACGATTATTGATAGTCCGATTTGTAGACCGGTTTAGCGGGAGCGAAGGTGACAAGATTTTCACCCCGAGAATATGGCCTAGGTGGCTAGGTGGTTAAGACGCTGGCTCGCTAGCCTGGAGGTCGGGTGTTCGATCCCTGCATTGGCTGAGAAAGTTCATCCCGATTTTCCGACGTGGTTTCCCCTTGTCAGTGGTGCAGAATGAAGGGCCTGACAAGGACAGCTGTCTAGTCCTTCGGATGAGATGAAAAACCGAGGTCCCGTGTATACATTGGCGTGCACGTAAAAGATCCCTTGGCAGTTGGAATTCGATATAAGAGTAGGCGATAGTGCTGCTGGCCGGGCAAAATTTCCCTCATAGCACACTGTATGGCGTATGCATGCCCGTCTTCATTAGCCCAGTCGGAGCAGAACAGTCGACGTTAAACCTCATTTCATTTCATTACATGATGTATCTTTAACTCCATTCCTTTGTCTTCTTTAGGTAAGTGTGAGAGGTGTAGATAGCTTATTTCTCTGGTATTGTTAGTCCTTCACGTTTAAGGTGCGATTTCATTCCAGCTCCTCTCACGCACCTCGACTTTCCTTCACAGGAGTTATTAAAGACTCCTGCAAATTAGCTAAATCGCTCTCCAAAATAGTGAGATTAATAAACTACTTTCGGTTTTTGTTTATTTTAAACTGCATATGTTCGAGCTAGAAGTTTTCATGATGATAATTTTGACCCTACCATATTTACCAAACATATTCACCAAATATTAAACAAGACTAAAACATAAATACAATTTGGCTCTCCTTAATTCAAGTAGAATTACTCTTGCAATATATAATTACAAAGTGATTTTATTGGAGATTTTTTCTCATTTTTGAAACTGGCAGGAGCTTGTTATGGCTCCCACATAATTTTATAAACATGAAAGACTGTAGCCAAGTATATTAATTACATCCTTGTTATTACAGGGAGTGATTAAAGGGCCGCATCGCATATAATAATGTAATAAGATAAGATAAGATAAGATTTTATTGTTTCATAACACCCATTTCAGGCCGCATACAATTCATATACATGACATAAGTAACATGACAAAAAATAAATAGCAATATACATATATATATTTATAAGAATATGAAACATAAAATACATAGGTTCATGTTAAAAGTGAAAATATCTATCAGAAACATTACTTCAAAAATGTATAGATGTCAAAAGGATAAAAAATAAATATGAATGTTTATAAACTGATTTACGTTCAATTTTTTCTGTTTTTACTGTAAATTCTAATCAGTTAGGTTCGGTTTTTCCTGTCTACATCGATAGTATTTATTGCGCATGCTCTCTAGATAATAATATGGCGTCACCAGTCTACATGTCTAGCCTAGTTCTTCGAGTCCCTCGTTACAAATGGTGCTGAAACGCATTATAGAACACGATTCGTGTACCAATGGTAAAATGTTTACTTTGTCTTAAGTTAAATATTAGATATTAGAAGTCCATCTTTCCCCGGAAAAATCACAACATCATTGTTGATTTAAATTGATAAATAATTTGTGTTTTCAATGTTGAAGATTTTGAATGATATTGAGTTAGAGACTTAGCTACTTTAAACAAAATCAGGGGACAAACCCTAAAAAAGTTGGTATTCCCTATAATAACTTTAATATATAATATTCAATATGTGATAGGTGCAGTATATCTATTAATAGAACTGGCATATATTACATTTCTTATCATTTCAGCAATGGAGGATCATTCACAATGCACCATGTATAGAGTAGTACAAAGTTTTATGAATGAGGAAGTAAATTTTGAACAGTTTGACACCTATAACAGGAGAGACGAGGTGGTTGTGGTATACTAACAAGTAAATAACGTATACAAGTAAATAACGTGAGTAATATTTACTTTTATTTGTCATTTTGGTTAATTTCAGACATATAGAAAATGTCCAAGTCTTAGATTTGAAAGGCTTGGTGTTAATAAGTTGAAAAATATTTGATTAATATCCTTGAAAAGTCATTATCAGGCAAAAATAACCTTATTTTCTTGACGTTTTTCACAAATATTGTCATCATTAGTATTATTTTCAGTGATAAATTTATGCCGAATTCATCGTTAGTCACACAGGGTCCTACTCTTATAGATAATAATCGAGAAGTCAGTCAGCTGTCAACTGTATAAATATTTTGTGTATGTTAATGGAGGAAGTAATCAAAAAATTTAATGATGAGAGAGAGGGGTAGAGAGATAGAGAGGGGGGAGAGAGAGAGAGAGAGAGAGAGAGAGAGAGAGAGAGAGAGAGAGAGGGAAAGAGAGAGAGGGGAGAGAGAGAGAGAGAGAGACAGAGAGAGAGAGGGAAAGAGAGAGAGGGGAGAGAGAGAGAGAGATCTGCATGTAGGGATCTTAAGCAATGGGAGGAAACCCGGAAGACCCGGAGAAAACACACACAGGTATGCGGCCCTACCACTTGTCAGCTCAAGCAGGCAATCGAAACCATGTCACTTGATTCAATGACAGACCTTATGATCTAAAGCGCACACGTAAAACCCCCGAGTTTAATACTGAATATTGTATGTTTTTGATTTTGCTCACCCTAATGAAGTTGGGTAAACCTGTGAGAGAGAGAGAGAGAGAGAGAGAGAGAGAGGTTTTAATGTCCACTCGACACAAACTAGGTCATTTCGGGACTAACATATAGTTTAATTTAATTTCAATAATTCGCTTGCACATAGGGGTCTTTAGCAGTGGGAGGAAACCGGAGGACCCAGGGAAAACCCACGAGGTTGGACAGGTGACCCTACTCCTTGTCACGTACAACTGGGGAATCGTAACCACGCCAGTAGACTCAATGACAGGCCTTATGATACAGCGCGCACGTGCTAACCATTCGCCCCCCCCCCCCCCCCCAGGTAAACATGTGAAAACTAATGTTGGTATAATTTTAAATAAGTTTGTTTATGTGGTGTTTCAGCATGGGGTGTATTCAATCTATTCGGAATATTGGTGCTGCCTATGCCACTAATAGTCCTCCTCCTACTTCTAGTACTGCTAATGGTGATGGAGGTAGTGTGAAAAAGAAGAGAACATTACCGCCAGTACCTCCAGAAGGTTTGTATTGTGGGATGTTATAGAACACTTGTTGAAGCTAAATCTAGCCCGGGTTGACTTCAATATTATTAATATATTCCATTTCTGAATTGTTGTGTTTAGACTTCCTCAATGTTTTTCAGAGAGTAGAATTAATCCTTCACAGAATAATCTAGGCAACTCTAGATATACCAACTCTAGATACACCAACTCTAGATATACCAACAATCCCACAGTACACCACATATTTACGTCCGTGCTATACAGCCAAGGATCTCAAATTCTTGAGATTACGTTGACCCGTGGGGCGTGCATGAGGAACAAACTCCCGTCCGGGCCCCCCGAAAAAACAATATTTATATGTGTGTGCGGGGAAGGGGGAGGCCCCCTCTCAGTGCTGCCGAGTAATATTGGACTGTGTGTAACATGCTAGAGTTGATTTGTAGTATATCTGACCCATGGTATATGTGTGGAACATGGTAGAGTTGATTTGTAGTATATCTGACCCACGGTATATGTTTGACACTCGTGGGGCATTATGATTATGATTATAATGTTGAAAACCGCATTGAAACCACATGATTTTTTGCCATTTGCGAGGGGCGCAAAAACTCTAGGGGGTGCAAGAACTTTCACTTTATCCCCTGTGTCCCACCCAGGGTGACCCAGGCCCGTAACCAGCCCCCCCCCCCACCGGAAAATGTTCCCCCCCCCTCCCCCCGTGAAAAAATTGTTGAACATAAAAACAATAGATATACATTGTCCGTCAATTGTACAGCACCCCCTGAGAACACTTCCTGCTCGCTTCGTTGCCCTGAGCTAGTTAAGTCCCTGGTCCCACCTTATACTGGAAAACTCATAGACCACATGTCTTTGAATGAAAGTGTGTTTTAATGTGATTACAGCTGTAATGAGAGCCACGTCTACTTTATATCACCAATAACGGGGGATTTGGGCACAGCGGTGGAAGTGTTGATTGACACTTTTGCAGGCCGTCTCGTTCTTATACCAAGATTAGGCATTGTAATGTTCTTAGTTGTCTCTTCTGGATCAGAAACTGTTCTAGGGGGGCAGCGCCAGGAACTATGCATGAGGGGCAGGAACTGTTCTCGAGAGGTAACGCCAGGAACTATTCACGAGGGGCAGGAACTGTTCTCGAGGGGCAGGAACTGTTCTCGAGAGGTAACGCCTCTCGAATAAAAGCCAAAGGCTCGCCAATTCAATTGTCCGTGGACAATTTTACATCCATTGAAGGACATTGTTTCCAAGATGACTGCGATAAAATCACATGATTCCGGGTCCATAGTATGCTTATACATGTTATTATAGAGATTCAGTGGGATTCTAACAGCTTTGTATGATTATAAATATTTTACAGATAAAAAGATCGTACGAGCATTATATGATTTTAAGGGTATGAATACAGATGATTTGCCATTTAAAAAAGGTGACCGACTTGCACTTGAAAAAGATGATGGGTAAGATAAACAAAAGCAACTGGATGTTGATGGGTTAAATCTATTTGTTAAGGCCAGCTCAATTTTTGTCAAGGCTGTTGAGATGTATATAAGGTTGACAAGATTGTAGATTTGGGTTAGGGTTTGGATTAGCGCTAGCCCTGTTTACATCTGGTGACTTATGACGAAAAATTGATCTGGCCTTATCATTTAGCACTAACCTTGTTGATGGGTTGGGTGATTTTACGGTACTTGCTATATCCACTGTAAGCTGACTGATTAATTTTGATAATGAATGTGTTTCCAATTTACAAGTATTTAATTTCCTGACAACTGTTTAAAAATGAATCATTATACATCAATAATCAATTGGGTTGTTTATTTTTCAACAGTAATCAGGAAATTAAACACTTGTAAATTGAACACTTGATCAAAATTGAAGGGTCAGCTTTAAACTGGACACGAGAACAAATTAGATGATTTATGGTGATTTTAAATGATTGTTGCGAATTTTTAAACAAAAATTTGATATTAAATGAATGTGAAAGAAATTAGTGGTAAATACACAAGATTAAATGATACCTTACAGTGATCGATTTCCTCAACCGCCCAGTATTCTTCTCGGTTGCAAGATGGGTGCGATGACATCATTCTGCTCGGTTGCAAGATGGGTGCGACGACATCATTCTACTTGGTTGCAAGATTGCTGCGACGACGGTGTTCTACTCTGTTCCAAGATGGCTGCGATGACATCATTCTTCTCGGTTCCAAGATGGCTGTGATGACGGCTTTCTACTCTGTTCTGAGATGGCTGCAATGACGTTCTACTCGCTTCCTGGTCCATAGTATGCTTTTAAATGTTGTGTGAATTAATTTCTATAAAATATTTTATATTACAGTGAACCCTCGGATTGGTTATTAGCAACTCATATGAAAACTAACAAGAAAGGCTACATTCCCAGTAATTATGTTTGTAATGATGATAATTCTATAGAGAGTCAAGAGTAAGTATACCAATAAACTATAACAATTACTGATTCATTTAGGCCACGTTTTGAAGAGTATTCTCTCACTGTTTTCAAGAAAGTACTGAAACAATTAATGTGTAGAGTAATTATATATTGACAAGCAATAACAACAAATCAGGAACCTTGCACCACAACAACATGATCAAAGACAAGACATCAACATGATCAAATTGTTTCAATGGCATTTAGTAATTGAACCGGAGTATACTGGTCACAATGCTATGGAATACAAATACTGCTTATCATAGCTTGATAATGATTAGAGAAGCCGAGTTGAAACGTCGCTCAGTAATAAGCAGTAATTGTATTCCATAGAATTGTCACCTGTATAAATGAAATGAAATGAAATGGGGTGTAACGTCCTACTGTTCTGCTCCTATACTGGGCTAATGAAGACAGGCATACGCCATACAGTGTGCTATGAGGGAAATTTTGCCCGGGCAGCGGCACTATCGCCTACTCTTATACCGAATTCCAACTGCCAAGGGATCTTTAACGTGTATTCCAATGTACACGGGACCTCGGTTTTTCGTCTCATCCGAAGGACTAGACAGCTGTCCTTGCCAGGCCCTCCACTGACAAGGGGAAACCACGTCGGAAAATCCTGATGAACTGTCACCTGTATAACATGATCAAAGGCAAGATGAAGGATTAGTGAGGCCACTGATGATTGGCAGTAATTAACATGGGAAAGATTAATTATTGGTCATAGGGGTAAATAATTTGAGACAGACAGACGACGAGTAAGTATACCGGTAATTAAGGTTATTATACTGGTATAATTTGGGAGAGATTTAATCTGCCTATTGCAGGTCTTTCTTTAGGCCTAAAATGTTATCTAGACAATAATTAACTTATCCAAGCCATAATCAACTCTCGATGGCATCAGATTTCTCCGATATTAAATAGATTAGAACAGTTCAGCCATATTTTGATTTAAGCTAAAAATGGAGGAGCGAGACTTAATCTCAAACAACCAGTACGGTGGTTGAAATTATTTGAAAGGAATATTTCTCGTATTTTGTTGAGTTTATCCAATAGAATTTGTACAACTATCTGATATTTTAGTTGGTGGTATGATTTTAATAGAAGAGAGTCGGATGGAATGTTGATGCGGGTTGGTCTTAAAAAAGGAACATTTTTAGTCCGCTATGCTACAGGTAAATACATAATAAACTCAGATCTCTAGTTGTCAATATCACTAGTACAAGGTGGTTGTCAACATGGTCCCACTAGTTGTAAATATCACTAGTACAAGGTGGTTGTCAACATGGTCCCACTAGTTACCAATATCACTAGTACAAGGTGGTTGTCAACATGGTCCCACTAGTTGTCAATATCACTAGTACAAGGTGGTTGTCAACATGGTCCCACTAGTTGTCAATATCACTAGTACAAGGTGGTTGTCAACATGGTCCCACTAGTGTTATATAACACGTTACCAGTATCACTAGTACAAGGTGATTGTCAACATGGTCCCACTAGTGTTGTATCTCACGCTACCAGTATCACTAGTACAAGGTGGTTGTCAACATGGTCCCACTAGTGTTGTATAACACGTTACCAGTATCACTAGTACAAGGTGATTGTCAACATGGTCCCACTAGTGTTGTATCTCACGTTACCAGTATCACTAGTACAAGGTGGTTGTCAACATGGTCCCACTAGTGTTGTATAACACGTTACCAGTATCACTAGTACAAGGTGATTGTCAACATGGTCCCACTAGTGTTATATAACACGTTACCAGTATCACTAGAACAAGGTGGTTGTCAACATGGTCCCACTAGTGTTGTATAACAGGTTACCAATATCACTAGTACAAGGTGATTGTCAACATGGTCCCACTAGTGTTATATAACACGTTACCAGTATCACTAGAACAAGGTGGTTGTCAACATGGTCCCACTAGTGTTGTATCTCACGTTACCAGTATCACTAGTACAAAGTGATTGTCAGCATGGTCCCACTAGTGTTATATAACACGTTACCAGTATCACTAGTACAAAGTGATTGTCAGCATGGTCCCACTAGTGTTATATAACACGTTACCAGTATCACAAGTACAAAGTGATTGTCAGCATGGTCCCACTAGTGTTATATAACACGTTACCAATATCACTAGTACAAGGTGGTTGTCAGCATGACACAAAGACTGCAAGGTGGCTCCCTGTCAAATTGCACATTGAATATAGGTTACTATAGTGTTTAAATTTGTCATCGATTCATCCCCTTCATACATTCAAGAACTAATACACAATTGCATTCCAACATTCATCTAATCCCACCATCTCCTGTTTCATCTAATCCCACCATCTCCTGTTTCATTTGATCCCACCATCTCCTGTTTCATCTAATCCCACCATCTCCTGTTTCATCTGATCCTACCATCTCCTGTTTCATTTGACCCCATCATCTCCTGTTTCATCTAATCCCACCATCTCCTGTTTCATCTGATCCTACCATCTCCTGTTTCATTTGATCCCACCATCTCCTGTTTCATCTAATCCCACCATCTTCTGTGTCATCTGATCCTACCATCTCCTGTTTCATTTGACCCCATCATCTCCTGTTTTATCTGATCCCATCATCTCCTGTTTCATCTAATCCCACCACCTCCTGACCCATGGTCCCATGAATTTTAAATATATTATCCCATGTGTTTTATGTTTTAGATAGATTATCCCATGTTTTATCGGTCCGTGATGAAGATGATGAAGGAGAACCGTGTAACAAACATTACAGAATAAAAAAGATGGATAATGGAGGGTGTTATATAAGTCCAAAACGTACTTTTAACTCAATGATGGAGCTCATTGAAAATTACCAATGTAAGTAATACTTGAATAGCGTTGGTGTGTTTATATTTAGGGTTAATTCCAGTGGAGGTGAATTCATCATAGGCTTTTATGCGGGAGAGAGGGAAAGAAATGGGGTTTAACGTCCACTCGATACAAACTAGGTCATTTCATGACTAACATATGGTTCAATTTTATTTCAATAATTCGCTTGCGCGTAGGGGTCTTTAGCAGTGGGAGGAAACCGGAGGACCCGGAGAAAACCCACGAGATTGAACAGGCGACCGTACTCCTTGTCACGTACAACCGGGGATTCGAAACCACACCAGTTGACTCAACGACAGGCTTTATGATACAACGCGCACGTGCTAATCATTCGGCCATCCAACCCCCCTCTTTGATGCAGGGAATCTGGTCAGAGATATACTAATGTATTGTCCAAATTTATAATTACGGGAGGTAACTGCTGGAAGATGGGGCTGGGGGATGGAAAACATGATTCATTGGTAGATTCAGAATCAGAAATGAAATAAAATGAAAAGGGGTTTAACTTCCTACGCCATACACTGTGCTATGACGAAAATTTTCCCGGACAGCGACACTATAGCCTACTCTTATATCGAATTCCAACTGCCAAGGGATCTTTTACATGCATACACAGGACCTGGGTTTTTTATCCCATCCGAACGACTAGACAGCTGTCCTTGTCAGGCACTCTGTCCTGCACCACTGACAAGGGGTAAACCTCGTTTGAAAATCATAATGTACTTTCTCGGCCAATCCAGGGATCGAACCCACAACCTCCAGGCTAGCGAGCAAGCGTCTTACCCACTTAGCCACCATGGCTCCCTATTCGAAATAAAATATTGTTTAAAGCAAATACACTTTTGATTTTCAACAACAATGTAAGAGTTATGCAAAATCACTAATATTTCGGACCTAGAAATTGACACAAATGGGTCACAACGCATATAATAATGTAATTTGAATGTATATAAACTAATTTACATTCAGTCGTTTCCATTTTTACTCTAATTTCAAATCAGTTATGTTCGGTGAAATACACCAGAAGTCTCATTCGAATGGCAATCTCTAGCTTCTGGTTATTCCAGTCTACAACGATAGTATTTATTGCACATGCTCTCCAGATAAAAATATGGCATCACCGTTTTAAATGACTTGTGGAATATGTCTAGCCTCGTTCTTCGAGTCCCTTGTTACTCGATTTGTGTATCAGTGGTAAAATGTTTATTTTGTCTTAATATTGGATATCAGAAGCCCATCTTTTCCTGGTAAGATCAAAACATCAATGTTGATTTAAATTGACAAATAATTCGTGTTTTCAATGTCGAAGACTTTGGATGATATTGAGTTAGAGACTTAGCTACTTTAACTTGTGGGATTTTCCAACGTGGTTTCCCCTTGTCGGTGGTGCAGGACGGAGGGCCTGACAAGGACAGCTTTCTCGTCATTCGGATGAAACGAAAATCCGAGGTCTCGTATATACATTAGTAGATCCCTTGACAGTTGGAATTCGCTAAAGAGTAGGCGATAGTGATGCTGCCCGAGCAAAGTTTCCCTCATAGCACACTGTATGGTGTTTACCCATCTTCATTAGCCTAGTCGGAACAGAACAGTAAAACCTTAAACCCCATTTCATTTCATTTCACTTTAACTTGTAGATGGTTTGTGTTGCTAGAAGTAATAATATATCTTTTAACTTTAATTTTTAGCAAATTCAGACGGTTTATGTTGTTTATTAACTGATCCTTGTCCTAAAGACAGACCAGCTTGTTTACCATTCAGACAACTTGAAGTTAAACGAAGTGCCATTAAATTAGAAAATAAAGTTGGAGCTGGGTATTTTGGTGAAGTTTGGAAAGGTATGGACATATTTTATCCTATGGAAAATAGAGAGAGAGAGAGAGAGAGAGAGAGAGAGAGAGAGAGAGAGAGATGGGGTTTTAAAGAGAGCTGAGAACTGTAGAGATCTAGAACAACACAAACTAGGTCATTTCGGGACTAACATATTGTTTGATTTTATTTCAATAATTCACTGGCGAAAACCCACGAGGTTGGGCAGGCGACCCTGCTCCTTGTCAAGTACAACCGGGGAACGAAACCTCGCCACTTGACTCAATGACAGGCCTTATGACCTGAATCTTGTTGTTATATAACCTGCGTCATGGATGATGTGAGGGATTAGTCAATGAAACGGTCTATTACAACAAGTTTTTGGTGCAAGGTACATATGTCTGACGTCATGGGGTCAAAAGCCACTTGGATGACCCTGACCTGACCTACCACTACAACTGGTCATATCTTCATGTAGTTTAGGCCATTGAAAGTAGAAAAAAACAAAACAAAATATAGATTTTAATCAGATTGCCTTATATTTCATTTATTTTATTATTTTAGGCCAATTTAGAAATGCTATAACCGTCGCTGTAAAAACCCTAAAAACAGGTACCATGTCAAGTGAAAGTTTTCTGGAAGAAGCTAAAGTGATGCATCGGTTGTTTCATCGTAGATTAGTAAACATTTTAGCCGTTTGTTCCGATTCCGATCCTCTATTGATCGTCACCGAGTTTATGCCTAATGGTTCTCTCTTACATTATTTACGAAGTGACGAAGGAAAAAGGTTACAGTTCTCAGCTATTATAGATATGGCATCACAGGTAGGTTAAATACAATACAATACAATACAATACAATACAATTGAATAGAATTTTATTGCATCGAAACGTCCTTTGAGGACAGCATACAATATACAAAGTATTAAATACAAGTAAACAAAATTTGGACAGGTACAAAAATATGGATGGACATAAATTCAGAGCACTAATATAAATAGACAGTATAAAACCTGCCTACATGATTCAGATATATAAAACTATGTAACAAAACGTACAAAGTATAAAATCACATAACTCGACAGTATAAGACCCACATACAGGGTACATAATATATTAAAATACAAAACAAGACAATAAAATATCATGAAATTTAACATATGAGAGAGGGAGAGAGATGAGGGAGAGAGATGAGACCATTCTTTTCTGTTTATTTTATTGTTCAAATTATATTAGATCAGGGCTTCCGCTTAGTCTGTGGATAACTTGTAGGTTGGTAAATAAAACAAACTGGTTGTTTTGCTCGATTAGACCGTCTAGATGTGAGAGCCATGGTGGTTCCGGGCGCGATTAGACCGTCTAGATGTGGGAGCCATGGTGGTTCTGGGCTCGATTTGACAGTCTAGATGTGGGAGCCATGGTGGTTCTGGGCTCGATTTGACAGTCTAGATGTGGGAGCCATGGTGGTTCCGAGCTTGGTTTGACAGTCTAGATGTGGGAGCCATGGTGATTCGGGCTCGATTTGACAGTCTAGATGTGGGAGCAATGGTGGTTCCGGGTTCGATTTGACAGTCTAGATGTGGGAACCATGGTGGTTCTGGGCGCGATTTGAGTCTAGATGTGGGAGTCATGGTGGTACCAGGTTTCGAGACAGTCTAGATGTGGGCGCCATGGTGGTTCTGGGCGCGATAAGCCTACAGCTAATTTATCTTTCCTTTTACAAGTTTATTATAATGATGAATAGAATTATTTGAGATGTGATCTTCTTCATAATCAATAATATATTTAATCTAGGATTTGATTTGACAATTTGAAGGAGTGACATTCATATATGTAGGACAATAAGCAGTAGAAGATGACAACAACTCTTGTAAAGTAGGTCTAAAATAGCTGGAGACTAGTAGTACGAGGACATCTAAACTGGGATCTCAGCGATACACAAGGGATTCAGGAAAAAGATAAAATAAGTAGAGAAGCAACCCCTATAACCAGAGACGATAGACGAACTCCTAGGTAGTGATAAACAAATTTATTGGTAGACACCTTTAGTCCGAAATGCCTACCAATAAATTTACTTATCATTACCTAGAAGTTCGTCTATCTTCTCTGGTTATAGGGGTTTCTTCTCTACTTATGTAGGGAAATGTTGCTTTATTTGATATGTGAGAATTATGTTTTTAGATTGCTGAAGGAATGGCGTTTTTAGAATTGAAGAGTTTTATTCATCGTGATTTAAGAGCTGATAATATATTGGTAGGCAAAAACCTTGAAGTAAAAGTAGCCGATTTTGGTTTGGCTCGATTAATAGAGGACAATGCCATATACTCGGCTTCTGAAAGTAAGTTTAAAAAGTTAATCACAGGAGATGAATTTCATTACTTTTTAAATATAATCATTACAATTACGTGGGGCCTGGAGGTTGTGTGTTCGATCCCTGCGTCCGCAGAGAAAGTTCATCAGGATTTTCCGATGTGGTTTCCCCTTGTCAGTGGTGCAGGAAGGAGGGTCTGACAAGAACAGTTGTCTAGTCGTTCGGATGGGATGAAAAACTGAGGTCATGTGTTTACATTGGCCTGCACGTAAAAGATCCCTTGGAAGTTGGAATTCAATATGAGTAGATCATAGTGCCACAGCCCGGGCAAAATTTCCCTCATTAGCCCAGTTGGAGCAGAACAGTAGGACGTTAAACTCCATTTCATTTCTTTTCACAAATATTTAGACAGGACTTCACCTTTTTTGGTTGGTGCTATCTGAGAAATAGAGAATTTCTTGGTCGTCCTTGAAGACATATTAACCCCGACAAGTTAATATGGAGCTTGACAACATGTAGCTTTATTATATATGTTTTTCAGATACAAAGTTTCCAATCAAATGGACGGCGCCGGAAGCAGGTTTATACCGTCAGTTTAGCGTCAAATCAGATGTCTGGTCATTTGGTATACTATTGTATGAATTAATCACTTTTGGTCGCCAGCTATATATAGGTAAGTTATCACCATCACAATCAGCACATCAAATCACAATCTGATTAAAACACAGATCCTATTTCGTTTCGTTTTTATTTTATAGTTCATAATTTTGTTTTGCCTGTCTTTACTACACAAGGATCTGGAAGACTTGTTATATAACCCACGTTCTGAATGATGTGAGGGATTAGCCGATGAAACGGTCTGTTATGGCGAGGTTTTGGCGTAAGGTGCACGGAACTGTGGGTAACCCACTAGAAACAGCAACGCTGATTGGTTAATCAAATGTCTGATGTTATAGGGTCAAAGGCCTCTCATATGACCTCTGACGCGACCTTCCACTACAACTGGTCAGATCTTCATGTAGTAGAGGCTATCGAACAGCAGAGTATTTGACTCTAATCATGGAGATGTTGTCAGTGGTAGCAAATAGAATAGAATACAAACTACTGTTATCTTTAAATACATAAATACATTGACTCTACCCTTTCTATCTGACCTTCTTGAAAACAATAAATCCACAGGAGGGGGGAGGAAGAGAGAGGGGGGAGGGGGATGGAGGGGTGGAGAAGGGAAAGGAAGGAAAAGAGAGAGTTGAAAGGTATTGGGGGGCAGGAAGGAAGAGAGAGAGGGAGGAAGGAAGGAAGGAAGAGAGGGGGGAGGAAGAGAGAGGGGAAGAAGAGGAAGGAAGGAAGGAAGGAAGGAAGGGAGAGAGAGAGAGAGAGAGAGAGAGAGAGAGAGAGAGAGAGAGAGATGCTTACTAATGTAACTGGTTTAGAATTCTTTTTGGTTTTTTTTGTAGGCATGGGTGGTAACGAGGTTTTAACTAAGGTTGAACAAGGCTACAGACTTCCGAAACCAAAAACAAATGAGATGTCATTAGAATGCCCCCAAGATTATTATAATATTATGTTATCCTGTTGGAAGAAAAAACCAGCAGAGCGACCAACATTTCAATTTCTGTTTGATTTGTTTTCTGATTACGAGAATGCTACAGAGAATGGTTACCAGGATCCATCGACAGATATCAGATAAACTTCTCTTATACATGTCACACAACTGGTTCAAGTGTTAGTTACAAATACATTGTTAAAATATGTAAATATCACCTGGGCCCTTATTCATGAAAACTTAAACTAAGATACAATCGAAATTTTAAGAAATACTGCAATTCCATTGGCTGACCAGTAAAATCAATTTGCATATATCCAATGAAGTTGCAGTATTTCTTAAAATTTCGGTTGTAACTTAGTTTAAGTTTTTGTGAATAAGGGCCCAGATGTTAAATTGTATGATAGATTTATTTATATATTATGTTTAGAATACAAGTTACAGAAAAGTTACAAACTGAGATTTTAATATTGTTGTATTCTCTATATCAGTTTTATCACAGTTTACATACAGTCTCTTTATCAGTTTTGGCTGACCGATTGACCAAACTGATTAAAACACAGATCCTATTTCGTTTCGTTTTTTATAGTTCAAAATTTCGTTTTACTTGTCTTTACTACACTAGGATCTGGAACAGTTGTTATATAACCCGTGTTCTAATTGATGTGAGGGATTAGCCAATGAAACAGTCTGTTACGGCGAGTTTTTGGCATGAGGTGCACAGAATTGTGAGTAACCCACTAAAAACATCAACGCTGATTGGTTAATCAAATATCTGACATCGTAGGGTCAAAAGCCACTCATATGACCTCTGATGCGACCTTCCACTAGAACTGGTCAGATCTTCATGTAGTGTAGGTCATCGAAAGTATAAAAAAAAAACCGAAACGAAATATAGATCTGTATTGTAATCAGATTGATGGTTGACACAATTATATGGAATAGAAGTTACTTAAAATTTTATTTCTGGCAATGTTTCGATAAAGGTTCTCTTTTCTTTATCACATGCCTTAATAATATATATTGAAAGAATTTGAATTTTAAAGTGAGAGGCCTGGTCCAAATCGATAATACCATATTGTAGTTAGTTTAATTGTAAATAGAATGACAGGCTGATTTGTATCCAGATAGTTTTAATATCAACCAAACCAGCAATCTCCCTAATAAAAAACCCTTGGTTTCAAATTAGAATATTTAAAAAATAATCTAGTATTAATTTTTTTTATTATTTATTATTATTCATATATTAAGCTTTTAAAAAAATTGCTGTATATATCAAATTATGAGTAGGTCTTTAATTTATCATGGCCTGTGATAAGGGGTCAACAAGCCACATGGCCTGTGATAAGGGGTCAACAAGCCACATGGCCTGTGATAAGGGTCAGCCAGCCACATGGCCTGTGATAAGGGGTCAGCAAACCACAGTCAACAAGCCACATGGCCTGTGCAAAGGGGTAAACAAGCCACGTGCCCTCTTTCATCTGTAAATTCAATAGTAGTTTTATAGTTAAATTATCGATTTATGTGTGATTGTGCGTCAGGGGCTGAAATGATTCACAAATATCTTAAATCAACAGATAATATAATTAATTTAAGGAGCAATAGTCCATCCAGACTCAAGGGAGAGAGAAATGGGGTTTAATGTCCACTCGACACAAACCAGCTGACTCAGCTGATGCAGCGCGCACAAGCTAATCATTCGGCCATCTTCCTTTGTATTTAACAATTTTTTTTTATTTTGGAGAAATATTTTTAGAGAAATGTTATGCAAGATTTATATTTGGAAATTTGTATTTGGAAATTTGTATTTGGAAATTTGTTGTCCCAGATTTGTTTTTCATTGTATGTCTCTGATGAAATGTAAATGTAGGCCAATTTTTTGATTTTCTAAAATAAATTTTATCTTTATATTAAAGTTACATTATGTAAGATTTAGGTAAAGAGTTAACCATTCTTGCTATAATAGCTAAAAAATAAATAATGAAAAATGATATAATATTGAACATTTCATTCAAATTACTTCATTCTCAGCCAAGTTATCACTGTTTCTAATTTTGACAAGATGTGTGTATTGTGGTAACCAGGGCACTGGTATATTCGAGTCTTAGCCCCGCTTTCCCATTTTTAAATTAATCGAGAGTTGATTATGGTCTTCTTTTGTTTATAAATGCCTAATTAATAGTTTATATAACATAACGTTTACTCTCATTCCATTTCATTTCATTTCATTTCATCTCATTTCATAAAGAGAGAGAAATGGGGTTTAACGTCCACTTGACACAAACTAGGTAATTTTGGGACTAACATATGGTTTAATTTTATTTCAACAATTCGCTTGCGCGTAGGACCCAGAGAAAACCCACGAGGTTGGACAGGCGACCCTACTCCTTGCCACGTACAACCGGGGATTCGAAACCACGCCAGTTGACTCAATGACAGGCCTTATGATAAAGCATGCACGTGCTAACCATTCGACCATCCAACCCCCATTTCATAAAGACCTTGGTCCATAAGTATCAATTTTACAGTGTTATTAATGTTTATTTCTGTACAGTATTTGTTTTTATAGGAATTATATTTATAATACACAACTTACGTCTTTCATATATTCCATGCTATTTTTAGTGTCCAGTCATCAACAACGGTAGTAATAGTCATCATCCCTCACTGTAAACATCATCATCTTATCATCATCATTATTGTCAGTGCCGTATTATCCTAAAGGCTGACTAGGCTGAAACCAAGGGGTCCCATCAAATGCAGGGAACTTGGCAACCTTTTTTTTCTTCTAGTGTCCAATATTAATTAAAGGTTCTTTGTTCCTCCAATTATTACTTCGTTTGTAATAAAAGGAAGTTTGAAACCTAAGGGCCACACCATCATGTAGAACGCTAGATCAGAGACAGTCCTGCATATATAATGTCATAGGTGGATTGTAAGTTAGGCTAAGGGTTAGGCTTGGGTTAGGGTTAGCGCTATCCCTGTTTACATCTCAAGACTTTGACAAAATCTGCCGGTTTTTTACCCTCTCATATGATGTCATATGTGCTAGTGTTCTCCGAATATTGTTCATTGCTCATCATGATGTCATAACACCACCATCATGATGTCATAGCACCACCGTGATTTGTATAAATTTATCTAGTTTTGTTATATTTTTGATATTGTATTAATAAAAGATAATTAGAAATATTTTCATTTAGGCTAGTTATTGGTTTTAAATTATTTCATTATTCATAGCACCTTGACAATTAACCAATAAAGGTAGCCGCAGTGACTGAATGACAGTTGCCTACAACAATTCTATAAGGAGAGCCGATGTGGCTCGATAACCAGGGGTCAGAGTTCGGATCCAAGAGTTAATGGAGAAAGAGTCTAGTCATTTGGGTGGGCCAAAAACACAAGGTTTTCCAAATCCTTGACAGTTGGAATTCAATAATAAGTACAGGATGACCACATTATACTAAACCACGCTACAAGATAGAAAATAGACAAAAATCAATTAATCAAGTAAATGGATCCGGGGGCCAGCTGTAATCATCGAACGCAGCGCCCAAGGCCAGGCAAGATTTCTCTCAGAGATAGCTCATAGCATGGCGTACCGTAATAATACGCCCATCTTCATTAGAAATGAAATGAATTGAAATGGGGTTTAACGTCCTACTGTTCTGCTCTGAACTGGGCTAATGAAGACGGGCATACGCCATGTGGTGTGCTATGAGGGAGATTTTCCCCGGACAGCGGCACTACGAAGCACTCTTATATCGAATTCCAACTGTCAAGGGATCTTTTACGTGCACGCCAATGTGTTCACGGGACCTCGGTTTTTCGTCTCATCCGAACGACTACACAGCTGTCCTTGTCAGGCCCTCCGTCCTGCATCACTGACACGCCAGAAAATATCTTCGTTAGCAGAATAGTAAGACCTTAAACCCCATTACATTTCAATTTTGCACGTAAAAGAACACTTAACACAGTTGGAAGTAAAATAAGTGTAAATGTTAGCGCCGCCATCAGGGCAAAATTCCCCTCATAGCACACTGTCTGGTGTATGTCCATCTTCATAAACCCAGTCAGTGCAGAACAGTTAAACACCATTTCATTTTCTTTGTTAAAAAAGTAATATATCCAACAAATCTAAGGCAGAATATAAATATTGCTGGACTTTAAGCCAATTGTTTAAAAGTCATTTTATAAAGATAACTTCACCAGTAGGATTTGTATAATATTATTGTATCGTCATCTGTAATTTATTGTTGTCTTGCCCCTGTTTTTTAAAGTTGTAACACTGTTAATATTCCCCCTCGGTGTTTGTCAGTAAAATATGCGAGGAAGAGAAGTGTAAATATGTCTTAGATTTAACCAGCTAAAACATGGCTGAGATTAACAAGCAGAAATAGGTGAAAGTTCAGCTCACTTCAAATATTTTACCGGTGGAAGATCATCTCACTTCACGGATTTATCTCTTTAACTGATCCTTTTAAACCATTTCAGGTCTCGTTGTATAGTTAGAACAAGGTTTGTTTTTCAGTCAATGTTGAAGACATAGTGTCACAGTCAGGACCTTCACAAGAGTTAGTGCTAAATGATAATGCCAGCTACATTTTCCGTCATAGGTTACGAGATGTAAACAGGGCTAGTGCTAATCCCAACCCTAAACCTAACCCTGGATCTAGCTCCAATGCTTACCTTAACCCTAACCTACAATCTCACCAACTGGGCTAGCACTAATCCCAACCCTAACCCTGTACCTAGCTCCAATGCTTACCCTGACCCTAACCTGCAATCTCATCAACAATCATGTACCCTAACCTTATTTACATCTCAATGACCTTGACAAAAATTGAGCTGGCCTTAACAAATAGATTTAGCCCCTTCACAAGTCTATGTGGCGCCCCTGGGCAAAAGTTTAGTGACGCCTCCCCTACAAACTGTAATTGCTTTGTTTAGGGCCTGGTCTCTCAGTTGATGTTTTTATGATTAAAGGAATTTTAAAATACAATTTTTTATATTTTTAACATTTTATTTAAATAACTATTTATTAAATCAACTTATATATAAACTTTTTATGTTTATTTCCCCTTCACCTCTCCATTTGATCGAAAAACTCTAACACAGGTTTAGGGGAAGCAAAAGCCGGTAATTTCCTATTTGAATGTTTCTGGTATGCACTTGGATAATTTGCCGCCACCAAGAAGTGTAATTTCTAATCAGTTATATGTTCCGCGATCTAATGGCAATCTGGTTATTCCAGTCTACACCAACAGTATTTATTGCGCATGCTCTCCAGATAAGAATAGGGCCCCCCCCCCTTTCCCCCTTCTCCTGCTGGCACAGAGTATAATTTTTTCTCCTACATCCTAGGAAATAATGCCATTTTCACTCACTCCACTGTAATCCGATACAGGCATGCACCTATACCAAATGAGCAGCAATATTAAAATTGATCAATTTAGTAGATAGTACACCCTCTGACCTGACGCTAATCTTGACAGTGTCTCCATCTTGGCCCCCACCCCACCCACCCGCTGCTCAAATTCCCAGACACACCCCTTTATCTGCGGGTTATTTGTTTGTATGGAAGTGTTGAAATTTTGCGCCACTCCCGATATACATGTATTTTAGGTAGTTCAGAGTATGGACCTTTTAGATATTAACAAAAATTGTTTTCTGTATTAAAAAAAAAAAAGAGAGAAAATTATGTATAGGTTGAAGAAAAATTTGGTTAATTTGAATAAAAAAATGATTTCATCTGTTCAAAATATTTAAAGGGCCAGTATAGGTAAGATTAGATACAGAGCTGACAATTCTTGCTTGTAATAGTTAAAAAACAATAGATAATGTAAAGAGAATCAGCTAAAATTTCTGTCAAATTACTTCACTTACAATTATATAGGCCTATATTATATAGTCTAGCCTTGATGGTCATACTACCGTTGTTACGTTGTTACGATAATAAAAGAAGTCTTGATAGCATGCCAGTACTTTTTTTTTCTATTTTATTTTTAGGCTGGGGTTTGTGGTCTCTAGGTTTTTGGTGGGGGGGGGGGTGTCTGGTATGACAAAGACACAATCCAGATTATTGATTCATGAATTGTATATTATTTCAATAACCGATGTTCACAGTTAAAAAATTAATAAAAGCGATCGGATTTGTTATTTATAATTTATTTAGGCTATTATAGTTCTATGAATGAGTATGAATTATAAGGAAATGAAATAAATGATGTCGGCCAATCAAATATAATTAATCACCCAGCTAGTTAAGCCTAATCTAATTAATAATTGACAAAACCAAATCAATCGAAGTTCGATTAATTCACCGAGCTGAGGAGTGTCACGGTTTATGCTCACCTGTGCGTGAATGAATGTTCAATAACAATATTCCCACGCAAACATTAAACGAGACTTCGAACAGAGTTATGTCCCTTGTACACAAGTTGTATTGTGTCACAAAGAGCAAGAGGACTATCTCGTCAAAATAAGCCTGTCAAATGATTGGTGTGCGTTTAGCTGATATGTATGAGATTGTATCACTTCCTCGTTCACTTCGGACCGACAAAATGTAACAAGGAATAAGTTTATAGAAAAACAACAATATTCAGCGTTAACCGTGAGTAAAATCACTTCATTTGTCTTTTCCATTTTGGTTTTGTTGTGTGTGAAGAAAGTGAGCGAGATAGACAGACAGGTCGATACAGCATGTCATGTATATATATACACCGACTGACAGAGATGAATAATCGGTGTTATATTGTTGTTATTTAGGCCTAGTCCTGTATACATGACTAGACAAGGAAGTGATATAGGCTACTTTCCTAAAATTGTTGAATTTTCACACCCATTCTCATGTAGTCAGACGAATTTAAAGTACAGTCTTAATTGCCTCTAGAAACAAAGCTTGTGTTATATTCCAATTGAGAAAGCTATTTCATATATCTCAAATCCAAACCCAATTTCTCAGGGGCGGATCCAGGAATTTTTGCAGGAGGGGGTTTGCCAGGTTCCTGAGAAAATGTATCCCCCCCCCCCACTCCTCGGCTTGAAATTTTTTGAGAAATACATGGTCTCTATCGTCATTTTGGCATATATACATACACATTGATCTTTTTAAACAGAGAAATCCAACATCCTGTTTGACGTCAATTTTTATTATGAATTAATACGATGACACTGAGATTCAATTTCATTGATGCAAAGCATTAATTGTGATATCACATATGTCTATATATCATTATCTCGCGCTTTGAGTGCCCATCCTGTGGCACCATCTGACGATAAAGGATAAAGCACAATTATGACACTTTTCTCATAAAAAAGGTTGTTTTACAAAATAAATTATGTAGCTGAGCAGGGGTGGGGGGGGGGTGGACCCCCCAACCCTCCCCTCTGGATCCGTGCCTGCAAAGTCCACAAAATGGCATTTAAGGAACTCTAGATTCAAAAATTTCTTCAGACAGGTGCCACAGTAGCTTAGTGAGTAAGATGTTGGATCAGTGGTGCCGGACAGAGGGTCTGGTAAGGTACAGCTGTCTAGTCGTTCGGATGGGACGGAAAAAACGAGGTCCTGTGTACACATTGGCATGTACTTAAAAGATCCCTTGATAGTTGAATTAGATATAAAAATAGGTTGTAGTGCCACTGTCTGGGCACAATATCCCTTGTAGCACACTGCATTTTGTATGCCGTCTTCATTATAGCCCAGTTCGGAGCAGAACAGTAGGATGTTAAACCCCATTTCAATTTCTATTTCTTGCGGCATACAGTGTGCTACGAGGGATTAAAATACAGATCTATATTTCGTTTCATTTTTTTTATACTTTCGATGGCCTACACATTTACATGAAGATCATCTGACAAGTTATAGCGATAGGTCACGTCAGGGGTCAAAAGACTGACTTTTGATCCTATGACGTCAGACATTTGATTAACCAATCAGCATTGATGTTACTAGTGGATTACCCACAGTTCCGTGCAAAACACGCCGAAAGCTCACCGTCACAGACCGTTTCATTGGCCGGTTGTACGTGACAAGGAGTAGGGTCGTCTGTCCAACTTCGTGGGTTTTCTCCGGGTTCTCCGGTTTCCTCCCACTGCTAAAGACCCCTACGCGCAAGCGAATTATGGAAATGAAATTGAACCATATGTTAGTCCCGAAATGACCTAGTTTGTGTCGAGTGGACGTTAAACCCCATCTCTCTTTCTCTCTCTTTCTCTCTCTCTCTCTTTCCTCTCTCCCTCTCTTGGCTAATCCCTGACACCATTCAGAACAGAGTTAAATAACAACTCTGTCAGATCCAAGTGTAGTAAAGACAAGTAATGTTGAACTATAAAAACGAAACGAAATAGGATCTGTGTTTTAACCAGATTGTGGTGCTAACTTGCTATGGTCTATTTGTTTTTCAAATATCCATGTCAAGGGTTCTATTACGTGCATGTCCATTTGTACACAGGACCTCAGTTTTTCGTCCTATTCAGACGATTAGATACTGTCCTTGCCAGGCCCTCCGTCCACCACCACGGAGAAGAGGCAACCACACCGGAAAATCCCAAAGAAAGTTTCTCGTAAATTCTCGACTAACACTGGGAGAAAACCCAAGATCTCCTCATTGGTGAGTCCGTGTCTTTTCTCACCTGAGCCATCAAGGCTTCCGACACAGGTGCTTTGTTTAGGAATATTGTTATCGAGGGGGGGGGGGCTTTACTTAGGATTCTGTATGACCAAATTTTCATATTTCCTTTTGCGTTATTATATGGTGGTGGTAGGGGGGGTTGATGGCCGAGTGTTTAACGCCTGCGCGTAGTATCATAAGATCTGTCATTGAGTCAACTGGTGTGGTTACGATTCCCCGTTTGTACGTGACGAGGAGTAGGGTCGTCTGTCCAACCTCAAGGGTTTTCTCCGGTTTCCTCCCACTGCTAAAAACCCCTACGAGCAAGCGAATTATTGAAATAAATTGAACCATATGTTATTCCTGAAATGACCTAGTTTGTGTCGAGTGGAGGTTAAACCCCATTTCTCTCTCTCTCTCTCTCCCTGACTATTATGGCAAGATATAATAAAATGCTGATACACTGTATACCATAGGAGTAAATATGAAACTATAGAAGCAGGAAGATAAACTAATGTAATAAAATTCCTGTGTGATATACTTCATAAACCACAGTAAAATAATAGATATACCATGGTTTAGAATGAACGGAATGATATACTATTTACATCTGATATCAGGTATTGAAATCCCCTGGGATATATAGATCATACACCACAGTAAAATAATAGATATGACATGGTTGATTATAACTGAGGTAATATACCATGCTCATGTAATGATACCCAAGGGGTATATAAAACAGAAAGGACAGTGATATAATAGATATACCATGGTTTATAATGACTGAGGTGATATATCATGCCTAATTAAATAACCAATCTGTGATATATAGGTTTATATACTACTGTGTATTCAGCACTAATTAGGGTGTTAATTGATACTACTTGATTTAATTAATACTCAGTTCATCCCAGGCTTCTCTTTTCCATCACATTGCCAATCAGGATAGAATGGCAGTGAAATTAAACATACATTATGCAAGAGATAAATCTGCCTATTGCAGGCCCCAAGTTCACAAAACATTCTCAGACTTATTAAGAATTTACTCAAAATTGTTCGCATTATATTAACTAATATATATAGCTCTTTATAAAACTTGTGTTGTTTCAATGTATCAAATACATGAATAAGAAACTATGTGCAGAGTTTTGTGTCTCTGGAGCCAAGATATTTCTTATAAACAGTGATTGAAAGTTGAGTAAATTTTCAACTTAAGTCTGAGAATGCTTTGTGAACTTGAGGCCAGGTCTTTCTTTAGGCCTGAAATGTTTTATAAATTATTAATTAGACATTAATTAACTTATCAAGGCCATAATCAACTGTCGATGGCATCAGATTTCTCCAATATTAAATAGATTAGAACAGTTCAGCCATATTTTAATTTAAGCTAAAAATGGTGGAGACTTTACTCCGAACAACCAGTACGGTGGTTGAAATTATTGCACACTTCATGTCAAACCTTCAAAGGCTAATATCTTCCCTAGCAATAGAGTAATTTGAATGGGAATTTTTAAATTATTCATTTTACATTATCTATTTTCGAACTTTTATAGCAAGAATGGCTAGTTCTTTATCTAAATCTTACATAATGTATCTTTAAATTTTGGATATTCTGACAGCAAATCCAAACTTTTAACCAGTCCATTTATTTAACATTTATTTAAATGACCTACATGTAGATGGATGATAGATCAAATCAGGATTCTACACGAAACGAAATACTTCTTCCCTGATAATTTGGTTAATCACATATTTATAATTTTAGCCCGTTTGAACCTTCATTTCACATGATCTATTTTTGAACTATTATAGCAAGAATGGCTACTGGCTAGCTCTTTATCTGAATCTTACATAATATGTCTTTAAGAGGCTGAACTCTATAGACGAAAAAGAAACTTTACTGCATAGAAAACCTTACAAGGTTTCTATGGTCCAATTTGAACAATTTGTTAAAACATTTCTGGACACAAATATCAGAATATTATCACCATGTTAGTTTCAAGATACATTAAGGGAGATTCGATAATGAGTTGGCAGTTCTCACTATAATAGTTAAAAACTAAATAATGTAAAGGCAATTTACTGAAAATTTCATTCAAATTGATCCACTATGAACTGAGAACTAAGCGAATGAAATTTCCGCCTAGCCTTGATCATCATTACTAAAGTCAGTACAATAAACATCTTAGTCTCGATTATCCATTTAATCGGAAAGTTATGCAGTAAATCGGCTCATAATTCACCAAAGATCGAAGGCTAGCCATGCCATTTAGAGTTGATTGTGGTCTGGATAAGTTAATTAATATCTTATTAATGATTTAGATAACATTTCAGACCGAAAGAAAGATCTTCAATAGACAGATTTAGCTCTTACATAATGTTTGTTTAAAGAAGCTAAATCGCTAATATTTGGGACCTAGAAATTGACAAAAATGGGTTGCAGCGCATATAATAATGTAATATGAATGTATATAAACTGATTTACATTCAATCGTTTCTGTCTTTACTGTAATTTCTAATCAGTTATGTTCGGCGAAATACGCCAGAAGTCTCATGTGAATGGCAATCTTTAGCGTCTGGTTTTTCCAGTCTACACCGATGGTATTTATTGTGCATGCTCTCCAGATAAGAATATAGCGTCACCATTTGACATGACTTGTGGAATATGTCTAGCCCTGTTCTTTGAGTCCCTTGTTCCAAATTGTGCTGAAACGCATTATGGTACACGATTCGTGTACCAATGGTAAAATGTTTTTTTGTTTTAAATATTGGATATCAGACGCCCATCCTTTCCCGGTAAGATCACAACATCAGTGTTGATTTGAATTGACTAATAATTCGTGTTTTCAATGTCGAAGATTTTTGATGATATTGAGTTAGGGACTTAGCTACTTTAAGTGTCCAAGCAGTGTGTGACACACGTTCATCATCAGGGGGGCCACAGTGGCTCGAGACTAGAATCTTCCTCAGCAGTGAGAATTAGATGATGAGTGGGTACTATCAACCTGATTAAAACACAGATCCTACGTTTTATTTTTTATAGTTCAAAATGTCTACACTTGGATCTGGAAGAGTTGTCATATAGAGAGAGAGAAATGGGGTTTAACGTCCACTCGACACAAACTAGGTCATTTCGAGACTAACATAATATGGTTTAATTTTATTTCAATAATTCGCTTGCGCATAGGGGTCTTTAGCAGAAATAGGAGGAAACCGGAGGACCCGGAGAAAACCCACGAGGTTGGATAGGTGACCCTACTCCTTGTCACGTACAACCGGGGATTCGAAACCACGCCAGTCGACTCAATGACAGACTTTATGATACAGCGCGCGCACGCTAACCATTCAGCCATCCAACCCCCCAGTTGTCATATAACCCGTGTTGTGGATGATGTGAGGGATAGGCAATGAAACGATCTGTTATTGGCGTAAGGTGCACGGAACTGTGGGTAACCCACTAGAAACATCAACATTGATTGATTAATCAAATGTTTAACATTATAGGGTTAGCTTGTGCGCGTTGTATCATAAGGTCTGTCATTGAGTCAACTGGCTTGGTTTCAATTCCCCAGTTGTTAACTTGTTTGTGACAAGAAGTAGGGTCCTCCAGTTTCCTCCCATTGCTAAAGACGCAAGCGAATTATTGAAATAAAATTGAACTGTAGACATCAAACCCCATATCTCTCTCTCTCTTTCCTAGTTTGGAGCTTCTCCCCTGACTAAAATTCGTCCCCAATTACCACTGTGGCTAAAATTTGTCCCCAATTATCCCCATGGCTAAAATTTGTCCCCAATTCACCCCTTGGCTAAATTCTACCTCAATTCCTCCCCTTGCAAATCTGTTAAAAGATCCATTCTAAGGAAGCGATTTTATATCAGCTGACAAAGCTTGTTGTCGTATCCTGTATTTACCATATAAATTCGTTAAATTTATTGAATAAAAATTCCTCGCTGAAGATTTCTGCATCCTGTTTAAGAGTGATTGTTGTATGTATAGATCTGAGTCTATAATGTCAGTATATCTGATAAAGGCCTCGTGTAATAATGCCTACAGTATGTTTGAAATTAATACACTCAGTTGAAAAACAGTTTATATGACAAAGAATTATATTACTGTTACTTATTTGACATTTAACGTAGATTTAACGTACATTATACTATTGCTTTAATATGGCTGTATATTTTAATGTAACATGATCACTTTCAACAACAAACGAAATCTAAATGTCATACTTTTCTACCACAACGTAATGAAGACAACCACACATGCACTGTGCTACCAGCGAAAGTTCTCTGTAACAACATACTGAGCTAATGAAGACAACCACACATGCACTGTGCTACCAGGAAAAGTTTGCCCAGATAGCTATTAAATTCCAACTGTCAAGAGTTCTTTTATCCGAGGGGGGTTGAATGGCCCAATGGTTAGCGTGTTGTCAACTGGGGTGGTTTTGATTCCCGGGTTGTAAAGTGACAAGAAGTAGGGTTGCCAGTCAATCCTCGTGGGTTTTCTCCGGTTCCTCCGGTTTCCTCCCACTGCTAAAGACCCCTACGCACAAGCGAATTATTGCAATAAAATTGAACCATATGTTAGTCTCGAAATTACCTAGTTTGTGACGAGTGGACGTTAAACCCCATTTCTCCCTCTTTTATCGGAATGACTAGAGCCTGTTCCAGGCCAGGCCCTCCGTCCTACACCACTGACAAGGAGAAACCACAATCGCCAAAGTGACATTGATCCTTTAATGTATTATAAATGAAATGAAATGAAATGGGGTTTAACATCCTACTGTTCTGCTCCTATACTGGGCTAATGAAGACTGACATACATTATACAGTTTGCTATGAGGGAAATTTTGCCCGGGCAGCGGCACTATCGCCTACTCTTATATTGAATTCCAACTTCCAAGGGATCTTTTACGTGCATACCAATGTATACACAGGACCCCGGTTTTTCGTCTCATCCGAAGGACTCAACAGCTGTTCTTGTCAGGCCCTCCATCCTGCATCACTGACAAGGGGAAACCACGTCGGAAAATCCAGATGAACTTTCTCGACCAATGCAGGGATCGAACACCCGACCTCCAGGCTAGCGAGCCAGCATCTTAACCACCCAGCCACCGTGGCTCCTTTGGCGACATTGCCTCTTTAATGTATTATAGCTACAATACAAGACATATCTGCATGGATTATTTTGTAAATGTTAAAAACCAGTTGTATAATTTTCTATAACCCCAAGGCTATCATGATTTTAAGCTATTTTAGGCAGATCAAATGTATTTTTCTATTTGAAAAATATTTAACGAGGTGATAATTAATTTTTAGTTGCAAATTTCTTCTTTTTTTTTTTAATTGCTGTCAATTACTCTATGCATAATTAGTTTTGTTTAATTTGATGAAAACACAGGTCCTATTTCAGTTTGGTTTTTATAGTTGAAAATTTTGTCTTACCTCTCTCTCTCTCTCTCTCTCTCTCTCTCTCACTCTCTCTCTCTCTCTCAGTAGTGGTGGCCATGGAAAGTATAAACCAGGAAGTTACGATACGATATGCGTGAATATCGAAGGGAACCGTGGTCTGTGGGATATAAATATATATTTTAAGTTAGACCTCAAGGGGTCCACAACCATGATATTACATACTTTAACACTATTTACATACAGGGAGCAGCCATTTTGTCAGGCAGTATCGATCTGATTTTCGTGAAATTCGAACTCAACTGTCATTATGGTTTAATGGTGATATGAAATCAGCGTTTTTCTTTTAAAACTTCCTGTCTTGTGGCTGCTGATTGTACGAAAAAGTGGTGTTTTGTATTTAGCTTGTTCTCTGTCCATCTCTTGCAAATTGTGGGCGTATTTTGCATGGCAACCACTTGTTGATATAGTATTCTATTAATTATGTACATGTATATCAACTTATTTAAATATCATCGGATCCATTCCATGAAACCGTCTGTAATTGGTTTGTGTTACCTCACCTGTAATTGGTTTGTGTTACCTGTATTTTTAATCAGATTATGTTGCTGTCGAGTGCTGTTTGCACAGATATCTGGTTTTGTTTCAGTGTGATACCGGTAGTTTTGTGACATCCCAGTCAGTGATTCTTCACATTCTCTATAATGCTATAGGTCATTCAGACACTTCTTAAAGATGTTGTCTAGTTGTTGGGATGGCCCGAACAACCGAGGTCCCGTGTATACATTGGCATGCATGTAAAAGATCCCTTGGCAGTTAGAATTCGATATAAGAGTGGGCCATAGTGTTGTTGTGTGGACAAAATTTCCCTCATAGCACACTGTATGGCGTATCATCCGCGTATGTCCATCTTCAATAGCCCAGTCAGACGTTAAACCCCATTAAACAGTAGGATGTTTAACCCCATTTCATTTCATTTCGTTTCTTAAAGATGCCTTCCCATGCAATACACAAACTGGTGATTTAATGATATCTTTGAGGAAAAAAACATATTCAAACTAATTTATCTATCAAAAATTTGCTCCAAATCCGGGGGGTAGGATGGATAGCCGAATGGTTAGCATGTGCGCGTTGTATCATAAGGTCTGTCATTGAGTCAACTGGCGTGTTTTCGATTCACTGGTTGCCTGTCCAACCTCATGGGTTTTCTCTGGGTCCCACTGCTAAAGACCCTTTACGTGCAAGCGAATTATTAAAATAAAATTGAACCATATGTTAGTCCCGAAATGACCCGGTTTGTGTCGAGTGGATATTAAACCCCATTTCTATCTCTCTGTGCTTCAAATCCCCCTCAAAATGTTTTAATTGGAAGAAAACTAGACCCAATCTGTGAAAATCTATTTTAAGCAACTTTCAGTTAAACTGGTTTAAAAATCCCAGATGATCGTTAAACCAGTTTAACTTCATCTTCTGAACTCAAAGATGGGGCAATAACCCATCTCTCTACACATTCTTTCGAGAAGGCTTATTTGGCCATCTGAATGGGTCGGCGTATTCTTCAGGGAGATACCTATTAATAAAACTAAGATTTGAACAATTTTCATTATTAAATATCTTACGTTTCCGCTGACAGTATATTTTTTAAACCTTTAATTTCAATAATCGAGACTTCATAATTACTGAGTAATGCAAATGCAGAACTTGTAAAAATGCATATTGGAGCATTTCCATTGGTAATTCTAAAGATATCCCAGAACCTAGACCCCACCTCTTTCACCCCAAGATATTGTGAATGGTAACAGTTTGGCCATCTTGCCCATGGGTTAGAGTTAGGGTTACCTACATGTGTTAGGGTTAGAGTTACCTAGCTTAGAGCGAAATTTGTTTTTAAAACACTATTAGAATCTCTGGAACAGGATCAGTTTTAAATATTAGACATTTTGAATTTATCTTAAATAATTAAGTGATAAGGTATAAAAGTCTATTTATATTATATTTTTTTTTATCAGAAAACTCGAAGAGAGAGAGTAAGTTTTTCAATATTCACCAGAATTTCTGGAACAGAACCAGTTTTTAATGTTATAGACATTTTGAATTTATCTTTAAAAATTAAATGTTAAGTTATGAACATCTATTTATATTAACTTTTTTTTTATCAGAAACTCGAAGATAAAGTAAATTCTCCAATATGCATCAGAAAAAGTTTTTTCTTTTTTTATCTGAATTATGTAGATATAAAGAGAATGTTTTAAAGATTGTAATGTTTTAGGGATATCGTATAATGATTTGTTTAAATGAGAAATGTGTAGATATAGAGAAAGTAAAGTATATTAAAGATTGTTTGTAATGAGTTGTATCAAGGAAGTGGTATAAATATAGTTATAATGAAGAATGTATTAAAGGAAAGATTTAAAGACTGTTATAGGAAACACAGATGGCTGGCTTAAAGATGTTATTTATAACAGATGTGAACTAATGATGGTATAATGATATTCAGGAAAAACATCTGTTTAACACATTACACTATATATACACCATTACACGTACCGTATACCACAGTATATCTACAAATCCCAACACAATTATAATACTATTAATGATATGTCTACTATATACCACAGTACATTTACTATATACCACATTACATCTGATATATACCACAGTACATCTACTATATACCACATTACATCTACCATATACCACATTACATCTACCATATACCTGAGTACCTCTACTACTACATGTATATACCACATTACATAATATATCCCACAGTACATCTACCATATACCACAGTCCATATCCCACAGTACATCTACCATATACCACAGGTTTCGCCTGATCCTCTGGTTGCCTCCCACAGCTAAAGTAAAGACCCCTGATGTGCAAGCCAATTATTGAAATAGAACTGAACCATAAAATGTTAGTCGAAACCACATATGTGGAGTGGATGTTAAACTCTCTCTCTCTCTCTCTCTCTCTCTCTCTCTTTCTCTCTCAGAATTGGTCCAGTAAGCTGAAATATTGAAAAAAAGTTAATCTGTATGGTTGATAATGCTTGTATTGGTTGTTAGATTTCATTGATTCATTGATTCATTCACTCATTCATCTATAATCTAATTATTTTGACAGCAGTAGATAACTTTCTGAAAGAAGTTACTACATGTATATACTATAAGGGTGCATGTCTGGTATATGATTTTTATCATTGGTTTTTCATTCTTCCATCTATCACATGTATCTGTCTAATATGTATTTATATATATAGGGTATTCTTCATTCATCCATCTATCCATCTTGACCATATATAGTTATTTTTCTCAGGGTTATACATGTCATATGTTTGTGTGGACATGTTGGGTATTCTTCATTCATCCATCTGTCTATCTTTACCTTGTTTTCTCAAGCTATCAGGATATATATCTGTTTATGTCTATATGTTGGGTATAACACATCAATGAGAGGTAGTTGACCTATATCCACAGGTATATCTATAGGTATATCCAGGTGTTTACTTCAGGTAAACCAATGAGGAGATGTTGTTTTGATGTGACAGGTTAATTGATAGCTATGGTAAATATGAATAGACAGTTGTTTAAGGAGAATTTGTTGTATTTATTGTTGGGGTGGCTGAGTGGTCTAACCTGATCTGGTTGTGTCCTAGTTTTGATACCACATTTGTATGTGACAAGAGTAGGGTCGCCTGCCTAACCGTGTGGGTTTTCTCTGAGTCCTGATTCCCCGGTTGTATGTGACAAGGAGTAGGGTCGCCTGTCCAACCTTATGGGTTTTCTCTGGATCCGTCCAACTGCTAAAGTCCCCTACGCGCAAGCGAATTATTGAAATAAAATTGAACATGTGTTAGTCCCGAAATGACCCACTTGTTTGTGTCGAGTGGACGTTAAACCCCATATTTCTCTCTTTGTCTCTCTATAGATAATCTGTTTTATTCCCTGTTTGTACATGACAAGGAGTAGGATCGTCTGTCTAACCTTGTGGGTTTGCTCCAGGTCCCACTAAAGACCCCTATGCGTAAGCGAATAGGGCCTATTGAAATAAAAATTGAACCATATATTAATCCTGAAATGACCTAGTTTGTGTCAAGTGGACGTTAAACCCCATTTCTCTCTCTCTGAGTCCTCTTTTATCATCCCACTGCTCAAGACCCTTACTCTCGGCAAATGATTGAAAGAAAAGGTCACAAAATATTAGTCTCGAAATGACCTAGTTTGTGTGAGTATACTTAAACCCCATTTCTCTATCTTATTAATATCGTACCCAATGAGAGAGTTGTCTAATATAGGCCATGCCCGAGGCCATGCCTGTTCTCAATCCTGGACAGTTCTGAATAAAATATTGTTAAAAAAAAACGAATTAAAAAACTGAGACTTTTGTACTGTTATGTGTATATAGTGGGAGAAGCCCGATAATAAACACTTTGAAATATTGTACCCATGGTTATTTTATTACCGTAGTTACATGTATAAGATGAAAGTAGGAATATATAAATGAAATAAAATGGGATTTAACGTCCTACTGTTCTATACTGACTGGGGTAATTATCGTAACTTTTTGCAAATTCAGCTTGCAAGTAGCAGATTTTTTGGACATGTTATTATAAAACGGCAGCAACTGAACTAAACAATGTCAGGGAGGTTCTGTGCTGTAAAGATAAATTCTCACTTACGTTGGATTCCCCAACTTTTCAGTGATTTTACTGTTAGCGTGGAAATATAAAAAATTGCGCGAAGAAACACAGCTTTCTTCCATCGGCAGAAAGGTGTAGGCGTACATGACGGACATACGCCATGAGGTATGAGGTAAATTTTGCCCGGGCAGCGGCGTAACGGCCTACTCTTATATCAAATTCCAACTGTCAAAGATTCTTTTATGTGCACACCAATGTCTACTCCGGACCGCGTTTTTTTTGTCTCATCCGTTAGACTATACATTGTCCTTACGCCAGGCCCTCCGTCCTTCACCACTGACAAGGGGGAACCATGTCGGAAAATCCTAATGAACTTTCTCAGTCAACACAGGGACCGAACACGCGACCTTCAGGTTACTCACTGAGCCACCGCAGCCCCCATAAGATGATAGACGAGTATGGTAGTGTCCTTCTAGTTAATTCATATGGCGTGTTTTATAACCTATCTTAAGATACTTGAAATTTAGTGTACATGTATGTACTCTTTATTTCACAGCTAGCCATAAACAAGCTCCATCAGCCAATTTTCTCACTTTCATATTGATACCAAGATGCAATTATTTCTGTGGATTGTGTTCCTGAAACAGATTTCAGCTCTCTCTCTCTCTCTCTCTCTCTCTCTCTCTCTTTCACTCTCTCTCTCTTTCACTCTCTCTCTCTCTCTCTCTCTTTCACTAATGAAATAAAGCCCCACCCATCTTTCTCAATCTATGTATTTAGTTCAGCATTACTTCCTGGTTCAATGTTTTCACCAACAGGACTTGACCCTCACTGAATCAGGTCATGTCAGTTCTAGTGTTTTAGTTGATTTTGGAGAATATGCTGTTACATTAAATTGTTTACTGGATCAAATATTCAAACTGCGTGTCTCATTTAGTAATAACGAAGACTCGTGAAACAGGATGTGCCGAGTTCAATTCTGGGAAGAAAGAAATGGAGTTTAATGTCCACTCGACACAAACTAGGTCATTTCGGGACTAGATTTTGGTGTTAGCTGGAATAGTTCCTCAGGATTTTCCTACCAAGACAAATTTTGCACCCCCCCCCCTTCACCTCCTCCTATACCCCCTCCTATACCCCCTCCTATACCCGTGCAAGCACTATGTAAAAAGATAGTGTTCCTAACTTTACCCCTGCATTGTCAGAGTAGGGCATTGGGCAGGGATCGGATCTGGGGCTTTGCGGCATGATTACAGGCAGTGTCAATATAAAAAAATTATATAGATATTTATGACCTCGTGATGTGTCGTGGGCCGCAGGGCAATATACCGACTGCACCCCCTCTCCTGGGGCCAGTACAGAAGGTTTGGCAAGCAATAGACTCTAGTAATTAACATGGAAGAAAAATATCTGAGGTCCCTTTCGCAACTCTTCATGATCTCCTGGTAGTCAAATCAAATTTTAAAACTGTTAGAGAAAGGGGGGGGGGGGTCTCCAGGTCCTCCAGTTACTTCCCACAGCTAAAAGACAGAGGTTAATCTTTGCCTTTCCATTACATGGATGAGGCCCGATATTGAGTCATCACAATCACACACGACACAAATTATCAGTGGAAACCAGTTACCGTGTCCCATTTTATTATTTGAATAGAAAAAGCCTTAAAAACGTCTGGTAGACTCAGACACACATGTACTGTAGTGAACTGTCTATTGATTCATCTATCTAATATATAATATGTCAACTGTCCTTGTCACAAATAGAATATATACTTTTCTTATTATCACTCTCTATTAGGTCATTTTAAGACTAACATATAGGCTAATTGTGTTCTATAGTCACATGTTGGGGAGGAGACATTGTATATACACTGTACATGTATTAATATAAATGTAAATAGGCTAATTGTGTTCTATAGTCACATGTTGGGGAGGAGACATTGTATATACATGTATTAATATAAATGTAAATGGTAATTAATGATTAACAGGACCTGATATTAGTCATCTGATACAATATCTATATAACACACAATATATTCTACATTTCAACCTTATATTAGGGGGGGGGGGATTAGATGCTTCAATTTTATTTCAATAATTCACATGAACGTACGGGAGGAAACCAGAGGACCCGGAGAAATTCTACCATGATGGACAGGCGACCCTACTCCTTGTCACGTACAAGCGGGGATTCGAAACCACGCCCCACTTGACCCAATGACATACCTTGTAATTTCACACGTACACGTCAAACCATTGGACCGTCTAACCTCCCAAAATACGAGTTAGTTGCATTTTGTCAGGGTAGCGGCTTACCACCTACTCTTCCTGGTTTATTTCAAGGATTCTTGTATTTACGTCCCAAGGGTTGTATATGAGTTGACCTCAGTTTTTTTTCCCCTTCCAAATGACGAGGGCTGTCATCAGTCCAAGTATCAAGGTTTGAATCCCGGGCTTGTATGTGGTAATTAAGAGAAGGGTGTTGTTATTTTTTAACTTTTGTTAGATGGATATGGAATGAAAACCACTTGAAAATGTTGAAGCGTTCTGAGAAAATCTAGATTTTTAATTGTGTATATGTATTTGTCAGATATCATCATGAATTTAATCACATCATGGATATATACATGTTTATTATATGGTGAGTGTACTAAATGACTTAGTTGCTGATTAACCTTTGAAACTTGGTAGGATTATTCATTGATTCAATTGAGCAGTTGGATGGTCGAATGGTTTGTCCGGGCGCATTTAATAAGGTTGGCCGAGTGATATCATAAAAGGTCTGTCATTGAGTCAACTGGTGTGGTTTTCTCCAGGTCCTCCGGTTTCCTCCCACTGCCAAAGATTCCTACGCGCAAGCGGATTATTGAAATAAAATTGAACTAAGTGTTAGTCCCGAAATGACCTAGTTTGTGGCGAGTGGACGTTAAACCCCGTTTATCTCTTATTGTTTCAATAATTACAGTGTCCGTTTTTTTTTGCCTTTTGGGCAAGCCGCGATGGATCAGTGAGTAAGGCATGTACTCGCTAACAAGGGGGTCACAGGTTTGATCCCCGGTCAGTTAATTGGGATTTTTGCGCGTGTTTTCCCCTTGTCAGTGATGTAGGAACTGGCAAGGACAGCATCCTTTGCAGGTGATGAGAACTGTATATGTAACTGAATTCTTATTAAATAAATTTTTAATCTTTTTTACAAATGTGACTTAAATTTATGTCCAGTTTAAAGGTTGTTTTAAACAAACTAGCGCCATCTTTACGTTTCAGTGAACATATTTCATCAGCAACTTTTTAATCTAATTGATTCGAGTCCGAGATTATCTATCGTTAACAATAACTAAATAAAATCTTAAAAAGGCTATGAAATAAAATATCAATAGGCCTACAATTTGAAATGGTTTTCTACATAAAATGATAAAAATGCTATAAAATCAATGACTAGGCCTACAATTTAATATTTGGTAAAAGATGAGTAAAATGTCCGTTTAGACATTTAAGACTTTGATACACTTGAATTTTAATTCCTAGATGTATATGGCTATGTGCGTTTTTAATTTTCATACCAGGAAGTGGTCGGTTAGTCAGACTGATAATACCCAAACTGTCTTCTCCTACATAACAAGGAAGATAATTGACTAACGGAGTAGCCATTTTATATGATAACAAATACATTGTGTAGACATGGTTTATACACGATTCATCTAGCAGGGAATTCAATAGAATAATTAATACTCTTACAACAGACTTGTTGGATTATTGTTTTAAATATAAACATGAATATACTGTGGTGAGTGTTTTATTTACATCTAGTAGGGAGTTTAATAAAATCATTTACTTCCAGTAGGGATAATAAATAAAATGAAATGGGGTTTAACATGCTAGGGATAATAACACGTGACACAATTATAGGGAATACAAGTTACTTGAAGGGTTTATTTCAGCCACGTTTCGACACAGGTTTTCCCTCGTGGAAACGTCGCTAAAATAAACCCTTCAAGTAACTTGTATTCCCTATAATTGTGTCATGTGTTATTCTCATCCAGTTACTAAATGCTGTTTATAGAATTAATTTCTAGCAGGGAATTGATGAATAGAATCATTTATATTTGGTAGAATAGAATCAACCGTTCAACAGACATTTAAAAGAGAGAGAGACAAATGGGGTTTAACGTCCACTCGTCACAAACTAGGTCATTTCGGGACTAACATATGGTTTAATTTTATTTCAATAATTCGCTTGCGCGTAGGGGTCTTTAGCAGTGGGAGGAAACCGAAGGACCCGGAGAAAACCCACGAGGTTGGACAGGCGACCCTACTCCTTGCCACGTACAACCGGGGATTTGACAGACATTTAAAGTAGCGTTATTATTATTAATTTATAAAAACCAACCATGTCCAGTCCTTTTTAAAGTGGCAATATTATTATAAAAAACAACAATGTCCATTTTAAAAATTTTGGTTATTAATTTATGAAAACCAACCACATACAGTCATTATACAGAGAGTTAAACTTAATGGTCATAAACAAACTTAATGAATTTTTCAAACCTCCACATTTCATAAACATACATTATTCAAGAGGTATAGAATCTGACTATTGCAGGTCTTTCTTTAGGCCTAATTATTAATTAGACATTTATTAACTTGACAAGACCATAATCATGATTTAGTTTAAAAATGGAGAAGCGAGGCTAAGCTTCGAACATCCAGGTCTTTAGCAGTGGGAGGAAACCAGACAACTCGGAGAAAACCCACAAGATTGGACCAACGACCCAAATCCTTGTCACATACAACAGAGGAATCGAAACAACGCAAGTCTGTAACTCAATATTATCCAAAAATATTACAAACGCTGGAGTTTAAGGGAACTAAGTCTCTAACTCAATATCATCCCAAGTCTTCAAGAAATGAAATGAAATGGGGTTTAACGCCCTACTGTTCTGCTCCGAAATGGGCTAATGAAGACGGCATACATTTATATTACATTATTATATGTGTTGTGACCCATTTGTGTCAATTTCTAGATCCCAAATATTAGCGATTTAGCTACTTTAAAGGAACTAAATCCCCATTATTTGGCACCTAGAAATGAACACAAATGGGTCGCAACACATACAGTATAATGAATGTATAAAAACGGATTTACATTCAATCAGTTTCTACTCTAATTTCTAATCATTTATGTTAGGCGAAATATACGAAGAGTACAAACTTAATGGCGTCTGGTTATTCCACTCTACTGTGGGGTATGTTTAGCCTTGTTCATCGAGTCGCTTCATTACAAATGGCACTTGAAAGTATTCTGCCAATTTTGAGTTTTCATTAAGTCTTAGATATTGGATATCAGAAGCTCATCTTTTCCCTGTAAGAAAAACAACATTAATGTTGATTTAAATTGACCGATAATTTGTGTATACAATGTCGAAGGCTGTGGATGATAGTTAGAATTTTAAATTCATATACATATTCAATAATGAATGTGATTAAAAAATGATTAATAACAACAAATAACTCTGTTTGCATAGAATCAATCCAGCTTTAATAATTGTCTTTTGTGATTTATTAGAAGTATGTGATTTTGTCAGGTATTTCCTTACCTGAGCAAGTTTAAGTGTCAGATTAAATTGTGAAATTTTTGTAATCTCTATTTTGAATTCTTGTGTTAAATACACTGGGTTAATAAATTGTCATGTTCTAAGATTACTTAATTACACCTGCCTGTAGCTGGTAGTAAAAATTACGGTTTAAAATTTCATGACATTTCAATAATATACCAGTTTAGTTTTTATACAGCTGATTATTAGCATTGAGTCAAGTGGCATGGTTTTGATTCCCTGGTTGAACGTGACAAGGAGTAGGATTGTCTGTCCAACCTTGTGGGTTTTCTCCAGGTCCCACTAAAGACCCCTAAGCGTCAGCGAATTATTGAAATAAAAATTGAACCATATATTAGTCCTGAAATGACCTGGTTTGTGTCGAGTGGAGGTTAAATCCCATTTCTCTCGCTCTGTGATTTTTTTCTGTTTTTGAAAATTGTCCAGCACCAAGTTCAAAATTCCAGACACTGGGTCATTTAGTTTGCTGGGTATATTACTAACACTGTTATTTCACGCCCTCGAAACTCACTCAGGCTTCTCCAACCTGCTGGATATTCTCCGGGTTTTCTGGTTTCCTCCCACAGCTAAAGACCTCTCTCTCTCTCTCTCTCTCTCTCTCTCTCCCCCCCTACCTCAGGCTTCAAGATACTCTCTCTCTCTCTCTCTCTGGTGAAATAACTGGTAGATTAAAACCAGTAGTAGTGTGTATCAGATGGACCCCTCTCTCTCTCTCTCTCTCTCTCTCTGGTGAAATAACTGGTAGATTAAAACCAGTAGTAGTGTGTATCAGATGGACCCCTCCCTCTCTCTCTCTCTCTCTCTCTCTGTCTATCTGTCTATCTCTCTCTGGTGAAATAACTGGTGAGTAAAAACCAGTAGTACTGTCACATTCTTAATCTAATAATAAACACAAATTGTTTGTCTTGACTTAAAGTCATCGTAAAAAACCGTTAAGACTCCAACTTAGGTTGATGTCATGGTCATGTAAAGCTTGTATGATGTTGTGACTGTTAGTAAAAAGTCGTGTTGGTTTGTAGCGTACCTGTGAATTACCTGCGTACAGGTAACTTGTTACAACCTTCCTGGCCAACCTGTTGACATTATATTTGGTGAACAAGTTTTTAGTGATTTAGTTTTGAGATTAGCGAAGACGACCTGGGGTTAATCTTGATAGTTATTGTGTGCAGTGTTAGATAAACATTTCTTGAAGGATATGTCGTTCAATTGAGGATATAAACAAACGATATAGGTGATAATAAGGATGTAATTCAGACTGATGATAAAATAGAATGGGACACAATAAATTAAAGGAAATGTTCAGTTTACATCACATTTGAGAAATGTTGAAGAAGAAACTTCAATTATGTACCATAATATGAAACAAGTGAAGAACAATAATTTGTGATGATAAAATTATTTCAATTGTAAACTGGGATGTGATTCAGACGGATGAAAATAAATCAAAATAAAGAAAATGTAACCTTATAACTTGTGAATTCAGGAAACTTAGATATTGATTTGATCAATTTTTTTTAAAGAGGCATTAGGTAAGATTAGATAAAGAGTTGACAGTTCTCGCTATAAGTTAATATGTTGAAAATTACTTAATTCTCAACCTAGATATTAGCGATTCAATTTTAGGCCTAGATATTAGCGATCCAATTTTAGGCCTCGCCTTGATTGTCATTACTATTTTTACGGTTATTTCATCCATATCAACTAAATATCGCAGGATAACAATGGCGTCAAGAGTTGATTATGGTCTGGATGTGTTAAGATAACTTTTAAGGCCTAAAGAAAGACGTGCAATAGGCAGATTTAGCTCTTACATAATGTATGGTTAAATGAAATGAAATGAAATTGGGTTTAACTTCCTACTGTTCTGCTCCTAACCTGGGCTAATGAAGACGGGCATACGCCATACAGTGTACTATGAGGGAAAGTTTGCCCGGGCAGCGGCGCTATCACCTACTCTTATATTGAATTCCAACTGCCAAGGGATGGATGTTTAATATACATGTCATATTAATGTACATGTATGTGTGAAAAATAAAACAATATAACAATATATTTAAAGGACAATATTGGTGCCAGTCATTATCACATATGTGATAGAGCTGGTTAAACACGTTCCAAATATAATTTTATCTCAGAGATCATTGCTACGGTAGCTGAGTAATACAGGTTTCCTGAATCGGAAGTGACAAACGCCAAAGGAAAACACGAGTCAGCTCTCTATATAACTGACTGATGTGACGAATGCTAACGGATATACAGGCGAATTTTATTTCATTTTGTATATCCTGTAAAATTTACCTCCCACTGCTAAAGACCCCTACGCAAAAGCAAATTATTGAAATAAAATTGAACCATATGTTAGTCCTGAAAGGACCTAGTTTGTGTTGAGTGGACCTTAAACCCATCTCTCTCTCTCTCTCTCTCTCTCTCTCTCTCTCTCTCTCTCTCTCTCTCTCTCTCTTCTCTCTCTCTCTCTCACACAAACTAAATTAAAATTTCTTGTATATTTTCAGTTATAATATTTGTGAAGTCTGATGTTGGAGTTATCCAGTGTGCCGACTACGGGTGTTTTAAACTTGTGTTCAATATTGTGATATTCGTAGACCTATAATAGTATAAACATGGGGTGTATTAACACGAAAGCAACTGGGGGATTCGATGACCCGATGAAAGGACCTAAAAATGGAAGTATTAGAAGCAGTGGTTCTAGAAGGAAGAATAGTTATACCCAGAATCCAGTTGGATTAACGCAAACTGGTCCTAGTGGTAGGTCATGGGTCAATCTGATTAAAACACTGATCCAATTTCGTTTCATTTTATATAGTTTTTACTACACTAGGATCTGGATGAGTTGTCATATAACCTGCATTGTGATTGATGTCAGGGATTAGCCAATGAAACAGTCTGTTATGGCAGGTTTTGGGCGTGAGGTGCACGGAACTGTGGGTAACCCACAAGAAACATCAACGCTGATTGGTTAAATAAATGTCATATGGTCAAAAGCCAATCATATGACCACTGACACTACATTCAGTCAGATCTCCATGTAGTGTAGGCCATCGAAAGTATAAAAAAACGAAACAAAATATAGATGTGTATTTTAATCTGATTGGTCATATATTTAATATATTTAATTTAAATGGTGCAGACGGAAGAAACGGTATCTAGTTGTACATATAGGATGGGAGACTGCGCTCATCTGTCTGTACACACTGGCGTGCATATAAAAGAACTCATGAAAGTTTCAGTTCAAATTAAGGGTAAGCCGTAGCGCTGCTATCTCGGTAAAATTTCCCTCATAGTACACTTCATGCCACAAACAATAAAATGATATATTTACCAATTTCTAAACTGACACTAGTGAATTATAGGATTAATATAATTATTCTTTAACAAGATAGGACTGTGTGTATTATCCATTTTGACGTTAAATCATCCATCACAAAATGTATTCAAATCCAGTAAATATCGCAGGCTAGCGTTAACATCGAAAGTTGATTATGGTCTGGATAAGTTAATTAATGTCTAATTAATAATTTAGATAACATGTCAGGCCTAAAGAAAGACCTGCAATAGTCAGATTTAACTCAAGTTTAATGTATGTTTGAACATAAGATTTAATAAAATATAATTATTGTTTAAAGATATAGATAGAACTCACAAGGATACACTCTCTTGAACAATTGAATAACCCAAGCGGTATTCAATGGTCATTGAGTTGTGTTTTTATTCTATAACTACATGTAAATCTCAAAATACACTGTGTTTTTATTCTATAACTACATGTAAATCTCAAAATACACTGTACTATCCAGATTATCAAAAACAAAATCACCAATAACTCTAAAATTCATCATAGGTTCCGCCCTTTTTTTCTTTCTTTTGTTACAAAAATTGCGGTTGCTAGTGGTGACTCATTACAGTTTGGTTGTATTCAATGGCTGTATTGAATGATATTGTTTGTATTTGCATGTAGTTAATAGAATAATATGCTCTTACCCTTTTCTTACACAATGTATGTTTAAGAAGTTATATAAGTATGTAAGTGTTATATATTATATAGAGTTGAAGTATGTACTTCTATTTATCACACGTCGACCATATTTTATACTCATATTAAAGTCAAGTAGATCTATAGTTTCAACCTTTTATAGTTAGTTCATATAACTCTTGTTGATTTAACATGGTCATATTTCTACTAATCTACTCAAAAAGTCAGTTGCTACTTACAATAGACAATCGAGTCACGATGGCTCGCTACCCTGGAGGTTGCGTCTTCCATCTCTGCATTGACCAAGAAATTTCATTGGGATTTTCTGACATGGTTTCCCCATGTCAGTGGTGCAGGATGGAGGGTGTGACAAGGACAGCTGTCTAGATGTTCGGATGGTACGAAAACCGAGGACCTGTCTATACATTGGCGTGCACGTAAAAGATCCCTTGGCAGTTGGAATTCGATATAAGCGTATGCCCGTCTTCATTAGCCCAGTTAAGTGGCAAAACAGTAGGACGTTAAACCCCATTTCATTTCATTTCTTTTCCACTAATTCAATCAAACGCTCTTGTTGCAAATTGTAAATTTTTTGGACATGTAATTATAAAAAGGCAGCAACTGAACTAAACAATGTCAAGGTCTGTGCTGTAAAGATAAATTCTCACTTACGTGGGATTCCCCAACTTTTCAGTGATTTTACTGTATGTGTGGAAATACCAAAAATTGCGCGGGGATACCCAGTGCTTTTCCCCTGGCAGAAATGTGTAGGCCTACATGTACGTAGAAAGCGGGCCTTAGGTTGAAACTATACACGGTGGATCATGCTATAATGAAAGAAAGAAATGAGGTTTAACATCCACTCGACACAAACTAGGTCATTTCGGGACTAACATATGGTTCAATTTTATTTCAATAATTCGCTTGCGTGTATGGATCTTTTAGCAGTGGGAGGAAACCGGAGGACCAGGAGAAAAACCACGAGGTTGGACAGGCGACGCTACTCCTTGTCATGTACATTTGGGGAATCGAAACCACGCCAGTTGACTCAATCACAGACCTGATGATACAGCGCACGTGATAACCAATCGTCCATCCAACCCCACTTCCACCTGCAGAAATGTATACATAGAAAGGGAGGTTTAGTTTGAGACTAGAGACGGTAGAATATGTTATGATGAGGCCTGATATAGATGTAGACTAATTTTTAACTAGGAAGTAATATAAATCACAATACACTGAAGTTATTGTTTTAATATCGGAAATACACACTCAAACTTCACTTCATATTAGTTGTTTGATTGGCTAAAACAACACTTGGATATTTTGGGGGATGTTCGATGGGAAAACCCAAAAGATAATAACTGGTTTCAAAATACCGTAGAAAAATGTAGTTTGATATTATTTTCATGGACACCATTCATATGAAATTTGGAAACATCAATCTAGCAAGTCTAGTTGAAAAATAGTTCAAATATTGTGTTTTTCATTCAACTAGTTTATAAAATCATTTACACTAATGTAGGGTACACGTTAGGGTGGCCGATTGGTTTAATCTGTAGGGTACACGTTAGGGTGGCCGATTGGTTTAATCTGTAGGGTACACGTTAGGGTGGCCGATTGGTTTAATCTGTAGGGTACACGTTAGGGTGGCCGATTGGTTTAATCTGTAGGGTAGACGTTTGGGTGTCCGATTGGTTTAATCTGTAGGGTGTTTGGGTGGCCGATTGGTTTAATCTGTAGGGTCCACGTTTGGTTGGCCGATTGGTTTAATCTGTGTACTTTAGATTATAAGGTTTGATCCCTGCATTAGCCGAGAAATTTCATCCAGATTTTCCAGCGTGGTTTCCCCCGTGTCAGTGGTGCAGGACGGAGGGCCTGACAATGACAGCTGTCTATTCATTCGAATGGGACGAAAAACAGAGGTTCCGGTGTCCGGGCAAAATTTCCCTCATAGCACACTGTATAGCGTATGCCCGTCTTCATTAGCCCAGTTTAGGAGCAAAACTGTAGCACGTTAAACCCCATTTCATTTCATTTCATTTAGATCATAAGGTCTGTAATTGAGATTCCCTGCTTGTACGTGATGACGAGTAGGGTCGCCTATGGGTTTTCCCCGGGTCCCATGGTTTCTTCCCCCTGCTAATTTAAGACCCCTACACGCAAGCGAAATTATTGAAATAAAATTGAACCATATGTTAGTCCCGAAATGACCTAGTTTGTGTCAAGTTGATGTTAAATCCTCTCTCTCTCTCTCTCTCTCTCTCTCTCTCTCTGTTATTGAGTCAAGTTGCATGGTTTTAAGCTCCAGCTTGTACATGACAAGGAATAGGGTCGGCTGTCTAACCTCGTATTGTATAATTTTAGATAAAATATTGTATCGTATAAAATATTGTATAATTTTAGGTAAAATATTAACAGCTTTATATGATTATTCTGCCAGAACACAAGATGACCTGACCTTTCAAAAAGGTGACAAAATGAAACTCAAAGACGATAGGTGAGTAACTGACCTACGGGGTTTAGGTGACCTTCTGGTCTAACCATGCCCTTCATATCATCAGGGGTGGCTGACTGGTGTTTCACATGCCCTTCATATCATAATAGAATGTAACACATGAACTTACAACTAAGGTTCGTTGACCACCTAGTCTTATCACATGCCCTTCAGATCGTGACTGGGAGCTGTTCCGCCGAATGATCAAGCACATGCCCTTCGGATCATGACCGATGGGCTGGGTGGCCGAGTCATCAAACACATGCTCTTCAGATCATGACTGGGGGCTGGGTGATCAAGCAGATGCTCTTCAGATCATGACTGGGGGCTGGGTGATCAAGCAAATGCTCTTCAGATCATGACTGGGGGCTGGGTGATCAAGCAGATGCTCTTCAGAACATAAGGCATGTAAATCCATCTAAGTGCTGTGGCTTCGATCCCAAGTGATGTTGATTTGTGATTTATATATTAATTGTTAGTAACAGTGATATTGATTGGCTATTTGTATATTAATGGTTTATTACAGTGATGTTGATTGGTCATTTATTTAAATGTTTGTAACAATGATGTTGATTGGGTGATTTCTATATTAAATGTTTATTACAGTGATTTTGATTGGTGATTTATATATTAATTTTTTATTTTTACAGTGATGGTGATTGGTGGTTAGCAATACATGATAATGGATCAGAAGGATATGTACCAAGGAATTACGTCGCTCTGGAAAACACCCTCGAATCACAAGAGTAAGTCACCTGAGAGCATCAATGTGTCAGAAGACCAGTGATCGTTTTTTAAAATTTAACAGAAATAAGGGGCTGAAAGGTAGTACGCTAACTCAGAGGATTACACAAATTGTCAATTCATGATATCTGAATCACCTGACATGTGAGCTTTAGGTCATAAGTTTTTTCATTGAGTTAGGTGACGTGGATTCAATCCCACACCTGTACGTGGCAAGGAATGGGATCGTCTGTCCAACCTCGTGGATTTTCTACAGATCCTCCTATTCCCTCCCACTGTTAAAAAAACTTAGACACAAGCAAAGTATTGAATACAATTTAACCATATGTTAATCTCAAATGACGTCAGACATTGGATTAACCAATCAGCGTTGACATGTCTAGTGGGTTACCCACAGTTCTGTGCACCACACGCCAAGACCTCGCCATAACAGACTGTTTCTTGGCTAATCCCTCACATCAATCAGAACGAGGTTTATATAACAACTCTTCCAGATCCTAGTGTAGTAAAAACAAATAAAACGAAACGAAATATGATCTGTGTTTTAACCAGATTGTCCGGATCCCAGACAGAATTTTGAATCCTTTTACCTTGCATTCATGGATAACTGCTCTCTCTCCCTCTCTCTCCCCCCTCTCTCTCTCCCTCTCTCTCCTTCTCTCTCTCCCTCTCTCTCCCTCTCTCTCTCTCTCTCCCCCTCTCCCTCTCTCTCCCCCTCTCTCTCCCCCTATCTCTCTCTCTCTCTCTCCCTCTCTCTCTCCCCCTCTCTCTCTCTCTCTCTCTCTTTTCCTCTCTCTCTCTCCACTGTTATTTTGTATCAAGTTGAAGTAGCTTTCAAAGTTTACACTGTTACATTTCTGGGTTTTTTGTTGTATGCGGTATCCCGTCTTGATTGACCCAGATTAACCCAGATTAAGCCAGATTGAGAAGAAAAGTAGAATATTAAACCGATGTTATTTATGATTTATATGCGTACATGTATGGTTGTTATTTTAGATGGTTTATGGGGCAGATTACGAGAAAAGAAGCTGAACGTCAAATATTAACGCCAGGATTAAGTTGCGGAACATATCTAGTTAGAGAAAGTGAAACATGTCCAGGTTCGTACGTATTTTTATCTGCCGACTTTCAAAGGAAGCAAGGAAATATTAAAATGGATCTGTCCGTCTGTCTGTCAGTCACAATAACTCTGCTTCTAACAGAGTTAATTTGTTCAGACTGGGCCTAGCGATTCATTAGGTGGATGACATAACCGAGTGGTTTGGGATATGATAACTTTGATTCTAATTGAGTGAGCAGGATGATTATGTTGACACACAATCTGGTTCTTATTAAGTTAGCCTGTGTAGTAATATGGATGAGAAACGTAAATCTGTGATGATATCAAATATGAATTTGATATATGAGTAGGCCATAGTGCCACTGCCTGGGCAAAATTTCACACTGTATGGCGTATGCCTGTCTTCATTAGCCCAGTATAAGAGTAGAACAGTAGGACGTGAAACCCCATTTTATTTCACTTATCAGTAATCGATTTTTTGGAGTGGAAGCCATTGTTATATTATGTATGTTATGTTTTCAGGGGCGTATAATAATGAAAGAAATATATTATATTACAGGGGCGTATGTATTAACAATGAGAGATTATGTTGAATCGCGAGGGGATTGTGTTAAACATTATAAAGTACGCAGTCTGGATAACGGTGGATGTTACATTACAGCACGAAGAACATTTAATAATGTTATTGAACTTGTTCACTTCTATAAAGGTAAGAATAAAACTCAGTAAATATTTGTCACCTCAGAATGAAACTCGAAGAATAAAACTCAATAAATATTCGTGACCTGAGATAGAAACTCACAAGTCTTGTACGATAGAAACGGGGAGCCACAGTGGTTCTGTGAGTAAGATGTTGGCTCGCTAACCTGTAGGTCCAATCTTGCGATCCTTGTCCCGTCTTCATTAGCCCAGTTTAAGAGCAGAACAGTAGGATGTTAAACCCCATTTCATTTCATTTCAATTTCTGTGCTCATAGAGAAAATTCATTGTGATTTTCCGTCGTGGCTCCCCCTGGCTAGGGACAGCGGTCTAGTCGTTCGGATGGGATGAAAAAAGAAGGTCCTGTGTACACATTGGTGTGCACGTAAAAGATCCCTTGGCTGTTGGAATTCGATATAAGAGTAGGCCATAGCGCTGCTTTACTGGCAAAATTTACCTCATAGCACACTGCATGGCATATGCCCGTCTTTATTAGCGCAGTCGGAGCAGAACAGTAGGACGTTAAACCCCATTTTTCATTGTGGTAGTTACCATCAATCCACACATCTTGTCAAAACTACAACCATCGACAAATTTGCTCAGAATAAAGTAATTTGGATGATATTTTCAATATATTTATTTTTCATTATCTTATTTTAAAATATTATAGGAAGAATGTCCTGTTCATTATCTAAATCTTACATAATGCCCATTTAATTCAACGAAATCGGTTTATGTTAGAAAATAGACAAAAAAATAACACAAAACCACATGTACTCATTCGAATGTATGTAAAAAAAACTTGCGATGTGAGCAAAACGCTGCTATGTGAGCAAAGTTTCTCGTAGAGCACGGCACTACATTGACCCGGGTGGGTGCAGAAGAGTAGCGCTACATTGACCCGGGTGGGTGCAGAAGAGTAGGGCATTCAAAAAAAAAAAGTTTCATTCCATTTCTGTACTCTTAATCCAGTTTCCTCCCACTTCTAAAGACCCGTACGCGCAAGCGAATTATAGAAATAAAATTGAACCATGTGTTAGTCCCAAAATGACCGGGTTTGTGTCGAGTGGATGTTAAATCCTATTTCTCTCTCTCTCTCTCTGTACTCTTAACATTATAGGTGTGAAATTTGGAAAATATGTTTATTGACTTCTTAAAAAAAAAAGGTGGGGAGTGGGGAAATATCACAAATGAAAACAGAACTCAGTTATCTTATCTTTTTCTCCAGATTCAGCAGACGGTTTGTGTCGTCAGTTAACAGATCCATGTCCGAAACCAAAGCCAGTTATGGATGATTTATCCAAGGAAACCAGAGACGATTGGGAAATTCCACGAGAAACTTTAACGTTCGGTAAACGACTGGGTGCTGGTCAATTTGGTGAAGTATGGAAAGGTAAATTGATCATCAATATGATTTATTGCATTTATTTCCTTTTAATTTTACGATTATTGCAAACATGTTCCCCAAAAAAACAAGGGAGATTGAGAGGAAAAAATGTGCTGGGCAAGACCTTTTTACGAAAGCCCAGAAGGCTCATTCCAAATTCCAAATTTGATATTTTGCCCCCCCCCCCCCCTGTCATTTTTCCAACACTAGTCATATTTAGATGATTCACTAGCAGATTGCGATAAAAACGAAAAAATTTGTACATACTTGTACTTATATAAGCTTCAAAGAAACAAAAAAAATTCATGCAGAACTACCCATTTCAATTTTGAACTTTGATATTCATGGGCTCCATTGACTCTTATGGACCCTGGGGCGGCACACCGCCAGCACCCCCCCCCTTCCCATTTTGTGAGGGCTGAAAGCAGAAGACTATTAACATGGGTTCAGATGGCTGTCCGTCAAGCACGGGATATAATAAGTCTAATTGAGGTAGAATGTTCAGACTTGGTGTAGTTTGTTTGTTAGTCTAATGATGTGATTAAATTTCACGATGAACATCTTCTGCTTATGCTAAGCATTGAAATGGGGTTTAACATCCTACCATTCTGTTCCGACTGGGCAGATGAAGACAGCTTATGCTAAGCAGAGGTGACCAATTTGGGACCCATTTCTAATGAAACCTGTGCGCAAACAAATTATTTGAAATAAACACGTATTGTATGTTAGTCCCAACTTGACCTAGTTTATGTTGAGTGGGCGTTAAAGATTAAAACCTCCTCTTGTTTTTTTTCCAGGACAATATATGGAGTCGACAGACGTAGCCATTAAAACACTGAAAGTAGGAACCATGTCGCCCGAAGCATTTTTAGCGGAAGCTCAAATCATGAAGGAATGTAGACATGATAAGCTAGTCCGACTTTACGCCGTCTGCACCAAGGAGGAGCCTATTTATATTATAACTGAACTGATGACAAACGGTGCCTTGTTAGAATATCTACGAGAAACTGATGTGATAGAACTCCCAGTTCTTATTGACATGGCTGCTCAGGTAATCTTATTGATTTGGTTGCTCAGGTAATCTTACTGGGGGGTTGAATTGCCTAATGGTTACCATGTGCGTGTTGTATCATAAGGTCTGTCATTGAGTCAACTGGCATGGTTTTGATTCCCCGGTTGTAAGTGACAAGGAGTAGGGTCGCCTGGTCAACCACGTGGGTTTTCTCTGGGTCATTTTGGGACTAACATATGGTTCAATTTTTATTTCAATAATTTGCTTGCGCATAGGAGTTTTAGCAGTGGGAGGAAACCGGTAGACCCGGAGAAAACCAACAAGGTTGGACATGTCTCCTCACACTGTGAAAGACGAACCATATGTTAGACACGTTAAACCCCATTTTTCTTTCTCTCTATTTCTCCCTCTCTCTCTCTCTCTCTTCTCTCTCTCTCTTAAACACTGTTACTCTCATTCCATTGATAATTTATTACATATGACCTAAAATAACCCCAACTTCCATTAATATTTTATTACATCAGTCCTAAAATAACCCGAACTTAAGTTCAATTGATAATTTATTTGAAAAAAATAACTTACCCCAATTTGAGATAATAATTTATGATATTTTTGAGTTTTTATGAGAATTTATTATTATATTTTAATATAGATTGCAAGTGGTATGAGTTATCTAGAAGGAAGGAAATTCATTCATCGTGATTTAGCTGCTAGAAATATTCTCGTTGGTCAAAATAACGAAGTGAAAGTAGCAGATTTTGGTTTAGCTAAAGTTATAGAAGATGATGAATATAACCCGAAACAAGGTACGTATAACAAGTTTTATCATTGTCTCAATTTATACATAGATAATCGGGGGGTTGAATGACCGAATGGTTAGCACGTGCGTGCTGTATCAAACGGTCTGTTATTGAGTCAACTGGTGGGGTTACGATTTCCCGGTTGTACGTGACAAGGAGTAGGGTCGCCTGTCCAACCTCATGGGTTTTCTCTGAGTCCTCCGGTTTCCTCCCACTGCTAAAGACTCCTACGCGCAAACGAATTATTGAAATAAAATTGAAACATGTGATGTGATAGTCCCGAAATGACCTTGTTTGTGTCGAGTGGACACTAAACCCCATCTCTCTCCCTTTAGGCCTGAAATGTTATATAAATTATTAATTAGACATTAATTAACTTATCCAGACCATAATCAACAATCGATGTCATCGCTAGCCTGTGATGTTTACTGGATTTGAATACATTTTGTGATGGATGATTTAACATCAAAATGGATAATCAAGACTTTGTTTTTTATCGTACTGACTTTAGTAATGATGATCGAGGTTAGGCCTAAAATTCAAACACTGATATCTCATTTCAGAGTGGAGTAATTTGACTGAAATTTTCATCATATTCTATTTATGCTATTAATTTTTTTAACTATTATATCAAGAACTGTCAGTTCTTTATCTAATCTCCCATAATGTCCCTTTAAACATCTGGCTCCAAGTTCACAAAGTATTCTCAGACTTCAGTTAAGAATTTATTCAACTTTCAATCACTGTTTATGAGAAATATCTTTGATCCAGAAACACAAAACATTGTACATAGATAGTTTCTTATTGATGTATTTGATACATTAAAACAACAAAAGTTGTATAAAGGGCTATATTTTAGTTAAAATAAGGAGAACAATTTTTAGTAAATTCTTAATTTAAGTCTGAGAATGCTTTGTGAATTCGGGGCCTGGATTAATGAAAATAGACATACAGTGGGTTATGAGGGAAACACCAACCAGTGGAAACCTGGATGAGAGGAACTCGATACTGAGATGGATCAGGGAACCTTGTTAGTCAGTGTCAGCGCAATACTCCCTCAACCACCATGACTCCATGATACTGTTTTAACAAATATATACCATTTAATTATCTAACTAAATCTATGTATTACAGGTGCTAAATTCCCTATTAAATGGACAGCGCCAGAAGCAGCTCTATATGGTAAATTCACCATCAAATCTGATATATGGTCATATGGTATTCTTGTTATGGAACTAATGACAAAAGGACAGGTACCATATCCAGGTAGGTTTTTATAAAACAATCAAATATCCTCTATTATATATGTGGTAGGTAAGTGACTGATTGATCTAACTCATCAGTATCAGGGGGGTGGGTGGGGGGTGAATGGTCTAACACATACGCTTTAGATCATGAGGTCTGTCATTGAATCAAGTTGCATGGGTTCGATTCCCAGCTTGTACGGGACAAGAGGTAGGGTCGTCTGTCCAATCCTGTGGGGTTATTCTGTGTCAAAGACCTCCGGACGTAGGCACATTGTTGAAATGAAATTGAACCATGTGTTAGTCCCAAAATGGACTAGCGAAAACATGTCAGCTTAATGATGCAGTATTTTACACTAAATGTTATATAGAGAATTTCCAAATATACACAATAATCAATCAACTAGACGCTGTCCTCGGTCCTGCACCACCGACGAGGGGAAACTCCACTGCAAAATCCAAGGGAACTTACACAGCCAACACTGGCTTGAACTTTGAACCACACAAACTTCCTAAATATAGACAGAAGATACCCACTTAGTTAATCAAATCGGGGGGTTGGATGGCCGGATGGTTAGTAGACTGTATCATAAGGTCAGTCATTGAGTCAACTGTCGTGGTTTCGATTCCCCGGTTGTATGTGACAAGGAGTAGGGTCGCCTGTCCAACCTCGTAGGTTTTCTCCAGGTCCTCCGGTTTCCTCATACTGCTAAATACCCCAACGCGCAAGCGAATTATTGAAATAAAATTAAACCATGTTAGTACTGAAATGTGTTAGAGTGGACATTAAACCCCATTGCTGTCTCTTTCTCTCTCTTCGGCCATTTTTTTTTTCTTAACCAGATCAACAAGATTTCGTTCTAAAACCATTTTGTCATTTTATTTGTAATGTTAAAGTGATTTTTATGTATGGTGTGACCTTGCTAGTGGAGCAGGACGGAGGGCCTGGCAAGGGACAATGTATAGTCATTCGGAAGGGACGGAAAACAGGTCCTCTGTACACATTGGCGTGTATGTAAAGATATTTTGGCAGTTGGAATTCGGTGCCCATCTTCATTAGCCCAGTTGGTGCAGAACCCCATTTCATTTTTTGTGTGTTTTTTACAGGTATGGGTAATCGTGAAGTTTTGGATCAAGTCGAACGAGGATACAGAATGCCACGCCCTAAAAATTGCCCACAGCCAGCTTACGATATGGTTTTGAAATGTTGGGATAAACGCTCAGAAAATCGACCAACTTTTGAATATTTGTTTAATTTTTTCGATGATTATTTTATTTCTACGGAACCAAGTTATAAAGACGCGGAATAAATAGTATTTATTATTCATACATTCTAATTGTTATTATCATCTGGGGGGATTTGTTTATTTAAACCGGGAAGCTATGCAACCCCCTTTTTTTACGATCTGAAGCAGGGTTTTTGTTTCAGTGAAATTGACTTGCAACTGTCACTTAGTTTACATGACATGGAATTAAAATTTCAAAGCATTTAAAAACCTTAAAATACAATATAAGGAATTAAATTTATAGTTTTTATGTTTCTAAACACTTAAAGAAATAGGATAATGATTGTCATATTCCTTTAAATAAAAAAATCTTGTTAATCGGAGGTAATTAAGATACGTGAAAACTTGACAAACATCTAAAACTTGGAATTGACAGCCCTTATCTAAATGTATATTGAAATTAAATTCGACCTGCTGTATTTTCTAAATTGACATCTGATTGGCTTCTTGTAATAATCAGATAATTTCATTGGATTACATAGTTTAGAAAATGTTCTTATAAGGATGGCTAGCTAATTTATTTTCACATATTTGAACCAGGAACTATTTGTTTTAAGGCCAACGCTCTTCAAAAACAAAGTCTAAGGCTCCGAGTACAATCGGTCAGAAGCATGGCGTGCATGTTTAGACATTTATACATGGACTATTGATCGATATAACTTCGTAATTCCAAGATGGCTGTTTCCTAGTTGATAGTAGAGTCGTACTTGTTAATTCCGAGATGGCGCTGTTTCCAGATGTTTAATAGTGTCGTATTAACTGTTTAATTCCTGAGTATTTTATTTGTTAATGATTTTCTTGTTTTAAAGAGACCATGTTATTGAGGACAACTGTCAATGATTTTAATTTGTTTGTTATTGAGATCAATGTGAATTCAATGATAATTTAGTTAATTTTTTTTATATATTCTAAATAGTTGCTTGTCTTATACCATGTAGCATGTTGCTCAACATGTCCTCCATCTTGACATATGAATATTATTATAACAACCAGGCAATCACCTTTCTGTAAGTTATGCAATGTCACATGCGGTTAGCTAACGGTCATTTTGCTCAACCAATTAATGGAAGACGCAGGAATACAACATTGTTAAAGCCCTATTTAAACTCCTCAACCATATTTACATAAATTTACAAGGGAATGGAAGAACGAGGCTAGACATATTCCACAAGATATGTCAAACGGTGACACCATATTCATATCTGGAGAGCATGTGCATTAAGTACTATCGGTGTAGACTGGAATAACCAGACGCTAGAGATTGCCATTCGATTGAGACTTCTGGCGTACTTCGCCGAACATAACTGATTTGAAATTAGAATATAAAAATGTAAATCAGTTTATATACATTCATTTTAAATTATTTATATGTGTTGCGAGTCGCGACCCATTTGTTTCAATTTCTAGGTCCCAAATATTAGCTATTTAGCTCCTTTAAAATTAGATAACATCTGGGTCCTTATTCCTGAAAACTTAAACTAGAAATTTTAAGAATCCTGGTTTTTCATTGGCTAAAAGCTAAAATTTGTACTAATATTTTAATCCCCAACCAATCAAAAAGCAGGATCCTTAAAATATTTTAGTTTAAGTTTTTGTGAATTAGGCCCCTTTCCTTTGTTTACCTTTAATAGGCATTTAGTAATTGGATATATTAAAACAAAGTACAATTTGATGGAAACATAATTACTGAGTTTAATACTAAGCGACGTTTCGACGCGTATACTCTCGTCTTTATCAACTATGTGTGTTGACGGTAGACATATATATATATATAATATGCAACAACAGTAACCATGAAATACAATTTAAACTTATGCTAGGTTCAAACTGCCGTGTGGTGCTTTACGACAGGGCTGTCCCTATTGAGTCCACGATCTGGTACGCTTCGATACGATCAACACGATTGCTACAACTGATCTCAATATATGAGAAGACCTGATAGGATCACCACGATTACTCCACGATTAAAACCACCATTTCAATCATAGCGTGAATCGTGATAGTGGGAATCTAGCATTATGGGTAACGTTGTATTGTAATAAACTCAGTAATTGTTTATCGTTATTTGTAAATATGATTATAGATACCTCGAGGGCCTTACACAAAACTATTATATATTTATATAAAACTAAAATCTTGAATATTTTTTATACGTTCATATATTTTATATCAATTTAATCATATTATATAGATATTTATTATTATCATGTTATCAATTTCTGTATACGGATCTAGATTGACAATTTGATATACATCTATAAGGCAAACAGGGTTGGATTCACATACTTGTATACCCCAGGACAAAGTCTTCAGTGGGCCCTGAAATTTAAATTACAGGGGGTCCCCAGATACATGTGGGTCCTAGACCAATGCCCTTCTATGCATATTGATAACTAGGTTAGAATCAGGTTCAGTAAATCCCTGAAAAACATTTTCATGATGTTGTCGCGCTACAAAGCACGAGCCGGATAGAAAAATTACGTGAAGATTCAACTTCATGAAACTAAATTCCAATCACTTACCCTGGATTGCCGGTTACTTGAGTTTTTTTTATTTGTTTATTTGTAAATTGATTAACTGTAAAAAAACCTTTTATTATTAATACTTATATTGCTTTATCAAAAAAAAAGAATTAAATTAAAATTTAAAAACAAAACATTGTCAACAAACCATCAAGACATCAAGCCTGTTTCCCTGGAAACGGTCCCGTTACATTTGTATTACTTTATTAGACAGACATTTTTTGCTGGTGTAAAAACATGCGAAAACACAACGAAAAAGCATACATGAAAAACAGGCCCTAGACAGGGAGTGAAAGTTAAGAATTATATTTTTTCATTAAAATATTTAACTAGTATTATTTGTATCAGGATGTTTAATATGTTTTATTAGCTGGCCTGGTAATCGGGGCCCAATTTAACAACTACTGGTGGGGTTGTGCCTTTAACTCCGCAAGCCTATGTTGCTCCCTGGTCCGGACTACTTCTATACACCAATATCAGCTTCGGGACAGCCCTTAACAAACGACAGTCACAAATATTAATATAGCTATTAAAAACACAGAAAAAGAGAAATATTTGTTAGATACAATGGCTGACAATGTCCGTAAGTAACAGGTGCCTTGTTAATTTATATGGCTGTTTCTTAGAAACTTTTTATATTAGATTTTAAGGAGAAATGAACAAATGACAACAGAGTGAGGTCTTGTTTACACTGTAACGCCTGTTTTACATGTGCATGCTTTTTGTGGCATCACTGGCGAACAGGGCTGCCTGATGCATGCACAAATATAATGGGACCGAACGAATGCCACAAATCACATATATGGAAAACAAGCTTTACGCTTTATTTCATCATGGAGATATTCTAAGTTATTTGTTTTCTACAAAAAATATATACCGGTAGATTGTGGTTAGAATATTGCCAAAATCTCTTGAGTGCCTTGTACGTCGTCGTTGTTTTCAATTTTATAAAATATATTTGTATCACAGTTTCATGTACATATTTTAACAGATACTGAAATCATTTTCCTTGAAATAATCAGTCGTAGATTTAACTGGTTTTTATGTCATCTGAAAAGTGATTCCTTTGTTAATCTCAAATTAATCTCATTGTAGATTTAAATGTTTATATGTCAACTGAAAGTTGATTCCTTCCTTATTCTAAAATAATTGATTAATATTGATCTCTATAAATGTTCTATTTCTACCAGTCATAATAAAGTATCAAATGTTAAGGTCAGCTCAATTTGTGTCAAGGTCACTGATATGTAAATAAGGTTAGGGCACGTGATTGTTGGCGAGATTGTAGGTTAGGGTTAGGGTCAGCATTGGGACTAAGGCTAAGTCCAGGGTTAAGGTTGGGATTAGCACTAGCCCTGTTGACATCTCGTGAGCTGGCCTTATCATTTAGCACTAACCAGTGTAGGGATTTCACCGTTATCATTGGAAATATTTTTAGTGATTAACACCCAGTGGATTTAATGCCTTATGCCCAGGACGTCGACATTGTTTTTGTATAAATCATAAAAGATTAATTTGTTATTGCCTATAAAAACAATGGCCACATCCTGAGAAGACACCGATTTATTAAAACCAAAGTCTATGTTGTCTTTATGAAGCCAGTATATTATTTTTAATTCATGGACCACTATCATTGTTTTTACTTCATCAAGCTTGTTGTGTTATAACTTTATTTTAAATTTCAAGAAGATATAATTTAGTCATTGTAAATGTATAGTCACGCTTTAATCTTGCTTCGTTCATCACGTATTTCATACCTTGATTAAATACATGATCTAAACATTCACCATATAAGACTATAATAGTGATAGGTGTAGTATATTAGGTAGGATATGCTGACAATTTCTAGAATATCTGATGTTATTTTTTTGTGCTTTTGTATTATTGCCCGTGTAGGACATGACAAGGTCGGCCAATGAAGTCAAGGTATCTGATACATGTTGTTACAGTACCTTAACACATTCTGGTATTTTATTCGCAAAAATTTAAACTAAAAATTTTTTAAGAATGCACACCACACTGCCGAGACAGTTCATCGGGATTTTCCGGAGTGGTTTCCCCTTGTCAGTGGTGCATGACGAGGGGCCTGACCAGGGTAGCTGTCTAGTTATTTGGATTGAATGAAAAACCGAGGTACCGTGTACACATTGGCATACACGTAAAAGATCCCTTGGCTGTTGGAATTCGATATAAGACAGTAAGACGTTAAACCCCATTTCATCTCAAGATTATACTAAGATTTTAACGCCAAACGGCTGCATCTTCAGAATATTTTAACTTAAGATTTTGTGAATAAATCCTCCTTGTTTTTTTAACTTTAATATATTTTTAAACCACTTAAATATTAGATAAACTATTTTATTTATATAAAGGATTTATTTGTATATTTCTCATTTAGTGCAATCATCGATTTACATTTTTTTGCGACGACATTCTATTCGATGAAGAATGACTTTTTGTTTTGTTAAGATTAGTTTAAAGTTGGATTACTTAGATGATTGGGGCCATGGGGCCATATTTGGGCCATGATGATTGGGGCCTTGGGGCCATGATGATTGGGACCATGATGATTGTTTTGTTAATGAAATGGAGGTTATTTTTCTTCTTCTATTAGTGATATTGGGGACAAGTTGTCTTATTTTGTTATTTTAGCGCATGTGCAGGGGTCTGTCCTGTTGGAGAAGGTGGCAGACGCCCCTATCTCCAAGCCACATACGCTCACACCAGGGATCGAAACCACAACCGGCCAGCTAGAGGTCGAAGGGTGACACTCTAGACCACTCTAGGCCTCCCAACCCCTTCGTTCGTTCGTTTCTAGACTTTTACGTCCACTTTCACCTAAGGTGATATCGTAGACCAGTCATCCCAACCCCCTAAGAAATCCAGCTTTATAGTATGTTTTGTTAATTAGGCCAAACTCGAGAATACCTGTGTTTACGGTTTTTCAATCGGGACCCAATTTAACCATAAACACAGGTAGTTTTATGTTTGGCCTTAAAAGTGTGGAATATTTTTTTATGTTTGATGTTTTGTGCTTCTATTTGTTTTTTTTCTTTTTGTGTGAAAATAATGTAAATATTTATAAAATAAATATATAATATATTACTGTCCTTTTTCTATCTCTTATTCACCACTCACTGCTCATTTTAGTCCGGAGGTCATGGATTCGCTCCCGGTGTTGGCAGAGAAAGTTCATCAGGGTTTTCCATCGTGATTTCTCCCTTGTCTTTGGTCTAGGATGGAAGGACTGACAAACATAGCTATCTAGTCATTCGGATGGGATGAAAATCTGAGGTCCCTTGTGCACGTAAAAGATCTATTGGCAGTTGGAATTTGATATGATAGGTTGTATGGAGCAATTTCCCTCATAGCACATTGTATGGCATACTTCCGGCTTCATTAGCCCAGTCGGAGCAGAACAGTAGGACGTTAAACCCCATTTCATTTCATTCATAATAGAGGGTTTGGGTGCACTTTAAATAATAAGTTCTGTCATTGATTCAAGTGGTGTCGTTTTGATTTCCCACAAGGAGATGGGTCGTCTGTCTAAATTCATGGGTTTTCTCCAGGTCCTCTGGTTCCCTCCCATTGCTAAAGAACCCTACGCGCAAGGCAATTTGTGCAATAAAATTGAACTATATGTTAGTCCCGAATTGACCTAATTTGTGACGAGTGGTTGTTAAACCCTCATTTCTCTCACTCTTTTTAGTCCTTTTTGTCAGTATAGGGGGTGAGGGAATTCGGATAGATCTAGCTGCCTCTAGATGAAAAAAATTGTCTTAAACTTTTGTTCTGGATAGAGAAACTTTGTAATTGGAATCCTGGAGGTCTCCTGTTCCTTTCCTGTGTTGGCTGAGGTAGTTTCTCAGGGTTTTTCCAGCATGGTTTCCCCTCATGCAGTATGGAGGGCCTGATAAGAACAGCTGTCTAGTCCTTAGGATGGGAAAAAAACAAAGTCACATAGCAGAGAGAGAGAAATGGGGTTTAACGTCCACGCGACACAAACTAGGTCATTTTGTGACTAACATATGGTTCAATTTATTTCACTAGTTCTCTTGTGCTTAGGGGTCTTTAGCAGTGGAAGGAAACTGAAGGACCCAGAGAAAACCCATGAGGTTGGACAGGCAACCCTACTCCTTGTCACATACAACTGGGGAATTAAATCACTTAACATGGTAGAGAAAAGTAGGGATGTTAAATTCCAATTAAAATTAATATTGAAGTAAAATAATATGAAATATTATTTATGGTCTGAATACGATAGTCTAGTAATTAGATACTAACGATCCATATGTACTGAGTTGTATATCTTACAATAATAATTGACCTAGAAATACATACAGAGAGACTAGGTAATTTCGGGACTAACACATGGTTCAATTTTATTTCAATAATTCGCTTGCTTGTAGTGAATTTGGGCAATGGGATGAAACTGTTGGGACCTGGTGAAGACCCAAAAGGTTGGACAGACGACCCTACTCCTTGTCACGTACAAGCGGGGAATCAAAACCATGCCAGTTGACTCAATGACAGACCTTATGATCTAAAGTGAACAAGTTAGACCATTAGCCCCCCTCCCCTCCCTTCCCATACAATTCTAGAGAGAGGGGGAGAAAGAAATGATGTATAACTCAACTCGATGACAGACCTTATGATAAAAAGCGCACCACCAGGATTTGCTGTGTCCGATCCCTTCGCCGGTGTATAATAGTGTACAGTGCCGTCTGTCTAGATGTTAGATATAGCTTTTTAACACACATATAATAATATTCTATAAACACAAGATGATATATTGGTATCTAATTTATTCTTAGATAATAAAATCATTCAAAGTTTTATATAATTACTGTTTGTTCTTCAGCAGGTTTAGGACAGCACAATTACTCTACTTCCATCTATTTGCATAGTACATGCAGAACAATAAATATCTAACAATTTGCATACATAATACTTCTATCTGAATATTATTATTTTGAGCTACACATGAAATTTGAGCTAGTCCTAAGAAATTGAGCTACACATTCTATAAAAGGCATATAATTACATTCATTAGATACAAAAGGATATAGACTCAGAAACAACTGGAGCGATTCCAAAGATAGGTTGCCAGGCAACAAAACATACGCCCACAGCAGCTAAGTAATCCGAGCAGTCCACAAGTGTTGTCACATATTTATTCTTTTGTCAGTAATGAGAACATTGACAACACACGAAAATCTGATTACGAGTAACAACCCATGAAGTAATTAGAATTTGTTTTGCTTGTTTGTCTCATGACCTTAAACAATTTATATTTACTTTAGTCTCTAGTGCGCCCACATGATTTTTTAAAGTGATCAAGGGCCTTAACTCTGGCAGTAATTATCGGAAATTGTTAAAATTGAATAGACTTCTTGGTCTCATGACCTTAAACAGTGTGTATACCGGTAAGTTTAAAGTCAATCAGATATTAACTTTGGCCTCTAGAGCTTCTACAAGATTTTTCAAAGTGATCAAGGGCCATAACTCTGGCAGTAATTATCAAAAATAGTTGAAAATCAATAGGCTTCTCCATCTCATGACATTAAACAGTGCATATAAATCTAAAATCAATCGGATATTAGCTTTAGCCTCTAGAGTGTCCACAAGATATTTCAAGCGATCATGAGCCATAACTCTGGCAGTTATTATCGGAAATCGTTGAAAATCAATAGGCTTCTTCGTCTCATGACCTTAAACACTGTGTATAAATTCAAAGTCAATCGGATATTAACTTTAGCCTCTAAAGCGTCCACCAGCTGGCCAGCCATGAGTGATGACAATATACGATTACATTTCAATGTGGGCATCAGATATTAACTTTAGCCTGTAGAGTGTCCACAAACACTTGTGGACGCCGGACGTAAGGACGGGGGCGACAACAATATACGACCACATTTCAATGTGGGCGTATAAAAACCTAATATTGTTCTACAAAACCCTGTATATAAGATCACCTATGAAAAAGTTGATTGATCAGCAATATACAACATGCAAATATAATAGATTAACTAGAAGGCCTTTCATCGACTCATATTATATAGGTCAGCAGTCAGGTTACATGGTCTACATGTAATTATACAAGATTTACAAACACAGATTGCATAAACAAAGATTTTAAAATATACTTTACACACAGATTTTCTTCATTAAAACATTATAAAACTTGAAATTTCTGTGCCATCAATTTTATTGCAAATTAAAAAAGATGGCAACAAAAAACATGTCATGTAATTAAATCTAACACAGGTTTATAATATTATTTAACTTGCCTACTTTTTTTTTTTTTTTTAAATCTTAACCCTTTGCCACTCGGTACTTCGCGACCTGAGAATTACAATGTTCTAACTAATGTCTCGGTCATAATTGAGTTTGATAGTGAATACTGTTGGTATTACAAAGTTCTGTCTAATAACAGGATTTAAAAGGATACAATATAATGATCTTCCGTCCACAACACAATTACAAATTTCTAATTCACTATGTGCACAATTAGAAATCAGGCTTTACAACCGACTTTCTCAAACAGACCAAAATGTTTGTTAGTATCCTGTAATTCTCAGGTTGCAACTTGTTAACATTGACTACCCCATTTTCATTAATGAAAGTAAGAGAACAATGATACATTAATACCAAGTACATCCTTGAACAGATTAAAACCACTGTTTCTTAGACCATCTCAAACTGCCCCTTGTCACGCCAAAAACTTGCCGTAACAGACCGTTTCATTGGCTAATCCTAGTGTAGTAAAGACAAGTAAACAAAATTTTAAACTACAAAAAACGAAACAAAAATGGATCTGTGTTCTAATCAGATTGCCCGAAAATATGTGAATAGGTTTTCGACCGATTACTAGTTTCTGTGGTCGTGACAGCTGTACATGTGACGGGGTGGTTTGGACGGTCTAAGTGCTAAAGGGTTTACTCACTTTACTTGGTAATAAAATTAATACGAAATTCCGGCATTCACAATTATCAAATATCATACTAGTTTAAACAACTCAAACTACATTGTTTCCATGGCAACGAGGAACAGAAGTGGATATATACTGGACGCAATTCTATAATGACTGGGTAACGTTTCTATAGTCTTTATCAACAGGGCAAGCAAGTAATTGTTTATCAAGCTATAACTGTTAATTACTGAAGAACGTTTTCAATGGATTTCTCTAATCATCATTAGTTCAACAAGTTATAACTTTCTGTTCGTAATGAATTGTCAATCTTTAGCAGTAAAAATACAGACTCAGCCCATCATTCTCCACGCAAGTCTCGCTATCCAGCGTCAGTGTGGACTGTAAGGGAAGACAACTCTGTTTGGGAGATTGTCAGACCATGGGAAAGGCTCACTATCCAGCGTTAGCAGCAGAGGTGTGGACTGTAAGCGAAGATAACTCTGTTTGGGAGATTGTCAGACCATGGTAATGGTGAATATACAATAACACAATAATATAAGACAGGAAAGAATGGAAGCACAAGTTTAACACAAAATACAAAATAAACACTTTGGTTGTTAAAAGCAGCATAAAACATGGAGGATAAACTTTCTTAACTTGATATGTATCATTGTTATTTCATTAAATTATCTCCCCTTATTGATCAGAGTCTAGTAAAGAATTTAAAAACACACAATATTAACACAATCTTATTGTTATATAAGAGTCAGACATTTAGTAAAATATCGATACTGTTTGAATATATTACATAATGTCTTGCTAGATACCATTCAACAACTTATAGAAAATACAGACACTATCCCATTGATTAAAATACACATCTATATTTCGTTTTGTTTTTTATACTTTCGATGGCCTCCACTACATAAAGATCTGACCAGTTGTAGTGGAAGGTCACATCAGGGATCATACAAACGGATTTTGACCCTATGACGTCAGGCATTGATTAATGATGTTTCTAGTGGGTTACCCACAGTTCCATGTACCTCAAGCCAAAACTAGCCGTGTAACAGTCCGTTTCATTGGCTAATCCATCAAATAAACTAGAACGTGGGTTATATAACAACTCTTCCAGATCCTAGTGTAGTAAAGATAAGTAAAATGAAATTTTGAACTATAAAAAAAAATGAAATGAAATAGGATCTGTGTTTTAATCAAATTGTATTGAAATTGTCACATGAGTCAAATATATCATCTAATATAAAATAACGTATGATTGGCATGTTGCCTGTACCATTATATGAAATAAAATAATAGAACAGCAACATGAAAGGATGACGTCACATCTGTATTTTAAGGTCTGATAAGGAACTCTGACCAGTCTAGGGGTGAAACAAGAGCGTCAACAACTACATGGCATTTTCAGAATTTCAAAAACATAATTTTCATCTCCAATTCTTAACTTAATTCCACCATTTTCTAATTATGCACCAATTTTTGTGGTTTCTATGTTTCTGAATCTGAAAGCTGGACCAAATTATAGATTTGATTTTTTCTTTACATAAATTTCCTTTTAACAAAGCTTTACACATTTATAACCTGTTTTTTGTAAGACGTATTTACACAATAATAAATATACATCATATAACTAAAATATAATAACAATTAAATCGGGACTTTATTCTCAAAAACCCCAATTCTTTCAGGATTTGTTAAATAGACCTCAAAATAAAGTATTGAACTGACGGACTATTTCAATGGTGAACGAGGCAAGCACTGGACTAACGACTAATACTAAATATTGTCACATTCTTTAGGCAAAATATCTTGCTATTTTCAAGGGAAAAGACATATTACGTCAAAAATTGACTGACTAGCAAATTTTTTAAGTCAAAGTCCTGCTTTATATGATCAAAAGAGAGAAATGGGGTTTAAGATTCACTTGACACAAACTAGGTCATTTTGGGACTAACATATGGTTCAATTCTCTTTTAATAATTTGCTTGCGTGTAGGGGTCTTTAGCAGTGAGAGGAAACCAGAGGACCTGGAGAAAACCCACGAGGATGGACAGACGACCCTACTCACGTACATAACCTGGGAATTGAACCATGCTAGTTGACTCAATGACAAACCTTATGATACAACGTGCATGCGCTAGCTAACCATTCGGCCATCCACCACCTCCCACCCACTTATAAAATCAAAATATTGAGCAGACTTTGATTTGTATCTACAGACAGTTGGCTATAAACATACACAGGATATATATCTCTGGACGTAAAATTTTGAAAAAAAAAAAAATAAACCACATCAAAAAATTAACAATTAAAATGCAATTTTTACCCCTTTAATGCAAACTGTGCAGAATTACTCCCTGTTGGTAGATAAAACACGCTGGAATCTCTCTTTACTTATCCTGTCAAGTTGTTGTCATGGTGACAACCCAACAGTCGACAAGAAGACCAGAAGACAACAAGCTCGAGATCAGATCCCGTCTAGTACTAGCAACACAAGTAAAATAAAAGTGTGGGTGACGTCAATCTTGTTTTAAAATAAAATGACTCAATGTTCCTCTAAGGCCACACTAATACAATTTTCTGTTCTTCAAGGAACACCTGTAAAATATGTCCTTCTTGTTTCTTTGAGAATAAGTCGTCGTGCTGTTCAAACGGTCTTAGTTTCATAATTTGTAAGCTTTGAAATTTGAATCAAAACATTTATCACAGCATTCCAGTGGCATTATTCTGTACTGGCCATCCAATTTTATAGTGACATAGATCAAAATTGGGTTTTGAAAAAAAGACTATTTTTCCAGCGTGCAAAACGACTGATGGGTCAGATCTAGTTACAGCCATTTTCCTTAGCCCTAGGTCTTGACCGGCATATATGGTCGACGTGGAACCCATGGGCTAGACCGTGAAGAACAGAAAATGAAACTGATGTGGCTTAAGGTGAAGCTGTAACTCTACTTGTGGTTCTATCAATTAAAAATCATAAATTTCTAATAGATGTTTAATATGTAATTAATTAATGTTATAAAAATCCTAGAATATTATCATTTATATGGATATACTGACTTCTAGACTTCATAATCAATTTAAGCATACCGATTAAAGATGCATTAATTAAGATTTGGATATAGAACTGGTTGTTCTTGTTATAATAGTCAGAAAATCTCAGTCAAATTACGTTATTCTGAGTGCCGTCCGTTATCAGTGGTTATCACTGTTTGAAGTTTTGACAAAGATTGTTTTTTATTGCAGCAACATTACTTGTTAATCGATACGCGTCTTTGCTTCTCCATTTTTAAATTAAATCATTAAATGGTGATCATATTTTTATCGTATTTTGAGATTTGATAATAGGCTTGTCATGTGAATAAACATCTAAATAATAGTTTAGATAAAATTTCAGGCCTAAAGTAAGAGCTGTAATAGGCAGATTTAGCTCTTGCATAATGCATGTTACCCAGTATAGTGTCTACAATTCTATATTGTATAATGCATGTTACCCAGTATAGTCTGTACAATTCTATATTGTAAATTATACATTCTCTTAGAAAATACAAAAGGCTGGCGTAAGAAAGATATAAATAATTTTGAAAAATAGAAAGTTCATATGTTAGTTGAAAAAGGTAAATTTAACTCTAGAAGTAAGTATATCCATTATTCTATTTCTTATCACTATAAACAACTAGTCCATTCAAAATTTAATTTCTAGCAAAGTCTATTTTGATTTTCGTTGACAGGAAATAAATCAACAATTATTTGGAATATTTCAAAGCACTTAATATGGCGGTTCGTAGAATTTGTTCTTTTTCTATTCTTTCTTTGGCTTCGTCGATTCCACAATCTAGAAGTGCGGCTGCCAACGCTATAGGAATCACCTGTTGCAATAAAAAAAATACAATTCTAATTATTTTATTTTCATCGGCAAAAAAAAGAGAGAGAGAGAAATGGGGTTTAACGTCCACTTGACACAAACTAGGTCATTTCGGGACTAACATATGGTTTAATTTTATTTCTATAATTCACTTGCGCGTATTGGGTCTTTAGTAGTAGGAGGAAACCGGAGGACCCAGAGAAAACCCACAAGGTTGGACAGGTGACACTACTCCTTGTCACGTACAACCAGGGAATTGAAACCACGCCAGTTGACTTAATGACAGACCTTATGATACAACATGCACGTGCTAAGAATTCGGCCATCCAACCCCCCTTGGCAAAAAAGGCTAATGCACAAGACTTACTCACATGAACATATTTTAAGAATGCTGCCTATTCACTGTTAAAATTCCAATACATAAAATATTTTAATGTTGTCTATTAAGTACCATATTTTTCGGTGTATTAGGCATACTTTCATTACCAGATATTTTTATTTAAAGAAGGGGTGCGTCTCATGCACAGAATTAAGCAAATCTAGGCTTATCTCCTTCGACAACAAAGTCTGAAGTTGATGATGTCGACATATTCCGTGCAATAAAGATGGTGGCCATTTCAGCTACCGCTATTCTGTATACCGTTACCTATAAACGACAATGCCAACACCATGGGCCGATAGCGATTCGGCGTTAATGGTGTTTAAAATTATCGTCAATATTTCTGTTATTCCTATGTAATTTTACGTAATAAAATATCCTAGTTTACTTTTTTGTGAATCGGGGGATCACGGTGGTTAAGTAAGTAAGACGCTGGCTTGTTAGCCTGGAGGTCGGCTGTTCGATCCCTGCATTGGCCGAGAAAGTTCATCCAGATTTTCCGGCGTGGTTCTCCCTTGTCAGTGATGCAGGATGGAGGGCCTGACAAGGATAGCTGTCTAGTAGTTCGGTTGGGACGAAAAACCGAGGTCCTGTGTACACATTGGCGTGCACGTAAAAGATCCCTTGACAGTTGGAATTCGATATAAGAGGCCGTAGTGCCGCTGTCCGGGCAAAATTTCCCTCATAGCACACTATATGGCATCTTCATTAGCCCAGTTTGGAGCAGAACAGAGTGACGTTAAATCCTGTTTCATTTCATTTTCATTTTTTGTGAATCGTGAGCTAGTATTATTACCTTATTTTTATGAGCTGCTATATGTATATGACTAGTAATCGGGGCTAGAATTTGTTCATCTGTTAAATCATCTTCTTCGTAAATAGCTCGTAACAAATACTCCGTACATATCTCACTCGCTAAACCACTAAAATTCTACAAAATAAACATGTAACCATCAAATAAAACGTCTCAACTCAATATAGCCTACCAACATGTCCACGTGTTTGTCTTCTCGGTTAGACAGGCAACCCTACTCGAAACCACGCCAGTCAACTTTATGACAGACCTTATGATCCAAAGAGTATGCCTTACAAAATTCAGCCAACCCTCAACCCCAGAGAGAGAAATGGGGTTTACCGTCTACTTAACACAAACTAGGTCATTTCGGGACTAACCCTAACCCTAACCCTAACCCAACCCTAACCCTAACCCTAACCCAACCCTCACCCTAGTGCTTCTAAGCACTAGCCTGGACCCCCCCCGGTCCACTCATGGGTTGTGAAAGAAACAAGGAATTATTACTCATTCTATAGCTCACCACTGCCTCATAAATATACTCATGGGCGCTAGGGGGTGGATGGTCGAATGGTTAGGGGTCGCCTGTTCAACCTTGTGGGTTTTCTCCGGGTGCCCTGTTTTCCTTCCACTGCTAAAGACTCTAAGCGCAAGCGAATTATTGAAATAAAATTGAACTTTGTTTTATACAAATCGAACAATAAATAATTAATCCAGGACTGAAAAACTGAATTAGCCAATGGGGGCCAAGGAAAAATACAGTGGCAAAAAATGTTGCCATTTTTGGTCAAATCAGATGACTCTTTAACCCTAAGTAAATTACCACATAAAAATATTCATTAATAAAAAAGTTTTTTGTAAAAATTTAAATTTTCAAAATTTGGCGCCTAATATCTCCTAAGATTCGTCGAAAATAAAAAATCCAAAGAACTGTAGCTATGTGCCTTGTCTCTGGCTATGTCAAAATGTATCAAATATTACAATCCGACAATTATTGATAACATTACGGCAAAATATCGAAAAACGACAACTTCGGTGATTTCGGACATTTCACATTGTCGCAGAACGTTGGAAATAGCTTTAAAATTTAAGTCAAACCCACTTTCCCAGTAAAACCGAAGACATCGAATCGATCCGACAAGTAGTTTCTGAGATATGCTCAAATGGAAAAATAATAATAATAATAAGTGTGAAACCCTAATAATAACCAAGAAATAAAATATTACTAAAATACCTGAATAATATTCACAGCTCTATAAAACAACTTGCTATTGCTGAAAATAATATAAAATAATTTTATCATTCTTCCATTAAAATATAATATCATAAATATTTCATTTATGAAATCGAAAATGAAAACATTTGTGGTGATGTTCAACAGAGTTAGATTAAATAGACATACCTTAGCCCCTGGTCATGAACAACAACAAAGGCAATAACTCTCATAAACTTAATAGACATACCTTGCTTTCAAATCTATCATTATATTCTGATAAACTTTTCCCACTAAAACATGAGCACCAGTAGTGATAGAATTTAAAATCCATTTTGTTGCGAGCTCATAATACAATTGTTTATATTCATCAAACATTTGTTGAGAAGTAAGTTGCGTTATTTCTTTCTGAGAAATGGTAACTTTTAAGAAAACATCTATATTTGGATTAAGCGTTGTTGGCTGAAATAAAAATCAATCCGTCAGTTTTTGTATATAATAAAGGGACATAATAATAATAATGGAAACAGAATATGCTGAAAATTTCAGTCCAATTGCTTCATCTGAACTGAGATAATAGCGATTCAATTTAGGCTAGCCTCGATCGTCATTACTACTGTAGGTGCGATAAAAAACAAAGTCTTGGTTATCCATTCTTACGTTAAATTATCCGTCATAAAATGTATTCAAATCTACTAAATATCGCAGGTTAGCGATGGCTAGGGCTAGGTAAAATATCGATATAAATCGATAGTATCGATTGGACGGCCCAGAAAAGCACTATCGATAGCGGTGGGTTACTATCGATTATCGCTCTTCAGTCTATTTTTCTTGCGTCTGAAATGTCAATGTTTTCTTTCAGTTAATCATAATACACCGCTCACTTTAATTACCGTACTATCAAGTATCAATGTAACACATAACAAAATTGTGACTGCTTATTGAACAGCCGTTTTCATAAATTCACTCTCATTGAAACGTTACTTTAGTTTTGAAGAAATTATTGTTGAATATCGCTAAATCGGAGATACCCGGATGTGTAAATAAAGTTAGAGTTATTTCCCTTTGCAAGCTTCAGAATTCGTCTGCCATATTGATATTTTCGCGCACACGTATGCAATGTTTTGAATCGGAACAAGTTCATTTTGGTCCCTTAACATAATTATTTACGATATTTCTTCATTCGGAACCACGGCTGCATTATTTTAATAATAAACAACATCAATTTACGTATATATACGTGATATAACAAGTTTTATTAATGTTTTCCAAATAAATCTCCTTAGACAGGAGCAAACGATCTTTCGCAACTTTGTATGGTTTTGAACTTTGAACTTACTCTGTATCCAGTCTTGATGACGACCGTGAAAATAAGTGTGTTTTCGATACTATCGATTATCGACCAACATTTCATTGCCGATTATAGATAGTAAAAATCACTATCGATACCCAGTCCTAGCGATGGCATTAAAGCTGATTATGGTCTTGTTAAGTTAATTAATGTCTAATTAATAATTTAGATAACATTTCAGGCCTAAAGACGTGCGATAGGCAGATTTAGCTCTTGAATAATGTATGTTTAATACTTGACAATGTTTAATATTTTGAAGATGAATGACCGGAAGGGTCTGTTCTACAGTTTCAATCTTTTCTTATTTATGTCCAGGGGCCCGGTTGCTCAACATGTCTCTAGGATAAATGGGTTAATTTGAACAATTTAAATTTAACCACAGGACCGTGACATTGTAGTGCCCTCAATAAAAACTACGTTGGACCTCCTCAGTCAAAAACTGACAGTATGACTAGCACCACAATACAGAATATTTGTAATAGACAAAAAAAAAGTGTAGTGGTCAAAATATGAGAGGTCACGTCTGCGGCCGTGACCCCTTTTTGTCTGTAAATTTTAGTTAAAGTTCAAACCTTTTGATCTGACGTGTTGACGACTATTACAACTTTTTTACACGGTTTCATCAACAGACTAGCATCAGGTACAAAATTACTATCTGTAAAAAATATATAATAATTATACAATATGACTACACCAAAATTACTATTTATATAAGTCGATATTTTTTTCCGCTAAGTCCAGCCTTCGTCTTATGCTCCACTTCGACTCATATATGGATGGGGGTAAAAAAATAAATTACATCTCAAAAATTATTCTTTTCTATAACTGTCGCTCCACGTTTCCGCACACAATATCATCTTAAATAAATCTACTTATTACACTATTTCAATCAAAATATTTGTAGATGTTTCCTTGTTTATTTCTTTATCTAAAAAAAACTGAGCAATATTGTCAACCAGAGAATATGCCATCACAATAGAATTTTTTCTCAGACATACGTCAAAATTGGCACATTTCCATAATTTCACGCATCTCGCGAGATTTCTACCTTTTGTTTTCAGTTAAATTAACCAATCATACTGCGTTGTTTTATTCTATTTTTAGTAACATACATTATAAACACATGTGATTAGAGCCTGCATTGTCTTATATTTATCAGATATATTGAAATAAAAACTGGTTGAAATAAACCAATATTAATCAAGTTAGTCCTACGTCTATAAACTGATTATTTTATATTAAACATACATTATGCAAGAGCTCAATCTGCCTATTGCAGGTCTTTCTTTAGGCATGAAATGTTTTCTAAATTATTAATTAGACAATAATTAACTTATCCAGACCATAATCAACTCTCGATGTCATCGCTAGCCTGCGATGTTTATTGGATTAGGTTCTGATTTGCTGTTCAACTTTCATTTAATCATGAAATGGATAATCGAGACTATGTTTTTTATCGTACTGACTTTAGTAATGATGATCACGGCTAGGCTGAAAATTCAATTGCTAAAATCTTGGTTTAGAGTGGATCAATTTGCCTGAAATTTTCAGCAAATTCTCTTTATATTATCTAGTTTTTAACTATTATAGTGAGAACAGCCAGCTCTTTATCTAATCTCCCATAATGTATATTTAATTAATATTATGGGCCAATTATTCTTGACGTACACCGGCACGGTATTAGACTAGGATAAACTAGATAATATAGTATATATACCTGTAGTCAGTAATATAACTATATCTTCTTCCCGTAATCCAGGTAAAATATTGGCTGTAAAATCTTCTATACTGATTAGATAATGTTTACCCTAAAATATAAAAACATTCCGTTCAGTATCCCATAGCACTTGCTGTTCGCTCATAGCATACTGTCTGGCGTACGCCTGTCTTATTAGCTCAGTCGGTACAGAACAGTAGGAAGTTAAACCACATTTTATTTCTGATTCTGACTACTGAAACGATCCTTTAACACATAAATCCTAACAAATATCTTAAACAGAGAGAGAGAGAAATAGGTTTAATGTCCACTCGACACAAACTAGGTCATTTCGGGACTAACAAATGGTTCAATTTTAATACAATAATTCGCTTGCGCGTAGGGGTCTTTAGGTTGAACAGGCGACCCTACTTACGTACAACTGGGCAATCGAAACCAAGCCAGTTGACTCAATGACAGACCTTATGATTCATTGCGCATGTGCTAACCATTCGGCCATCCCCCTTAAATATCTTAACGGATGAGTCGTTTAGATTATTGTTCTCGGTTTCCAGCCACTTGAGTTCCATGTTTTGTGAAGTAGTGGTTAGTTTGTACATCAAATGCTACATGGATAGAATGGACATGTTTTGTACTGTAGGATAGGGGCATGATGAGCACCCTACTGTAGTACTTATCCGTAGGACAAACAATCTGTAACCTATAGGACAAATTTTACTGTTCACATGAAATAAAACCTCAATAGCGTGACTCCAATCTGATTAAAACACAGATCCTATTTCATTTCGTGTTTTTATAGTTCAAAATTTTGTTTTTTCTTGTCTTTACTACACTAGGAACTGTGGATAACCCATTAGGAACGTCAACAGTGATTGGTTAAATAAATGTCATAGGGTCAAAAGCTGCTTGGCCGCCCCTGACACTACCTTCCAGTACAACTGGTCAGATCTTCATGTAGTGTAGGCCATCAAAGGTATAAAAAAAACAAAATGAAATATAGATGTGTATTATAATCAGATTGTCGTGACCCAGCCCTTATATGGTATGTGAATAAATTTATCCAGTGGATGTGATACCTCAAGATAAATCTACCTAACCCTAACCCTAGTAAAATAAACAATATCTTACCACATGTGATAAACTGCCTTCTTTATTTCTAAGATTACTATAACTTTTATATAGAAAACCTCGAACATCATCTAGGGCTGAAAAAAATTAATATTTACACCTTATTTCATCATTCACAAAACAAAATATTGGTTAAAATCCACTGCTTTAAAAAAATTTGTCTTACTGTAGTTAGGTCCAGGGTTCTTAATCCATTTTGAAATGAATGGGCCAGAATTGGGTCAAATTTGGTTTTGGTAGGAATTGGGTACACCGTTCGGAAAATTTTCCATATTTAATTCACGTACCGGCTTGAAATTCATGTCAGTAATATTCCTGAATAAATTACTGTATTCGTTATTTAATTCACGTACCGGTTTGAAATTCATGTCAGTAATATTCCTGAATAAATTACTGTAATCATTTTTTTCGATGGATAAAAGTTGATACGGCACCGTGGTATTTATTCATAACACACAATTTTTAGGAGGTTTTTTTTTTTCTATCACATAACTTGCAAATGTTTTTATTCATTTGTCCATGATAGACACACAGCACAGTGATCACATGACAACCATAATTTAAATGGCTTTAAAATTAAATTCCATACGACTATGCTTTATAGCTTTCAATAACGACAATATTTTAAAAAGTTAACCTCTGTCAGCATAAAAATAAAAAAACATAACAGTAAACGCTTATTAAAACTAAAACTAGCATCGCTGGTTTATTGACCTAATTCCAACCGATGTCATATGTCCTCGGAATTTCGGCATTGGAGATTCATAATTATATATTATTAATGACTGTTTCTCAGTGTATTCGGTGTTCCATCCGAGGATTATATTCAACTAAGATTTAAATATAACTAACAACTGGTCAGTGAAACCATTAAATTATGATCCAATTATTATCTTAATATCTACCAGTGCACCTGGTATTCATACGACGCGTCGAAGGTGTGCGATAGATGCACAATCCATTCCAAGATCATATCGTCTTCCTTCGATTGCCACGTGACCTATTTCCTCAAGGCTACTAACTGGACCTGTTATGAATAATCGGCAAGCTTGTTTTGTTTTTTTACCGGATTATCAAAATTACCATTACTTGTGCTAATTGCTCGGATTATGAACCATGTGGTGGATTCTCACTAAGGTATGACTGTTATTGTAGCCAACAAGCAAGTTGATTAACTACTTAATTAACAAGTAATAATTAACCTGTCGTAATTTAGCCGAAAGTAGATTGATTTATGACACCATAGTGACTGATTCATTGTTTTACCAATCGGCTTGATTGAACTTCAAGCGGCTAAAGCCAACAAAAAACAGTCGATTAAGATCCCTGGTTAGGTCTACACTCAGAATTATCAAGCAAGCAAGCACAGAGAGAGAGAGAGAGAGAGAGAGAGAGAGAGAGAGAGAGATTCAATAATTCGCTTGCGTGGAGGGATCTTTAATAGTGCGAGGATACCAGAGGACCCAGAGAAAATCCACGAGGTTGGACAGGCGACCCTACTCCTTGTTTTGTACAACCGGGGACTCAGACCTCATGATCAACATAAGAGAGAGATGTGGTTAAACATCCTCTTGAAAACAAGGTCATTTTGGGACTAACATATGGTTCAGTTTTATTATGGACAGGCAACACTACTCTTGTCGCATACAAGCTGAAGATCGAAACCATGCCACTTGATTCAATAACAGACCTTAGGGATCTAAAGTGCACACCAGGGAATGAATAACCATATGAGTAACTAGTTGCTATATACCTACAAGCTCCATATGTTGGTTGACATTCTGATGCGTCTATCAGTCCCATAATTCCTAGACTATCCCAGCCAACATAGTATATATATCCACCTGAGTTTAAACTGAAAAAAAGAGAAATAAAATAAAATAAAACTATTTTACTAGGGAGATTGCAATGAACTTTCAAACAAGAGAGAGAGAGAGAGGGGGGTTTAATGTCCACTTGACACAAACCAGGCCATTTCAGGACTAACATATGGTTCAGTTTTATTTCAATTATTCGCTTGCGCGTAGGGGTCTTTAGATGTAGGGGGAAACAGGAGGACCAAGAGAAAAGCGACGAGGTTGGACAGGCGACCCTTCTCCTTATCACATACAACCGGAGGACCTGGAGAAAACCCATGAAGGTTGATTTGGATGGAAGTGTCAACTATAGTTGATGCACAGATCTTTAAGTACATGTTAATAACTTGAATTCAATCCAAACACGAATTGAAAGCCAATGTCATTTAATCTGAAATGAAATGAAATGGGGTTTAACGTCCTACTGTTCTGCTCCCAACTGGGGTAATAAAGACGGGCATACGCCATACAGTGTGCTGTGAGGGAAATTTTGCCTGGACAGCGGCACTACGGCCTACTCTTATATCGATTTCCAACTGTCGAGGGATCTTTTACGTGCACGCCAATGTGTTCACGGGACTTCGGTTTTTCGCCATCCTAACGACTAGACATCTGTCCTTGTCAAGTCCTCAGTCTTGCATCACTGACAAGGGGGAACCATGCCGGAAAATCTGTATGAACTTTCTCGGTCAATGCAAGGATCGAACACACGACCTCCAGGCTAGCGAGCTAGCGTTTTACCCACTTAGCTAGTCATTTAATCTAGTTGATCAAGTAAATAATCTTACCTTTTACCCGCAAGTTTAACAACTTTAGCAATCTGTTCTTTTTCCTTATATACATTTTGATAAACTGTTTCATACGAATTTAACACTAACTGAGCTCTACAATATAAAACAAAGATGTTAAAAATACAAGAGCTAAATATTTAATCACTTCTTTCTTGTGACCGTTATGCCCAATTTTTGACGAAACTTTATGTCAGTTTTGACGTAATATTTGGACCGTTTAGAACTTGAGCCTGACCCTTTGGACATATCAGTGCCATTGTTAAGTTTCGCTGAAATATTTTGATGGGCCTCGTTTAAATCTGATTAAATAAAAGTCAGGAGATTATCTACTCTTCGTATTTTGATCTTGTTTTCTTAAACATTATACAAGAGCTAAATCTGCCTATTGCAGGTCTTTCTTTAGGCCTGAAATGTTATATAAATTATTAATAAGACATTAATTAACTTATCCAGACCATAATCAACTCTTAATGCCATATGATAGGTCCGGTTTCTAACTAATTTGAGTCCGATCTGCGGTTCAACAATGGTTGATGATAAACCGTAAAAATAGATGATTTGGACTGTTTATTAACTATAGTAACAATTATTATTATTATGGTAATTTTTATAGTCCATCTTTCACATAAGTGCCCAGATGTGCTTAACAATAAAATAAAAATTAAAATAAATAAATAAAATTAAATTGAGCCTACAATTGAAATGGCCACCATATCTAAAAAGTAGTGTTCCACATTGTAATGCAGTTCTACTCTGTTTCACATCTGTCATACACACAAAAACTAAATAAACATTTTCCATTTCATCAAATAAATACTTTTCACACTTAGTGTTTTCGTCTAATATCGCTGATTTAGGGTTTAACGTCCACTTGAAATAAACTAGGTCATTTCGAGATTAACACATGGTTCAATTGTATTTCAATAATTTGGGGTCTTTAGCAGTAGGAGGAAACCAGGGGTCCCAGAGAAAATCTACACGGTTGGACTGGCGACCCTACCCCTTGTCACGTACAAGTGGGGAATAGAAACCACACCAGTTGACTCAATGACAGACCTAGTTTATTTAAAGGGGGAAACACTAAAGCCTTACTAAGAAACGAACATAAAATCAAAATTTTCCTTTAGATGTTTTGACCTTTGGCCCTTACTTACATTATATTTTGACCTTTGACATGTAAAGTTGATAAAGCACTAACGAAGATAGATTCTAGTATAAGTTTGGTTGCTGTACCTCCCTTCATTCTACTGGATCCTGTTATTGGTTCAGGCTGAAATAACAAATAATAACAATAACTTCATAAAGTATTTTACTGTATCAGATACAACCTGATTCAAACACAGATCCTATTTCGTTTCGTATTTTATAGTTCAAAATTTCGTTTTCCTTGTCTTTACTACACTAGGATCTGGAAGAGTTGTTATATAACCCAAGTTCTGATTGATGTAAGGGATTAGCCAATGAAATGGTGTGTTGCAGCAATTTCTTAGCGTGCTGTGCAAGAAACTGTGGGTATTCCACTAGAAACATCTACGCTGATTGGTTAATCAAACGTCTGAAATCATAGGGTCAAAAGTCGCTTGCATGACCCCTGACACAACCTCCCATTGCAACCGGCCAGATCTTCATTTAGTGGAGGCCATCGAAAGTATAAAAAAAACAAAATGAAATATAGATGTGTATATTAATCATATTGTAAGAGATATACACCATCCAGTATTCTACTGTAAATGTGTATCGGATATTAAGTTTTTAAGGGTGAGGTGTTTTACATAGGCGACACCTGTTCCCTAATCCCCTTCGGTATTAAAATAAAATACTAACCCCTACTATTGGATTTATAAGAAAGCCTTTTTTAAGGCCTTCGACGGATATTAAATCTTCTAAAACTGAAAATATAAAATAAAACAATTTGTTTCCACGGAAATTCATGAAGTCTACGATGGAAGTTGTGGATATGGGTCTCCTTACAGGGCTCTCCGTACGGTCAATTTCATTGTGTATACAGGTAGTTGTTTTTTCAAAGCACATCACAAGTTTTAGCACTGGTCAGGTTCAAAAATCTATTCTTTTGTGTTTTACACAAACTAAAAATTTAACTCTGCATTTATTGTATTTCTTAAGTGAATTTCAGTCAGTGAATTTCCCGATCCGTTAGTCGTCTGAAGCAAGAAACAAACTTTCTATGATATTTTCCCCCATTTCATTTAATATCATTTATATTATAACAATGTAAATAAAACATGAAAACTATATTTACCTTGAAGGAATGTTTTATGCCAATTTTCTACAGGTAAATTTCTGTAAAAATATAAATTCATTGATGATGATGTAAAATGTTTTAAAGCGCCACAGAGCAATCAGACTGACTGAATGTTCAGCGCTATAGAAAACGATGATTATTATTATTATATTATTATATTATTATTATTATTATTGATGACAATATGTTTAGATTACCTGACTCAATGACAGACAGAGAGAGAGAGAGAGAGAGGGTTTAACGTCCACTTGACACAAACTAGGTCATTTCGGGACTAACACATGGTTCAATTTTATTTCAATAATTCGCTTGCACGTAGGGGTCTTTAGCAGTGGGAGGAAACCGGAGGACCCGGAGAAAACCCACGAGGTTGGACAGGCGACCCTACTCCTTGTCACGTACAACCGGGGAATCGAAAACCCGCCAGTTGACTCAATGACAGACCGTATGCTACAGCGCACGCGTGCTAACCATTCGAATATCCAACCCCCTCAATGACAGACCTTATGATCTAGAGTGCACGCATTAGACCATTGGGCCATCCAAACCGCCCTTCACACAGTAAACTAAATTGTATAGATCGGCCACTTACCTTGCTAACTGAATTGGATTAAAACCTATAATGACTGGTATAAACTTGTCTAAATGCTGTAGACAGTAGTCTAATTGTCCGGCCACAAAGGGTGCGGACAAACCACACGTTATACCAATAAATAAAACCTTCTTCTTTCCTTTCGTTGCCTGAAAATATTACAATTCTTTTACAAATACAAAAATAATATTTTGTAGACAATTGATTTAACTGACAGCAGTGGTTCTTCCAACATGGTTTCCCATTGTCAGTGGTGCAGGATGAAGTGACTGGCAGGAAAATCATCGATAGCTATTTGGATGGGACAAAAAACTGAGATGCCATGAACAAGTTGGCATGCACGTAATAGAACACTTGACGAATCTGAATAAAATACATTTCATATATAAGATGATATGTTCTTTAAATGGCATTTAGTAACTGGATAGAGTAACAACAAAACACATACTTATGGAAAACAGCTACTAGTGTATTTAAGGCGACGTTTCGTAGAGTATTCTCTCAACGTTATCAAGCTAATACAGTAAAACAGGTATGAGGCAAATATATATAGACAAAATACAACAACATAACTGAAACCATACATAGCAACAACATGATCAAAGGCCTACGAAACGTCGCCTTAAATACACTAGTAGCTGTTTTCCATAAGTATGTGTTTTGTTGTTAATATAAGATGATGTTAGATCATACTATACCGGCAAGTTTTAAATTAACCAGGGAGGGGGTTGAATGGTCGAATAGTTAGCATGTGCGCGCTGTATCCTAAGGTCTGTCATGGAGTCAACTGGTGTGGTTTCTAATCCCCGGTTGTACCCAACAAGGAGTAGGGTCGCCTGTCCAACCTCGTGGGTTTTCACCGGGTTCTCCAGTTTCCTCCCACTGATAAAGACCCCTCACCTTAACAGACCGTTTCATTGGCTAATCCCTCACATCACCAGAACGCGGATGATATAACAACTCTTCCAGATCCTAGTGTAGTAAAGACAAGTAAAACGAAATTTTGAACTATAAAAACGAAACGAAATTTAATCAAATTGATAACGCCGCTGTCTCTCAGCATGTTAAGCGTATGTACGCCCATCTTCATTAGCCAGTATTCTCCCACGTCATCTTGACATCTTGAATGATAAAACTGTGACGTGTCCAGAAATTGAAATTCTGGATTCCGAATGAAGTATCCCGTAGGTTTAACAATGTAATCTATTTTTTGTATAATTTGATTTTATTACCTTAATCAGTTGATCTCGACCATTAACAGGATCATCTTCACCAGACTCTTGAGAAGTAAATAACGCTCTATAATATATAAATTCAATTTATCGTAACTTTTTACATACTAAATGGAATTGAACAGTTTTTGGGAAGTAAATAACGCTCTATAATATATAAATTCAATTTATCGTAACTTTTTACATACTAAATGGAATTGAACAGTTTTTGGGAAGTAAATAACGCTCTATAATATATAAATTCAATTTATCATAACTTTTTACATACTAAATGGAATTGAACAGTTTTTGGGAAGTAAATAACGCTCTATAATATATAAATTCATTTTATCGTAACTTTTTACATACTAAATGGAATTGAACAGTTTTTGGGAAGTAAATAACGCTCTATAATATATAAAGTTTTACATACTGAATGGAATTGAACGGTTTCTTGGACTGATATTCATTGTCCATAATATTGTAGTTTCCATGGTATTTTTATATGCTATGACTTTTAAATTGTTTCAATGGCATTTAGTAATTGAACTGGACATTGAATACAGTTACTGCTTATTACTGAGCAACTAGTGGCTTCTCTTGTCATTATCAAACAATGATAAAATATGACAAGACAATATATACATGTACACAACAATCATAGCTTGATAATGACTAGAGAAGCCGAGTCGAAACGCCGCTCAGTAAAAAGCTGTAATTGTATTCCATAGAATTGTGACCTGTATACACCAGTTCAATTACTAAATGCCATTGAAACAATTCATAATATTGTAGTTTTCATTGTATTTCTATAGTGCTTTAGCAATAGGTGGAAACTGGATGACCCGGCGAAAACCCACAAGCACACCACTTGCCTCAATGACAGGCCTTAGACCCTTCGACCCCCCCCCCCAGCCATAACCCTGCTAGTAAATAATGGTATTGATTATAGAATATATATAATAACCCTAACCCTAACCCTGCTAGTAAATATTAGTATAGATAATAGAATATATATAATAACCCTAACCCTAACCCTACTAGTAAATATTAGTATAGATAATAGAATATATATAATAACCCTAACCCTAACCCTACTAGTAAATATTAGTATAGATGATAGAATATATATAATAACCCTAACCCTAACCCTGCTAGTAAATATTAGTATAGAAAATAGAATATATATAATAACCCTAACCCTAACCCTGCTAGTAAATATTAGTATAGATAATAGAATATATATAATAACCCTAACCCTAACCCTGCTAGTAAATATTAGTATAGATAATAGAATATATATAATAACCCTAACCCTAACCCTGCTAGTAAATATTAGTATAGATAATAGAATATATATAATAACTTACACATCACCACCGGCTAGTAAATAATCAAAACATGGCGTAATACCAAACTTTCTTAATTTATCATTAAAACTTCTCTGAAATAAAACAACAAAAGCTGTCTCAGTCATCAACTACTACTGTTACCATGGTTATTTAACGTCTGCCAGACATCGCAGACTAGACCATCAGTCATCAAGATATCATATCCTGTGTCCTTAGTCAAAAATACGGCTAAACCAAATTTAAAGTTTAATTCTTCATGTTGTTAATCAACAAACAGCCTCTAAATTCTTGCGTGCGATCTTTTGTTTAAATTTCAAAACTTTAAATATGTTGAACTCAAATCTTTTAGGAAGAAGAACCAAGAACTTTTTCTTTATAAATTATTTTTTTTTCCTGAAGAAATTATAGGCAGAATTTTTAGTTGGTGCTCCCGAAGAAATGCTATTCAAATGCCAGAAATCACTGAGTAAGAAAGTGTACAGGAATAGGTTGATGCGTGTATAAAGTTTCATAAAGATATCTTCAACAGTAATCCATTTTATCAATACTTGTTTAGCAGTGTGAGGAGAGAATAGGTGAAATGAAATGAAATGGGGTTTAACGTCCTACTGTTCTGCTCCAAACCTGGGCTAATGAAGACGGGTATATGCCATACAGTGTGCTGTGGGGGAAATTTTGCCCGGACAGCGGCTCTACGGCCTACTCTTATATTGAATTCCAACTGTCAAAGGATCTTTTACGTGCACGCCAATGTATACACAGGACCTCGGTTATTCGTCCCATCCGAACGACTAGACAGCTGTACTTGTCAGGCCCTCTGTCCTGCATCAGTGACGAGGGGGAACCACGCTGGAAAGGATAGAATAGGACTCAGAGAAAATCCACGAAGTTTGTCAGTCACAATGACAGATGTTATATTTTAAAGGGCATGTATTAAGACTTAACGCCCCCCCCCCCAGGTTGCCATGGAGACACTACTAATAGAATAGAAGCTGTACTATAGATACTTACTGCAATACTAAAAGCAATTCGACCAGAAGTTCCGCATCCACTCAATATAATACTGTTCCTTGTTGAATTCTGAAAGTGATAAATAATAATAATACCATAACAAGGTTGGGAACGAGATTTTCACTAGTTGGGGATACACTTCTGCTACATCTTAACCTTAACTTAAAGATACTTTATGTAAGATTTAGATAAAGAGCTAGCCCTTCTTGCTATAATAGTTCAAAAATAGATAATGTAAAATGAATAATTTGAAAATTATCGTACTAGTTGTTCGAAGCTAAGTCTCGCTCCTCCATTTTTAGCTTAAATCAAAATATGGCTGAACTGTTCTAATCCATTTAATATCGGAGAAATCTGATGCCATCGAGAGTTGATTATGGCCTGGAGAAGTTAATCAATGTCTAATTAATAATTTAGAAAACATTTCAGGCTTAAGAAAGACCTGCAATATGCAGATTTAGCTCTTGCATAATGTATGTTTAAGGCAATGATAAAAAACTCAAAGGTAGCTGGAAATTTGTAAAAATTCATGTCATGGGCAAGATTCTGGATAGATCATCTAAACCATCTAAAATAAAATAAAACCTCCACTTACTTTTAAAATACTAACAACTATTTCGGATACAGCATCAATATTTTTCTGTATTCTTTCATTGTAAATATCCTGAACATAGACAAAAACAGGGTAAAAACTTGAGTTTTATATCAGTAAATATGGTCCACTTGATACAAAAGGTCATTTCGGGACTAACATTTGGTTAGATTTTATTTCAATAATTTGTTTGTGTGTAGGGGTCTTTACCAGTTTGACGAAACCAGAGGACCAGGAGAAAATCCATGAGGTTTTAAAAGTAACTCTACTCCTTGTTACATACAAGCTGAGAAATCATTTGACTGAATGACAGACCTTATGATACAACGCGCATGTGTTAACCATTCGGCCATCCAACCCCCAGATTCCATAATAGGATTGAACCTGGGACCTTAAAGTTAGTTAGCCAGTGCCATAATCATCGTACTACGGTAGACAACAAGCAAACCATGCATTCTAAATTTTTTTTTTTTTTTATCATGGTATTCAGTGTCGCTTTGTATTGTTGCCAATCTGATTAAAATACAGATCTATATTTCGTCTCTTTTTTATACTTTCGATGGCCTACACTACATGAAGATCTGACTGGTTGTAGCGATAGGTTGCGTCAGAGGTCATACGAACGGCTGTTGACCCTATGACATCAGACACTTGATTAACTAATCAGCATTGATGTTTCTAGTGGATTACCCACAGTTTCGTGCACCACACGACTAAAGCTCGCCGTGACAGACTGGTTCATTAGCTAATCCCTCACATCAACGAGAACACGGCTTATATAACTACTCTTCCAGATCCTAGTGTAGTAAAGACAAGTAAAACAAAATTTTGAACGATAAAAACGAAACAAAATAGGATCTGTGTTTTCATCAGATTGGTATAGTTGCCTGTCTAACCCCATTGGATCTCTTCCACTGCTAAAAACCACCGATTTGTTATATAAGTAATAATTTGTTTATATATCAGAGGATTTACCCAAGGCAGCAGTAAATATCAGTGATCAAAGAGTAAAATAGGCTACTACTTACTGGATATTTTCCCCACCCTTTAAAAATTTCTGCATCACAATCTTCTAATAACGAAACAATTTCTGAAAAGAAATATAATAATTCATAAATTGTTGTACAGTCTATTTTTGATGACTTTAAGTCTAACTAAAGTGGAATCTCAAAACGGAGAGAGTGATAAATTGGGTTTAATGTCCATTCGACACAAACTAGGTCAGTTCAATTTTATTTCAATAATCTGCTTGCGAGTAGGGGTATTTAGAGCAGTGGGAGGAAACCGGAGGACCCGGAGCAAACCCACGAGATTGGCCAGACGACCCTACTCCTTGTCAGGTACAACCGGGGATTCGAAACCACGCTAGTTGATTCAATGATAGGCAGTATGATACAACGCGCGCGTGCTTAACATTCGACCATCCAACCCCCCGCTCCTCAAAAAGGTAATGGGGTTTAACATCCTACTTTTCTGCACCAACTGGGATAATGAAGACAGATCTCAAAATGGATTATCTGTCAAAAATGAATTTGAAATACATGAAATGAAATGGGGTTTAACATCCTACTGTTCTGTTTCGACTGAGCTAATGACAGTTTCAGCAATACAAAGATACAATGAAATGACATTTGTCAACATTGGCATGCACGTTAAAAATCCATTAATAATTGGAATTTGATGATGATTAGGTGTATGGCGATCCTTATTAATAGGGTTGGTGTAAACAATGTAGGATATTACACCTCATTTCATTTCTGTTTCACTGACACTACCTGTATTATTGAACCTACCTACATGTAGAGGTGAGGTTATATCTATATTATTGAACCTAACTGTATCTACAGGTGAGGCTATACCTGTATTATTGAACCTACCTGTATCTACAGGTGATGTTATACCTGTATTATTGAACCTACCTAGTGGTGAGGCTATATCTATATTATTGAACCTACCTGTACCTACAGGTGAGGTTATACCTGTATTATTGAACCTACCTGTATCTACAGGTGAGGTTATACCTGTATTATTGAACCTACCTAGTGGTGAGGCTATATCTATATTATTTGTCTTAGGATTTATCCGTTCTGTGATTGGTTTTTCGGGTGTCATACTGGTGATACATTGGATGCCTGCAAAAAAACAACAACAATAAGATCATCAACAGACCTGAAAATAAGGGTTTTAATTGGTCCTGATAATTTCAACTCTGTACCGACCGTGTAGCCTATAAATAATATCAGGTAAAAAAGATCGTTCTGTGTCAGACAAAATGTTAGGGATGTATCGGGCCTGATGTTGTCCGTAAAAAGTGATGCCATGGTCACTAAGTGACTAAGATGCTGGCTCGCTAATCTGGAGGTCATGGATTCGCTAACGGTGTTGGTAGAGAAAGTTCATTGGGATTTTCTTGCGTGGTTTCCCCTCGTCAGTGATCCAGGACGGAGGGCCTGGCAAGGGATAATGTATAGTTGTTTGGATGAGATGAAAAAAATTGAGGTCCCGTGTACACATTGGCGTGCATGTAAAAGATCCCTTGACAGTTGGAATTCGATATAAGAGTAGGCCATAGTGGCACTGTCCGGGCAAACATTCCCTCGTAGTCGACTGTATGGCGTATGCCCGTCTTCATTATCCCAGTCAGAGTAGAACAGTATGACGTTAAACTCCATTTCATTTCTGCAACAGGTGCCATGATTTATAATCAATAATTCATGGGTAGGATACTAATCTGTCAATTGTTGAGAAATAAACTTAATTACTGGGGTTAATTAAAGTTTTACACCCCAATATCCACATCAACACCTCACTAATCAATAACCACAGTAAAAAATTCTAATTTGATTAATAAAATCTCTACTTTGTTTTCTTTCCTATTTTAGAATAAAATGAAACAGGGTTTAACGTCCTACTGTTCTGTTCCGAACTGGGCTAATGAAGACAGGCATACGCCATACAGTGTGCTATCAGGGAAATTTTGCCCAGGCAGCGAACTACAGTCTACTCTTATATCAAATTCCAACTGCCAAGGGATCTTTTACGAGCATGACAATGAATACAATAGTCCAGGGTTTTCCCTCCCATCAGAACGACTAGACAGTTGTCCTTGTCGGACCCTCAGTCCTGCACCACTGACAAGGGGGAACCACGTTTCCCTCCCATCAGAACAACTAGACAGTTGTCCTTGTCGGACCCTCAGTCCTGCACCACTGACACGGGGGAACCACGTCGGAAAATCTTGATAAACTTCCTATTCAGAGTTCAAATTTTACATTTTATTTTCCAATTACATGTAAAATCATTGAAAGAACAAAGATTAAGAAAGACAAACCCGAAAATTGGAATAAACGAAAGACAAAACACAAGCAGAATTATCATGATTCCTGGGTTGCAAATCTTAATAAAGATTGAATAACAAATAGTGGAAATTCCGTTCAAAAAGCATTGAAAGACTATTTGAATATATATGCGAGCACTACTATCAAGGCACATATCTTTGAAACACAGAATGGTTAAACAATCACAGCCATGGTGGATCAGCGAGTATGATATAGGCTCGCTAACCAGGCGGTCTCTAGTTCACTACCACTGTTGGCGGAGAATTCTGGCATGGTTCCCTCTTATCACTGGTGCAGGATGAATGGCTTGTCAACGCACAATGTATAGTCGTTGAGATGGGGGTCCCGTGTACGCATTGACAGTTGGAATTCAAAGTAAGAGTAGGTCGTAGCGTCGTAATCTGGGCAAAATTTCCCTCATAGCACACTGTATACTGTATGCCCATCTTCAATAGCCCAGTTAGTCAAGAAGGCCATTCAACTCCATTTCATTTCTGATTAAAGAATTTGTCTAATAATTTTTTCTAATATCATATCTTACATGTACCTGATCTACAAACCAGACGATCCGACATTTATTCTACGATTTATTTGCATTGCAGAAATATTCTTAAGTCGTTATTTTAGGTCTATCCCATATATCATAGCATAGTGATTATATAATAGTACACGTTGTATGCTACCATGGGAAGATAATTAATGTAAAGATAATTAATGTAAAGTTAATTAATGTAAAAACAACAAAATAAAATCCAAAATAGAATTAATTATCAGGTTATAAATGTAGTAAACCTAACAATTAGCAAGTGGCTGGATGCTAAACGAGCTAAATCGCTAATATAATAATGTAATATGAATGTTCATGTACTGATTTACATTCAATCGTTTCTGTTTTTACTGTAATTTCTAATCAGTTATTTTCGGTGAAACACACCAGAAGTCTGGTTATGCCAGTCTACAACAAGAGTATTTTTTGCGCATGCTCTCTAGATAAGAATATGACGTCACCGTTTGACATGGATTGTGGAATATGTCAAGCTTTGTTCTTCAAGTCCCTTGTTACAAATGGCACTGAAACGTATTATGGTACACGATTCGTGTACCAATGGTAAAATGTTTATTTTGTCTTAAATATTGGATATCAGAAGCCCATCTATTCCCGGTAAGATCACAATATCAATGTTGATTTAAATTGAAATATAATTTGTGTTTTCAGTGTCGAAGACTTTGGATGATATTGAGTTAGAAAGTAAGCTACTTTACATATACAGGTGACAATTCTATGGAATAAAATTACTACTTATTACTGAGCAACTAGTGGCTTCTCTAGTCATTATCAAGCAATGATAAAATATGACAAGACAATATATACATGTACACAACAATATTTGGTTAATGCTGACAAACCAGAGATACCCCTTATGTACCTAAAGGGATTCCCAAAATAGCCCGTTCAGACGCTTATTTTTAAACCAGTTCATAATCGCTGCGGTTTTTAAGACAGCATCATGTTGCATTCACACGTACTATAAGCCAAACCAGTTTAACTATTCTGACCTCTCCGGCCGGAGGTTAGAGTTAACTACGCATGGGTAGCTTCAAAGCAAGCTGGAGCAGGGTTTTTTAAGCCAACCCGTTCAGACGTCTAAGATGAACCAGTTTATAATAAAAAGCCTTCTTGAAGACAGGTCGCGAGCTGGGGTTTTAAACTGCTTTATTTGCCCCACATTTGCGTTCAGACGCTTAAGTTAAACTGGTTTAACGATCCCCAGGTTTTTAAACCAGTTCAACTTAAGCGTCTGAACACAAGTATTGTTGTGTACATATATATATTGTCTTGTTGTATGTCATATTTTATCATTGCTTGATAATGACTAGAGAAGTCTAGTTGAAACGTCACTCAGTAATAAGTAGTAAGTGTATTTCATAGAATTGTCACCTGTATATTCCAGTTCAATTACTAAATGCCATTGAAACGATTTACTTAAACATAGAATATAAAATACCTGTTGGTCTAAATAACACTACAGTTGATCAACTGTATATCACAAGACAAGCTTAAATAGGTCTAAACTAGGCTACACTGCTAATCTACAACAAATCCTTATCACAGACACAGATCAAGGCTATTGTTAATATAGGTAGGTCCATGGTTCAGTCTTAACTCATCATAAAACATTTATAGATAAGCTGACTTCGCAGTTCTTTTCACAGATGCACAGATGCAAATCTTTGATCAATCAGCAATAAAAAAAAGGGCGTTTCCCTTAATTAGCATTCGAATAGATCGAGTAGGAATTATTGATAATCAAATAGAACTACGAAGAACCTACTATAAATAGTTAATCTGGGTAATTAACTGTTATATCTCTATGTAAACATGTCGTTATACTTACCCTGGACTGTAAAATAAAACAAATGAGGTCATCGTTATCACATGATTCATATCACACTTATAATTTACATGTTTACTTCTACACACGTCCCTCAATAATCTGACAACTGACCTCACGTGCTTTATCACACTGGTTAATCACAGATTCAATTTATCTTATTTAAAGTTGTCTCCCTTACACATTCCGAAGTCCGAATAGTGACGTAAAATGGAGTCGTCTCCCTTTATCTAGTTTTTGAATTTTGTATTCTTGTTATTCTAAAAACTAGTTTTGATGTCAAGCAGTTAAAGTAACAATTTATTATTAAAATTCTATTATTTAAGAAATTTGATTTTTTGGGGAGAGAATTTGGTTTTTCTTAAAAGGCTTGAAATCTTGATTTTTAAATCAACTTAAAAGTCGGCGCCGAAATGTAAGAACTTCACAAAATCCAAAAATACTCATTGATTCATCATGATTATTGTCGTTCCAGATAAAATAGCTCAATTTCAGACAGTATCGGTAATATAAAAGAACACTAACAAATTGTAAGCCATTTCAAAATCTCAAAGTTGAAGAAGAGCTATCAACTGCGAAAAAGTCGGTCTAAAGCCAATGTAATGGGGCCGTTTCCATCTAACCGGCAAAAACGCACACATGGAAAACGGGCCTCAGCAAAGTTTGTCCCATTCACAACAACGGCACGACTTTTAGCTAATCATGTTCCGAAATCTTATATTTTTTTACTAAATTACCGTAGATCGTGGGATGGGATGGACAAGATTAAGGGCACATGCCCTCCCATTCCGTACCCCAGTCAATATTTTCCATGATCTTCGAAATTAAAGCCAAGAATTCAATCTTGTTCCATGCCAATCAAAATTGATGTCATTATCAATTTACCATATTTAAGAGACAATGAAAATTTTATAATTTCGGGCGTCATTTGTAACGAACAAAGAAAAACATATCCTACAAGACAATGCGGAACTAATTAGTAATGGCCGATAATAATTTATAAAAAACGCGTAGAATGGACTAAGTAGACGTGAACGACTGTTGTTCAATTTGAACTGTTCACGTATTTCGCCGAAAATAATTAATTTGAAATTACAATAATTTCTTTTCAAAATTGAAATAATCACATCATTCACATTTTGTGCTTTTAGACCCATTTTCATGTTAATGTTCCATAGAGGCATATATAAATCAATCAACTATGAGTAATACTAATCAGTCGTCTTGGATTAATGATTAGTTGATTGATTATTGCCAATCATATCTCAAGTCATTATTTACTCCTAATGATTAATCAAAGCGGTGATTATTTCATGTTTCGTTTCGTCTTTAAAAAAATAGTAATACTTGTTATCAAAATGGCCGACAGTTCCTTTCGAAGAGAATTCAATATTTTGATAGTTGAATTCCGTTCACTGTGGCTTCATATACGGCATGTAAAAAATACAAGCATGCCTATTGGATATCATTATATCAAATTATATTATCCCCACTGGTCGAAAACGTAAGAACGAGTCGAATAGCGGCGATTATTCAGCGAGAAAACAGTTCGACATTCATTTATCATATTACCGACGCCAAAATGCTCTAAAAGTGAACAACGTGTATAATAGTAAGCATCTCTCACAAATATAATTCAAATTTATATCATTCTATCAGGGATTCAGATTCTGATACCTTTAGGATACCCTTAAATAACAATAGGCCTATTGTACACGCAACACATAAATTTATAGAAAATTGGCAATCCTTGGATGACATTTGACGTGTAAGTACGAAGATGTTCAAATAAACTTAAGTCAACAAAAATAAAATCTGATCTTTTTAAATCCAAACCAACTTGGTTTACCTTTTAAGCTGAAAGATAAATTACAAAAAATACAGAATACTGCGGCTAGACTTGTTACTTTAACTAAGACATGTGACCATCGCCATTATAACCTCTGTTTTATATAATTTACACTGGTTACCTGTTAAATATCGAATTGATTTCAAGATTTTATTGCTCACTTTTAAATGTTTAAATAATTTAGCACCTGTTTACCTCTCAGATCTTTTAGAACTTTATATACCTGGCTGAACATTACGTACATCCAGTGGCGGCGCCAGCCGTCGGCGATTGGAGGGGCAAAGCTGGGGCAAAGTCCAAGGTTAAGGGGGCAAAGGCACGAGCTTCAACTAGGGGTAGGGGGCCTCCCCCAGAAAAATTTGAAAAACAGGTTGCCGGAAATGCAGCCTGGCAGTATTTCAGGCACTGATCGATGAGGTAAAGTGTCAAACGAACGGACTTGCGAATCACGACGAAGCCCACTCACGAGCGTCAAAGTAGGGAGTCCTCCCCCAGAACAAAATGTCAAACGAACGGACTTGCGAACCTCAACGAATTCCCCTTGTGAGCGCCAAATGCTCTACAACATGCAAGTTTATGACTGAGTGGGGAGGTTGGATTTATTCACCGTAGAAGGTATTGATTACCGAAGCGTATCACAAATACTTTTTTTTATTTTATAAAATTATTGGGGGGGGGGGGCAAACAGAGGGCCGACCAGATTAATGGGGGGGGGGGGGGCAAATGTCAAGTTCATATTTAACTATTCAAAATATAAATAAAACGATGAGACCATTAAATCCATCATTTTATTTAAAAGATTGAAATTGCTTCTTTAAAAATTAAAATTTATTTCATCGCAATCGTCTGACATCGAATATTCTTAGCCGATCTGGTTTGGGTTTGATTGTTTTTTCACACGAACTTGATTAACTTTAAACTATTTGACTTTTGTTAAAGTTTAAATATAATACAAAGCCTCGAGATTAGACTGTGAAACATATCCTGAACTTGTGTGAAAATACAACTGAAACTTTATAGATATAAAACCTATTGAAAGATTTGACACTTAAAAAACTCGACACAATTTATATATAAAAACAATCACTGAGTTTGTAAACAATATAGGACGAGTTGACAGTTGTTGATCATTAAAATGCCATCATAATTTGACAGTGTTAAAATAACAATCCATGTGAAATGATGAATAATTCCATGTTTATTACAGTATAAATAATAATGTATCATCTCATGATAAACATTGCAATTAGCTAATTCATAATTTATAAGATTTTTTAATTTAAAATTTAGCATATTATTTAGATCTAAAATTTAGCATATTATTTAGATCTAAAATTTAGCATATTATTTAGATCTAAAATTTAACATATTTTTTAGAATCTAAAATTTAATGTATTTTTTTTAATCTAAAATTTAGCATATTATTCAGAATCTGAAATTTAGCATATATTTTTTTAGGATCTGAAATTTAGCATATTTTTTTTAGGATCTGAAATTTAGCATATTTTTATTAGGATCTGAAATTTAACATATTTTAGAATCTAAACTTTAACATATTTTAAAATCTAAAATTTAACATATTTTAGAATCTAAAATTTAACATATTTTAGAATCTAAAATTTAACATATTTTAGAATCTAAAATTTAACATATTTTAGAATCTAAAATTTAACATATTTTAGAATCTAAACATTAACATATTTTTTAGGATCTAAAATTTAGGTCATATGGTTTAATTTTATTTCAATAATTCGCTTGTGCGTAGGGGGTCTTTAGCAGTCGGAGGAAACGGTTGGGTCGATTTGGTGCATTCTGAGGAATATTCAGGGCGAGTTTGACAATAGAAAGTGTGATCCTCTGCCGAAGACTCGGAATTATTTTTTCCGAGTTTTCGGCACAGGACGAAAAGGCATATTTTTTCCCCCGAGTTTTCGGTATGCCCCCCCCCCGCCCAGTGGCACACTGTAATGGAGTATGCCCATCTACATTAGTCCCCAAAAAAACATTTCATTCCATTCGTTCTCGTCTATAATGAAAGGGAGGGTACGTGTAAATGAACTTTAGAATATAAGGTATGTCACTCCGTCAAGTGGCATGGTTTCGATTCCCTAGTTGTACGTGACAAGGAGTCGGATCGCCTGTCCAACCTCGTGGGTTTTCTCCAGGTCCTCCGGTTTCCTCCCACTGCTAAAGACTCCTACGAGCAAGCGAATTATTGAAATAAAATTGAATTACATGTTAGTCCCGAAATAACCTAGTTTGTGTTGAGTGGACGTTAAACCCTATCTCTGTCCCTGTGCCCCTACATATATCTCTGTCTCCCTTTCTCGTCCATATTACAAGTATAGACCATTGTTGCTGGTCATTCTGTCTATCACAATCTAACAACAAGGAGTAAATAATTCTTTGAATCAATCTTGGAGTTTTCTACAATTTGAGATAATTTAATTAAAAAAAAAAATCAGCAATATTCTTTAAAATTAAATCCCACGCACAGTATAGATCATTAATCCCAATCAGTTACAAATAATTTTATTAAAACAAATTGGGTGATATATAACCGCATTAATTATTGAATACATATAATCCCATGACAATGACAGGGTGTTATAAATGTGCCTCGACAAACCGATCAGATTACCGTAATATCTGATTTAACCTAACGTAACTTTCTGATTTGAATTCGTTTGTTTACGCCGCATGTAATCGACCTTGACAGGCCCCATGATACCAATAACAGCTTAGTTACCGTTATTATTATTTCTTAGTTACCTCCAGTGGTCCAATCAGGGGGTATTTCATTCATTAATTTTTATCAGTTTGGTTCTAACAGTAATTGTTCCTCAGTGAGGTGGGTCGCCTTAAATACGCAACATTTCTAGTTAGTCTTCATATTAACGATTAAAAGGCCAGTTAAAGTGTCGAGTGCCAAAGAAAACGTGGCACAGAAGTAGTTCTATCGTTTTATTTCAATTGATCTAAATTTGTAATATTCGAATTTTTAAAAAAAAAACAACAATTTACTCGGTTTTTGAGAATGGGATGCGAACAGTCAAAATCTGTCAAAGTTCAACCAGTGATTGTTCAGTGCGGACAACATGAAAACCCTGGTTTGGATATCGGAGTTGAAGACGGAACCCAAACGCAATGTGAAGATAGTGCTATTTCTATAAAAGGGGAATTTTATTTCGACGCTCGGGGCAAAAAGATTTATGGAAGCAGGAGGACGAGCCATCGACAGAAACAATCCGCTAAAAGTCGTAAAACCTTGGGCTCGTGTGAAAGTTTGAACGATGATCGATCTATGGACGAAGGTGACCGGGGATTTTCAGCTACCTCCAAGGTTTCTAAACAAAGTACAGATTCTGGACTTGGGGAGGAGTATTCTCATGTAATTACAGAATTCTCTGAACAGCATCTAATCGAGGAGGTTGAAAACACATTTCAAGACAAAGGCGATTTACGTAAGTCTTTTAACCCCCTTTATTTATATGAAATGAAATGGGGTTTAACGTCCTACTTTTCTGCTCCGACTGGGCTAATGAAGACGGACGGGCATACGTCATAGAGTGCGCTATGAGGGAAATTTTCCCCGGGTAGCGGCACTATGGCCTACTCTTATATCGAATTCCAACTGCCAAGGGATAATAATAGCGGATGATCCAGCGCTGCACGGGTTGAAAGTAACATCTAGCCGATGTTACTTCCCAGTATGAAATAGTGTGTGTAATGTTAGTTAATATATACTCGACATTTTTATTTTCTAGTTTTCTGATTAAAACAATACTGTACGGAGGGTAGACTCCTGTTAAAATGGACTATTGTTATATTACCGAGATATGAATGACATGTTTTATAGAGTATATTGTTTAGTATTGATAGTTATAACAATGTTGACAGTCAGGGTGTCATTTATATGTATCAGGTATATATAGGGTTTTAAATAAACTACATTGCGTGTGGTGATATTTCATACTTATATTAAAGGGGCATGCCCGTCTTCATTAGCCCAGTCGGAGCAGAACAGTAGGACGTTTCATTTCGATGTTATTCTCTGGAATAATTCAGTCTCATACGGTGTTGTATCCTCACTAGAATTAGTTAAAGGAGGCAAATATTTAACATTTAAACAGTAAACTTGTTGCCCGCTTCGTTTCTTATAGTTCAAAATTTCGTTTGATTTGTCTTCACTACACCATTAGGCCGTCGAAGGTGCACGTAAAAGATCCCTTCATTGCTGGAATTCGATATAAGAGGAGGCCACAGTTCCACTGCCCGGGCAAAATTTCCCTTATAGCACACTACATGGCGTATGTCCGTCTTTATTAGCCCAGTCGAAGCGGAACAGTGGGACGTTAAACCCCATTTCTTTTCATTTGTTTGGGAAATGAAAACATAATTCCAAAATTAGTCAATTAAATTAACTAAATTACATTGTATTATGTTACAAATTAGATGTTAGTATTGTATTATGACATGGGACAACCTTGAATAAATACCCAAACTTGTGATATACATGTATGACTAATCTGAAAAGTTGATAAGTCAAAAACCGTAAAAAACAAACACGACTAGATTATCACTAAGCTGTTCGTTCGTCCGCTCGTTCGCTTGTTAGGCTTAGCTTTCACTTCCATTGGGAGTGGGATCGCAGACTAATCCGTTTAATATGGATTAACTATTGATGAGATTAGTGAATATGTCCGTGTATCAAACGGCAGATTAATGAATTATGTATTAAATCCTGTTTATTTTGGTATATAAAGATTTGTTATAAGACAGTATATTATATAGTTTTAATCCTATTTATATCGAGTATAGTATATTATATAATTATATCCAGGGAACAGACGGTCTAAACACGTCATGTACTCACTGTCTATAATATTATCATAACACTTTATATTCACCGTTTTATTATCAAAATATATAAACATTTAATTCAGAAATTCACAACTGTTAATTAGTAATTATAATAATAAAGCCCCAATCCATGTTCGACAGGCATATGGATTATAAAACCAATATATGGGGTTAAATATATACTGGTCACAATACAAATACATGGGGGTTAAATTTATGCAAATAAATCGCGAATAAACAAAGGAAGAATACAAATCATTAAGTATGAATCTGTCGGCATTACTCTGTGTATTCCGGTATTTTCCGGGGCTATTCGGAATTTCTTCTGGATTCTAAAGGGAAGGCATGAATAAAACAAGACACATACATAACTTAATTAATTTAATAAAATTATTTGATTATTTTATTTTACAGAACTGGCGGTATCTGGTACAGCATGTCCAACCAGACTAAGTGCCAAAGAGAAATTACGACAGGAAGAGTCAAAGATCATGCAAGCTCTGAGAGAAGAAGGTCTGATCACTCGACCAAAAACAAAGTCCTCTGGTGGAGTTAGTTTTGAAATCATTCAAGATAACAATACGCTTGAGACTGCCCCAGCACGACCCCCAGCAAGATTAGCTAAATTAGAGAAACGACGTAAGAAGAAGAAGGTTTTAACAGAAGAACAAATTAAAGAAAAACTTGAACGAGCGGAAAAACGACGAAAGGTAAGTTAGAAATAAATTCTCCGCCACAAGTCAGTGGTCATCTGATATGAATTTGATCGTATCGGTTTAGTAGTAAAACGTCAATGTTGGCCAACCAGATGACAGGAATAATGACGTCAATAAGCCATTGAAATCCGGTTAGTGCTAAATGATAAGGCTAGCTCAATTTTTCGTCATGGGTCACGATGTAAACAGGGCTAGCGATAATCCCAACTCTAACCTTAACCCTGTACCTAACTCCAATGCTTACCCTAACCTACAATCTCACCAACAATCACGTGCCCTAACCTTATTTACATCTCAACGACCTTGACAAGAATTGAGCTGGCCTTAACAAATAGATTTAGCCTTGAAATCCCGCAATGGCTGAGACCAGAGTGAGTACAACGGGGGAACAGTCATGACTCTGGAGAACGTTTCTAAAAGCAAAAGTAGGGTTTTACGTAAATTCAGATGAAGGCAGCCAATTTTAGGATCCTTGTGGTATGCATGCCAAAATGGACACGGAACCTCGAGTTTTCGTCCCACCCGAACGACTATTGTAAATAGGAACTCTATTATTTATTAGTGAAAACTTACACACAGAATCTTTCAAGAAACCAGCTTTGACATTGACTAAGAGCTAACATTTATGCTAGGATTTTGACTGCTTACAATGTCCGTGTATTTGTCTTATGAGTTTATGATTAGTTGTTGTAATACCCATCTCCTGTACTAAAGTTTTGAATAATAAATAGCCTATTGTTCAGATCTAACAGAAAAGGAAAATGGTTGTGCCGATAGGCTATACTCACTGATATAACAATTGCATTTCAGAAAAAAGAGGAAGAAATGGTCGCTAGAATTAAAGAATTAGAAAAACACGAAACCGTCAGTGCTTTAGAAAACTTTGCACAGCGACAAAAGAAGAAAGAGGAAATAAACAGCCAGAAGATGGTGAACGTCGTTGACAACCGCGAAAAGAAACTGAAAGAAATTCGCGAAAGAATGAAAGAACGAGAACGTCACGCGGAAGAGGTGAGAAAACGAAAACTTGTGAATGTTGACTCCATCACGGATGAAACGGGAGAAGTGGCAGCCGAAGCATCTTAAATTTGTATTTATAGTAAAAATATCAACGATTTAAAAGTTGTTATAACCAGAGACAAGATATTATTGTATCAGATTATTTAATAGACAATGTAGGAGAACTGTACAATAAAATATAAACAGGACAAACCATATAGGAATACAGCTCATGCAGAACAATGATATTGACATGGTCTGTGTGTTTATAAGTCAGAGGTGGACACGTTTGTTTGCACGTGCATTCATCCTTAAACAGATTTCATTGGGATATAAATACCATCAAATCAACATGGAAGGGGAGGGGAGAGGGGCGGGGGATTTCTCAATAATTAAATACGTCACCTGTATACGGACACCTGTGATCAGCAATTTACCTGTAGGCCTGGCAGACTGGAGCCTAGAGCCTCGAGATCTAGGGGGGCTGCGGCCAAGGTGTATAGTATATTTGGGACTGGCATAAGTCTTTCTTAGATGTTATAGTCTTAAACAACCGTCATCATTATTAACTTTGTTCAATTGTGTTTAAAATAAGGGTTAGGGCTGGGTAATCGTCGCGCCCTGTAGTTGTGGGGGGGGGGGGGGGGTAAGCGGGAACTGTTGTCATTTTAATTCAGCAGGCCATCTGTGGTATCAGTGCCCTTTCAATATACGCCATAATTACCTGAAGACAGAGGCTATAAATAAGAATGGCTATATAGCGTGTTAGTTAACGATCTCTATTGTTGATAATTAATTGTTCAAGGTTAAATGGATAAATCTGTATATTTATATAAATAATTAATACTATTGCCAAAACTTCTCAGGTATAAGAGAATCGAATATTTTATTTATTGCAGGATTAACAATGTTATTAAATTATATATATCTCTTGTCATCAGGGGGTGGGGGTGGATGGCCGAATGGTTAGCGCGTGCGCGTTGTATCATAAGGCCTGTCATTGAGTCAACTGGCGTGGTTCCGATTCCCTGGTTGTACGTGACAAGGAGTAGGGTCGCCTGTCCAACCTCGTGGGTTTTCACCGGGTCCTCCGGTATCCTCCCACTGCGAATTATTGAAATAATATTTAACCATGTGTTAGTTCCGAAATGAACTCTATCTGTTGTTTATAAAACAAAATGAAGAACCGTGTAAATAAATAAAACTGTTAATTTATAGATATATTTATTTTAATTGTACATAATAATATTTATAATATTTATAAGGATGGCCATACGTTAATAATAAAACCATTTTATATTTAAACTTAAATGCTTTTTGTTTTATCTTTACCTGCACTGGATGTGATTATACTGAGTTGACATTTCTTCATTTGCTTTCAAACAGGACACGAAATGAAATGAAATGGGTTTAACGTCCTACTGTTCTGCTGCGAGCTGGGCTAATGAAGACGGGAATACTATGAGGTACATTTTGCCCGGACAGCGGCACTACGGCCAACTCTTATATCGAATTCCAACTGTAAAGGGATCTGACTGACAAGGGGGAACAACGCCGGAAAATCTGGATGAACTTTCTCGGCCAATGCAGGGATCGAACACCTGACCTCCAGGTTTCCCCTTGTCAGTGGTGCAGAACGGAGGGCCTGAAAAGGACAGCTGTCTAGTCCTTCGGATGAGACGAAAAACCGAGGTCCCGTGTATACATTGGAATGCACGTAAAAGATCCCTTGGCAGTTGGAATTCGCTTTAAGAGTAGGCGATAGTGCCGCTGCCCGGGCAAAATTTCCCTCATAGCACACTGTATGGCGTATGCCCGTCTTCATTAGCCCAGTATAGGAGCAGAACAGTAGGACGTTAAACCCCATTTCATTTCATTTCATTTCTTATTGTGAAGTTAGAATCGTATCCTATGTAGTTCCAGTACAATTATAAATGCTAGGTTCCAGCTATCAGGTATGATCCTATCAGGTCTTAACATATATTGAGGTCGCAATCGTGTCAATCTCATTAAAATAAACATCTATATTTAGTTTCAGTTTTTTTTTATACTTTTGACCTGTTGTAGTGGAAGGTTGCGTCAGGGGTCATTTTTACGAGCGGCTTTTGACCCTATGCTGTCGAACATTGATTAACCAATCAGTACTGATACCTCTAGTGGGTTACTCACAGTTCCGTGCATCTCACGCTGTTTCATTGGAAGGTCCCTGACACCACCCAGAACGCCGGTTGTATAACAACTCTTCCAGATCCTAGTGTGTGGGTGTGGGTGTGTGTGGGTTGATGGCCGAATGGTTAGCGAGAGAGAGAGAGAGAGAGAGAGAGAGAGAGAGACTGTGATTGAGTCAACTGGCGTGTTTCGAATCCCCAGTTGTACGTGACAAAGAATAGGATCACCTCTCCAACCTCGTGGGTTTTCTCGAATTATTGAATAAAAGGGAATTCTTGAAATAAAATTGAATCAAATGTAAGTCCCGAAATGACCTAGTTTACAGTCGAGTGGAGGTTAAACCCCATTTCTCTCTTTCTCTCTCTCTCTCTAGATCCTATAGTACAGTAAAGACAAGTAAAACGAAATTTTGAACTATAAAAAACGAAACGAAATAGTATCTGTGTTTTAATCAGATTGTAAAGTTAAAAGCGGGGGAGCTAGAGAGGCTGGCTATCTCCGCCATTATTTCACAAATAAGGGATACAGCAAGATTATAAATGCGTTTAAGTTTATTTAGCCAGTTATTGAGCATGCGTGTAAACAATAAATAAATAAGTTGACCCATCCGTTCAAGTCTCTTTCATCCGGCATTTCACACCGGACAATTTCTACCATTTCGAAAATTCTTCTCAATAATCTGGTTGATCAAAACATCCCCGGGAAAATCCATTCCGATGATTCCGTATCTTGCACAGTGTCTGCTCTCTTCTTGACGAAAAAACTTCCACAAGTTTCTATTCTGTCGCATAGCAACAGCATAGGGAAACGCCATGAAGCTTGAACCGGAAGTGTAAGCTAGGTGAACCCGGTTATCGTCTGTCCCGCCTGATATTCGTTTCAGATGAGTTTTAACATGACGCCATTTTGCCAGCAGATGCCTTCGTGATAATGCCCGAACATTCCAATGGTCTTCGATATTCATAGATCGGTATGGTACCCAAATATAGTGATGCGTGTCAAACTGCTGTAAGATGATTATTTTGCCTCTGGCCTGTCCAAGTGTCGGCCATGTAACAGAATGCCAGAATCTGTGTTGAGGATACGAATTGATACAGTTTCGTATTGAAGTTGTCATGCTCTGAGTGCTGTCCCTTGGAGCAGATTCCTCTCGTATCCTCATTAAGATCAATTCTTCCGGGTTTTGGTTCAGAAATTGCACCGTGTCGTTTATAACTCCGTACAGATCAATATTCTGATACATAATCCCATGATAAATAGGCAGTTCATTCGCGATATGCCGACATCGAATATCCACGAAGCGAATACCGGCCTTGTATTGTTCCAGCAACGGTAAGGTCTGGCACTGCGCGTATGGTCCCCCGAAAAAACTCACCGTATTGTGAGTTCCCGGAATTGACATGTCGCTAATAGCCCGACTGTTCGGGATACGCGAAATCCAGTTGTGATTGTCCAGACTCGTGGTAGATGCCGTACTGTAATATTTTATTTGTATGGCTGCTGAAACTCCATTTGCTTTTGAAAAGAAACCCACTAACCAGATGAACGTCAAGATGTATTTGACAGCCATTATCCAAGGCATCAACACGAACACACCCTAACTAAAGTTTTCTAGAGAGATATAACACAACTCCAGGAATCGACACGAACACACCCTAACTACAGTTTTCTTGAGAGATATAACACAGGAATCGACACGAACACACCCTAACTATCGTTTTCTTGAGAGATATTTAACGCAACTCCAGGAATCGACACGAACACACCCTAACTTAAGTTTTCTTGAGAGATATAACACAACTCCAGGAATCGACACGAACACACCCTAACTACAGTTTTCTTGAGAGATATAACGCCGTAACTCCAGTGTATATTGTTGCTTTTCTTAATACACAGACTAAAGTCTCATTAGAAATATTCCAATATAATCCACTTTTTGAGCAAACATTCCAACCTGAAATACTCTAATATAATCCACAATTTCCTCATGAATTTGGAAATCAAGAGTCATTGCAAAAACCTTTTTTTATCATTTAGTTTGAACAAACAAATTCAGTCCGTCTTCCCGTATTGTATAAAATAAAATGATTATTTGTAACCAGAAGCTGGCCTGTAAAACCAAGGCTTCGACCCCGCCCACTTTGGTTACTTCCGAACGGAACTTTGATATATCCGTTTTTCTATACTTGATAAACTGAAGTCAGTTTTTCCACCACTTGTTTGTACATTAATTAGGTTAATACTTGAAAAAAAAAAACCATAATAAATTTGGGGTTTATTAAATTGATAAAATAATTATTATAACTGCTACATGCCTGGTCTTCACCAAGAGGATAATCTTAGTGACTGTCTTTATTCTCGCTCCATTACAGATCGGCTCATACCGTAATTTTATTAGTCACGAATAAAATTACGGTAAACCTGCTAATATTTGAATTATTTGTCAATTTAAATAAACATTGATGTTGTCTTACCGGGAAAAGATGGGCTCCTGATATCCAATATTTAAGACAAAATAAACATTATTGGTACACGAATCGTGTACCATAATGCGTTACAGTGCCATTTGTAATAAGGGACTCGAAGAACAAGGCTAGACACTCCACAAGTCATGTCAAACGGTGACCTCATATTCGTATCTGTAGGGGATGCGCAATAAATACTATCGGTGTTGACTTAAATAACCAGACACTAGAGATTACCATTCGATTGAAACTTCTGGCGTATTTCGCCGAACATAACTGATTCATATTACATTATTATATGCGTTGCGACCCATTTGTGTAAATTTCTAGGTTGCAAATATTAGCGATTTAGCGCCTTTAAATCCCATTTCACTGACACCATGGCATCAAAATCTATACCCATACCTTCTTAGAAATTAAAATGATATCCACAAAGAGAATAACTTCATTAAAATCCCGTCCTGTGGTAAAAAAAAAGATAACCGGAACACAAAAGAATAATCTATTCTGTGAATGCTTTTCCCTGCATGAAAAACATGACACCTCTATGGTTATTTTGCCGTTCATTACCTAGCGATTCTAAGCCGTACGTTGCGAGCACTGACAGGGGGAAACCACACCGAGAAATCCCGATGAACTTTCTCGGCCAATGCAGGGATCGAACTCGCGACCTCTAGGATATACGGTAAGATATACAAGCCGTACGTTAGCCTACTATATTGAGTATAGGCGGATGGAGAACTAAGTACTTATCCGTGTTTAATATCGTGTCTGCCGCCATCTTTAAACCACGCAATCCAAGCTTTATTTAAATATCTCCCAAGGTCAGATCTTTAAAGACAGATTACGTCATTAATTCTAATATCGCTGTTGAATACGCATAGTTGTATACATTTAAAAAAAAATAAAAACAAAACTGTCAAGAAAAGAAACTCAGTATTAACAATCATATAATCTGATTAAAACACAGATCCTATTTCGTTTCTTTTTTTATAGTTCAAAATTTCGTTTTACTACACTGGGATCTGGAAGAGTTGTTATCATTGACGTGTTCTGAATGATGTGAGCAATTAGCCTATGAAACGGTCTGTTACGACAAGCTTTGGGCGTGTTTTGCACGGAACTGTGCGTAATCCACTAGTAACATCAATGCTGATTGGTTAATCAAATGCCTGACTTCATAGGGTCAAAAGTCGCGACAACCGGCCAGATCTTCATGTAGTGTAGGCCATTGAAAGTATAAAAAAACGAAAGGAAATATAGATGTGTCTTTTAATAAGATTGAGCTATCATACGGCTATGCGGTCATCTCACAACCCACCGTAGTGCTACTGCCAGGCCCGTAACTGGGGGGAGGGGGGGGGCACAGGGCTAAGCCCTCCCCCTGCAAAAAGTTTCGCCCCCCCCCCCGCGAAAATTTTTTCGACCATTAAAAATAGATAAACATTGTCAGTCGAATATTACAGCACCCCTGAGAAGACTTCCCGCCCCCCTTGTTGCACTGAGTTAGTTACGGCCCTGGCTACTGCATGCGGACAGACTACAGCTGAAATGTTAGAAAACCCGTGCGTGAGACTTACGCGTCACTTGCGTGTGTTCGGCACCGTAGATCGCAGACTGGCCGTAGAGACTTTTGGTCCAGTAGGTAGACAATTTTCACCCGGTTTCTTGCGGCTGGTCTGCGAGCTACCAAACCCCTCCTGATGATGTCATGAAATGGAATGGGGGGGGGGGGTACGTCCTATTGAAATACAATCGATCCTAATTAGGTAGTAATGGAAAATGGAATGGAATAATTCAGAAAAAATATGCAAATTATATAAAGAGAAGACGCCTGTCACTACCTAAAGCTAAAAGAGAATAGCAGTTCACTCATTTGGAACAACTGTTGTTTCTCCTGTGAGTGTATTGACATTACACGCGATAAATTAACTATTGGACAGAACCACACGAACAAAAAACTTTTGAGAGAGAGAGAGAGAGAGAGAGATGGGGGTTAACATCAACTCAACACAAACTAGGTCATTTCGGGACGAACATATGGTTCAATTTTATTTCAATAATTCGCTTGCGCGTAGGTGTCTTTAGCAGTGGAAGGAAACCGGAGGACCGGCCATCCCCACGCCGAACTTTTGGACATAACACTCGACGACAAATTAGGTAACAAATTAATAAAACAATATTCAACTGACGGTTTATTTGTAACCAGTTTAATGACTGCTCGTATAATATAATATATAATCATCAGTAAACAAAGCCTTGCCCATTATATAATAGATAATCTTCTAGAGCAGTGATTCTCAACCAGGTGTGCCGCCAGATCTTTCTACATGTGCCTCGAAATTTTGAACGACACACTATAAGAAAATTTCTCACTAAAGAAGTCAGCTATTTGACTGGTGAAATTCGAAACACTGCTGTGTTTTTCTTTATTTAGTTTGAGTCATTCTATGTGCCTATGCGTTCATATATATTTAGCCAGGCGTGCCGCTATTTATTCATGTGTTCCAGGGTGTGCAGTTGGCAAAAAAGGTTGAGAACCACTGTTCTAGAGATAATAAGCCACAAATGAGAATCGTTACCGTTTGTCTTATCTTAATCAACCAATCCTATTTTAATAATAAACACAGATTCCTGTTTAAATTAAAATACGAATGTACCAGTTCAACAAATAGTTATAGTTAGCTACGGGAACTGTCCAAATATGGTTAGCTATAGAATATCTTCAAATATAAGTAGCTATGTGAAGTTCCCAAATATAGTTAGCTACGGGAAATACCCAATATGGTTAGCTAGGGGAAGCCCTAATTCTATAACTAGCTAATGGACCTCCCAAATATAGATAGCTACGGGAAATACCCAATATGGTTAGCTAGGGGAAGCCCCAATTCTATAACTATATAGCTAATGGACCTCCCAAATATAGATAGCTACGGGACTACCCAAATATAGTTAGCTACGGAAATTTCCCAAATATAGTTAGCTACGGGAAGTCCCTAAATATAGTTAGCTACGAGCAGCCCCAATTATAACTAGCTACGAGACTGTCCAAATATAGTTAGCTACGGGATTTTTTTTTTTTTTTTAAATCTGGTTCGGTTGAAGAAATCACAAGATACGCGAGAAGAATTTCACCGGGGTAGCATTTATCAAAAATATAATTAATATATAAAACTCTATAAGGTATATATCAGTATATTTTAAATGGCAGTATATAAATGATATGCAGGCTTATATAAAGATAATAAAATGATACAAATGAAAGTATAATATTTTTCAATTCATAATTCACAGACGACGTGAGAGAATAATGACGTTCTAAAATAAGTCGGTACTATACATGTTGGTGTCCACGGGAGTCGTTCGGTAAGGTACTGGGATCTCGACCAGAATATAACGGGTTTAAATCCCGACAAGGACCGAGAAGAACCATTATGATTCTTCAAGGCCGGTTATCACAAGTCAGTGTGACCAGTCGTTCGTATGGGATGAAAAACCAAGGACCAAACGTGTACTCAGTGAAGTATCATGTAAACGCGGCAGATGAAATATAGATTTCATATATTATACAGACTAGAAAATGTGAACAGAGGCCCTGATGACCGGGCCGTATCGGCGGTTATTTAAATTTTACTGGGTAGCTGTTAATCTCTCAACACCTTGTCAGTATAATCCATGAAGGGCTTAACATTTCTCAACTATATCCTATACAAATAATATTACCCAACATTTCAACTGTTAAAACTTTGATATTCTTCCAATCCCCACAATTAAAGCATTAACCATTCCCAAATAATAATACCTTTACCTCACACACAACAAAACAAATTAATAGAAAAAAACATTAATAAATTCAGATATTCTTTAATTTAAAAGTTCTAAGATAGATTGCCAGGCAACGATACATACTCCCACAGCAGCAAAGTCGTCCGGGCAGTAAACGGGGTTGTCTCATATTTGTTTTTGTAAGTAATTGAAACATTTACAACACACTAAAATCTGATTACGAGTAACAATCCTTTAAGTAATTATCAGAAAACATTAGAATTTGTTTTCGATCGTTTGTCTCGTGACCTTAAACACCGTGTGTATAAATTTATATTAACTTTAGCCTCTAGAACATCCACAAGGTTTCTCAAGTGATCACGGGCCATAACTCTGGTAGTAATAATCGGAAATTGGATAATACATTTAGCATCTAGAGCGTCCACAAGCAATTGCGGACGCCATACCGACCTACGGACGGGGCGACGGCATAAACGACCGCATTTCGATATGGGCGAATAAAATATCAAACCAATGATATTTATAATTTTTCTGGATTTCCTGCAAATGAATCTTCGGCCAACTATTTAACTAATTAATTACCTTGACTCCCCGTAAAAAGATCCAAACGAATTTAAAATCAAATTAAAGTGGGTTATATTGTCACCCTGTTGTAATTCAAATTCATGCCTCTTCAATTTTATTAAATCAAATTCATGCCTCTTCATTTTTATTAAATTTTAATGTTAAATTTTATAAAATTCTAATTGAAATTGTCTGGTAGGATGGTAATTATTACTACCAGTCAGTGAAGACTGGTAGTCATGACTAGAGCCATATAGCTGTTGTCTATATCAGAAAAACATTAATGAAATGAAATTGTAATCTGTATGTTTCACTAACAAAAATATAGTAACAACCAAAAATATTTAACTAAAATATAATTTCTAAAATATGAAGATATAACAAAATATTATAAAATCAAAATAAACAATCAGTTTGATTGACAACTTCATAACATCAGATTATTATAATAATATAATATTGACTGCAGGAGTTGGTAAGTTGTGTCATTCACAATTTATACATTAAAAATAAATCCTGTTTTTTTTTTTAAATTGTGGACTGAACCCACAGAAACTAAAGCCATGTTAAATGAGATAGAGCATCAGGGATTCTCACTCACGACTCTTGCATACAGGACTCTTCAAGCATACATGACTTTTGCATACATGACTTTTGTTCCCATCAATAACTAAATACAGTGAGAGTTTAGAAGCAACATGGTAGACGTCATCTTCTAGCTCTAATATAATAAAATAATGATTTTTAGAATTATAATACCGTATCTTTGTTACTCCGTATCTTTGTTACTCCGGGAAACGGGACTAACCAACTGAAGGATATGCATACTGCTCAATCTTGTCTGATTTGTGTGAAAATAAAATCTTGACCTGGTTTGATCTTATGTATTATTTTGATTAATAAATTATTAAATATAGTAAATGGACACTTTTACTTTTACACTCACCTGATGAAAGTCTTTATATATATATATATATATATATAAAAATTCTATCATTCACAGGCATCAGAAATTATATAGCAAGCCTTGAAATAGTGCATTATCAGGCACAAATCTAGGCTTTATCAGGCACAAATCTAGGCTTTATTAGGCACAATTCCTCTAATGTCTGCCATTTTGTCTCTGCACAGATTTGTTTTCAATGATATTTATATAAAGTTCAAAATGTCACGTACTAACTAGTTCGTTTGTGCCTGACATTATGTCAGTTGTAACTCAAATGATAAAATGATTATTTCTAGGTCTCGGGCCTTATTCAATAAAACTTTTAAATATTTTAAGAAAACAGCCTTTTAATTGGCCAAAAGCTCAAATTTGTGCAATAATTTTAGTGCTAAGCCAATGAAACATCAGTTTTCTTAAACCATTTTAAGTTTAAGTTTTCATGAATGAAGCTCGAGATTGACACTGGACAGATTGTCGATTATAACTCAGTCTGATTAAAATACAGATCTATATTTCTTTTCGTTTTTTTATAATTTCGATCGTCTACAATACAAGAAGATCTGACTTTCGATGGCCTACAATACAAGAAGGTCTTACTGGTTATAGTGGAAGGTCACGTCAGAGATCATACAAACGGCTTTTAACCCTATGATGTCAGACATTTGAAAATCAAATGTTTCTAGTGGGTTACCCAAAGTTCTGTGCACCTCATGCCAAAATCTCACGCTAACAGACCGTTTCATTGGCTAATCACTCACATCATCCAGAACGCGAGTAATATAACAACTCTTCCAGATCCTAGTGTAGTAAAGACAAGTAAAACGAAATCTTGAACTATAAAAAATGAAACTAGATAGGATCTGTGTTTTAATTAGATTGGTTATAAGTAAAAGGAATATTATAATACTATTAAGCTGTAGCATTTATTTCTTCTGAATACTGATGTATAGAATCTATATAAACTCCTAAATGATCGGGATCCGTATCTTTCATTACACCATGACCTAGATTAGCTATATATCTCTGAGTACCAAATTTCTGTACCATTTCTTTTGTTGCCTTCTTGATCTCTTCCTACAATAACCAAAAATAATAAATACAATGTCCTAAAAGTTACTAGTTCTTAATTAACTGTTAAAATTTATTAGTTTTTAATTAAAAATAAATGTTAAAATTTATTAGTTTTTAATTAAAAATAAATGTTAAAAGTTATCAGTTTTTAATTTAAGAATATAATATATCAATTTTATTCACCTTGGATGCAAACATCATAACAGGATCCATGTTGCCTTGTAAAGTTACATTAGGTCCAGCTAAACGTCTTTAAATATAAATAACAAGTATTAAATATACTAGACATAAAATAACAGTAACACATACTAGAGAGAGAGAGAGAGACAGAGAGAGAGAGAGAGAGAGAGAGAAATGAAATGGATTTTAACATCCATTCAACACAAACTAGGTCATTTTGGGACTAACATATGGTTCAATTTTATTTCAATAATTCGCATAAGCCTAGGGTTTTTTTTAAGCGGAAGGAAACCGAAGGACGATGGGAAAATCCATGAGTTTGGACAGGCAACCCTACTAGTTCCTTGTCACATACAAGCGGGAAATCGAAATCACTTGACGTGCGCATGTTAACCATTCTGCCACCCAACCCCTCGGTTTGTAGTACAGTAAGGACTCAACAGTCTTCACCAAAACATCCTGGTCTTATTCTGGCCTCGGCATGAAGAACCTACAGGAGATTTTCACTTGACATGGCTCATGTTTGTGGGGCTGACATTTGAATATCGACAATTAGCTTGATGCTATAGTTAAAAACATTTTAACAACTATACCCCCACATGACAAGGAAAAACATGTAAATTACGCTCTTACACAAAATTCAGTAATAGTAGAACGGTCTATTATAAAAACTGTTTTATTATACCTGGCATGAGTAGGCTTCATTGTCCAGTCTAACCCCACCACATCGTAACCACTATTAGCTAATTCTTCTACAGCAAAATGGGCATCTTTAGCAAATATTATCTGTAATAAAATAATAATATTAAAAACATGGTACATACTACATGATTTTTGGTGATTTTAAACAATTTTATGAATTTTCAAATAAAGTTTTGATATTGAATGAATGTTCAAGAAATTAATGCTAACTACACAAGATTAAATGATACCCTGGGTTACAGTGACACTTGTAAAATAAAATAAAATGGGGTTTAACGTCCTACTGTTTTGCTTCGACTGGGCTAATGAAGACAGTGTGCTATGAGGGAAATTTTGCCCGGGCAGCGGAACTATGGCTTACTCTTATATCGAATTTCAACTGTCGAGGGATTTTTTAAGTGCACACCAATCAATACACGGGGCCTTGGTTTTTCATCCCATCTGAACGACTAGACAGCTGTGTCAGGCCCTCCGTCCTGAACCACTGACAAGGGAAACTACGCCGGAAAATCCCAATGAACTTTCTCGGCCAATGCAGAGATTTAACACGCATCCTCTAGGCAGGCGAACCAACGTCTTACCTCTGAACCAAGAGGCTCCCAGTGATACCTGTAATTGATACCTGGGTTACAGTGATACCTGTAATTGATACCTGGGTTACAGTGATACCTGTAATTGATACCTGGGTTACAGTGATACCTGTAATTGATACCTGGGTTACAGTGATACCTGTAATTAATGTTAACTATGGATACCTGGGTTACAGTGATACCTGTAATTATTCATCTTACCATGGGGACAGGTTCGAGATTTTCTTCAACTAATCTTTTTTTAACTTCATGAGATATTCTTCGCAAACATGGTAATTCCATTTCATTAAATAATTTAGGACCTAATTCACCTCCATATGAATCAAAAACTTGTACTATCTGAAAAATATATATATATATTGTACATTCAAAAACTTGTACTATCTGAAAAATATATATATTGTACATACAAAAAATAAACAGATTGATCAGATGGGATCTGGCTTGGTTACAGAACATGTAACATATTATTACTGATCTGTTTACCAGCACTAGTATCTAAAGCGGTAGTTAATTGATCATATACCGGTACACAGCATGAAAGTCCTGACTAGATAAGTGTCACCCTAGTATCATGGGGAGAGAGAAGGAAAGAGAGAGAGAGAGAGAGAGAGAGAGAGAGAGAGAGAGAGAGAGAGAGTTTAACACTCCACATAAACTAGGTCATTTCTGGACGAACATATGGTTCTATTTTATTCCAATAATTGGGGTCTTTAGCAGTAGGAGGAAACCGGAGGACCCCGAGAAAACCCACAAGGTTGGACCATTTTCTTGAAGTTCCTGATTAGATAGTCACATCTGTCACTGTATAGTGTCACATCTAAAGGTGTATTATTATTACCTGTATTGTTATTATTATTATTATTATTATTACCTGTGCTCCAGCTTTTATTTGTAGAACAAGATGTGTTATAACTGCATCTGTTAATATCTCTAATAGTTTACGAGCAGCTACAGGATATTCCACTAGAAATCGTCTGGCTCTATTAGGATTAGGACCAGCGCTTACGTTCTCTATCATAAATTTAACTAACGTCCACTGAAATAACAACAAACATTGGGTTATTTTAGAATTAGGACAAGCATGTAAATTCTGAATAAATTAACATTTGCTTTATCAAACTGATTTTTTGCCCTAAATAAAATAAATAAATTTTATTTTGACATTCCAAGTTGTAAAACCTCTAACTCCTCCCATATTCCTGAAGCAATGGCCCGAGAAATCCCTCTCTAGATAGGATGTAGATAGGATTCAAATCTAATGAAAATTGGACCCATAAGATGGCATCAAGAGTTGATATAAACATCGCAGGCTAGCGATGACATCGAGAGTTGATTATGGTCTTGTCATGTTAATTAATGTCTAATAGTTTATATAATATTTAAGGTGTAAAGAAAGACCTGCAATAGGTAGATTTATCTCTTTTTAAATGTTTAAGTACATCTTTTCTAGTACTGAAGTATAAGATTTATTTAGGGAAACGAGCCCCAGACTACAGGACGGACGACCTACTTTAATTAATACCCATCCTCTTACTTACTGGTGCTCCTGCAAATCCAAATAATGGAACTTTTCCTTTTAATGTCTTCCTAGTTAACGTAATGGCTTCATAAACATAACCAAGTTCTTTCACCATGTCTGGTTTAGGATTCAATCTATCTACATCACTCGGTAATAATATGGGATCCGCAAAAACAGGACCCTGGAATAAAAAAAATATACAAAAAATGCTTCTCAAACAGGCTATATCTGACACTAACAAGATATATCTGAATTTAGTGAGTGTTGGAGGCTAACACAACATAGCCTATACCCTCTAATGCCCGTACTGTATGGCGGACTAGGGTGACAGACGTAGGGAAATGATGGTAGGTTTATGTACATGCACCACTCAAACTGCCTCAATTGTATTGGCATGGTTTGGGGTGAGTGTGTGTGGGAATTGGGGTAGAGAAGTAGTCTATATATGAACAACTACATACATTCGAAATTAATAATAAGGATCAGAAAAAAAATATATCGAATTGTCTCTGTTTTTCTCACAAATATATTACCTGTCCTGGGTCATTAGCTACTGTTAAAGATGGGTTCTCGTGTACAAAATGGGTGATTTAATGGTATATATTGACTAAAAACATATTCAAACTAATTAATTTGTCATAACTTTGCTTCAAATCCTTCTCAAACATTGTAATTACGAAGGAATGTCCTGCTATAAAAATTTGATCAAACCAGGTCATGTTTACGTCACCTGAATTACCTCTCTTGGAAGTCAGAGGAGAATTCATTGCATACATAAGACGATGTTGTCTTTAATCGCTTACTATTTATTACAAATATCGAATCCTAATTAAATTCTCGGATTATCCACTACCCGTGTTTGTTATCGTCATTTTTATCTCAGAAAGTGTTGTACGTCTATCTATTCATAAAGTTTATCAACTTGTAAATCAAGTGCTCAATGTTCGCGTGTGACCTTTGACATCACACGTGCAGAAATTCCTAATTGTTGGGCTGTTGATTAGGGGAACCCTTACATGTTTGTCCTGTATAAGCTCCATGAGTGTTTTTCAGGGAATCCAGTATTTGTCTAGTAAGATGGGATTTCTCTACTTTCCATATATACCAAAATTACCATACTTTTTAACCACCCGATACATATTTTTCTGGGAACCCATCTTTAAACCTACAGCTAAAGGTAATTACCTGTCCTGGGTCGTTAGCTACTGTTAAACCTACAGCTAAAGGTATAATTAGGATATCAGAAAATATGATAGCAGCATCAACTTCAAATCTCTTTACAGGCTGAAACAGAAAATTAATGGTTTAGATGGATAGCCAATTGTGAAAAAAAATAATAAACTAAGTAACGCAATAAAAATGAAATGAAATAAAATGGGGTTTAACGTCCTACTGTTCTGCTCTGACTGAGCTAATGAAGACTGGCATACTTACCTGAATGGTAAGTTCACACACCAGTTCTGGATCTCGACATGTAGCGAAGAATGCCTTATCCCCTTTGGCTGCTTTATATTCTAGAACGAAAAACATTTTTATATGGTGATAACGGCCAAAAAAGTTGTTAATAAATATCATTTCGTGCATGTAATAAATGGGGTTTTTTTTTGACTGTTATGACCAATTTGATTGTACTGGAACTGAATTTGAAGAGTCCCAACTTCAACAAGATTATCAAGTGTGTGGAATCAGTTCCCGTTTACCTGGTAAGTATCTTCCAGCCTGTCTCATCACCCATACCGGAACTCTTTCTGTATTTTCCCCTCTCGCAGCCCGTAAAATCAGATCATTCTGTAGAGGGGCAAAAACCTAAACAAAACAAAACAAAAACAAATATACTTAACTGTTGAAATGAAATGACACTGGGCTAATGAAGACAGGCATACGCCATACAGTGTGATATGATGGAAATTCTGCCCGGTCAGCGGCACTCCCTTATATCGAATTCCAACTGCCAGGGATTTTTTCATCCCATCCGAGCCACTTGACAGATGTCCTTGTTAGGCCATCCGTACATCCTGATTAACTTTCTCCTCCAACCTGTGACCTCCTGGCTAATATGGCCAGCATCTTACTCATTTAGTCACCGTGGCTTCCCAGAAAGGACCCCCGAACTAATATCTGTTTTCAGTAAGGACCCCCGAACTAATATCTGTTTTCAGTGTAACGAAGTGCCTCCATACTTTAATATCAATTTAGGTATGAAGTTGTTTCTTCATATTCTAATCATCTATAATCTATTTCTTTATTCATGGACATTGATGTATGTATTCTGTTCTTAATGGACATGCCTTAGACTGCTTGTATTGGGTATTAGGTTGACAAATCATCGATTATGTGACTTTTAGATCATATGGTCTGTTATTGAATCGAGTAGTGTGGTTTCCTGACCAGGAGTAGGGTCACCAGCTTAACCTCTGGGGTTTCCTCTAGGTACACTGACAGAAAAAGCCCTCATACGCGCAAGCGAATTATTGAAATAAAAACAAATATATAATTGGACCATGTGTTAGTCCCAAAATGACATAGTTTGTGTTGTGTGGGCATTAAACCCTGTTTCTCTCCGCTGCTTGTTAATGAATCATAAAGTCTAATCATCAGAAGTTTTTACAGGTCTGTAACAATATGGTTACATAATAGCCTACCATGTACCATGTGTCCTAGTTATTGGCTGAACTAAATATAAATTATATAACTTTCACAATCCATAGTTTTACATACCATGAGCTCAAATTACACTGATATTATTCACTATTAGAACTTTACACATAGAAAGGTTAGAAATGTGGGGGGGGGGGATACAACACAAGAACATTAACTGTTGGTATAGGACTATGGCTCTTTGCACTTTGCCTCGTTTGATTCGGTTATTACCGGTATAACATTTTGAGTAAAATATTAAAATTAACATTAAATAATTTTATAAGACATCATCTTAATTAGTATCTGACATCCATCATACATCACAACGTGTCATTATTCTAATGGACTATTTAATATAATCTGTTTTCCGTGTCGTTTATTATATGACATGGCTTTATTTTTCACTCAAGAAAGTCAATACGGTACCTTAACCGTACTAAAAATAGACACCGGTAAGTGTGTAATAAACCATTATTTGTCTATGTCCCCTCTTCTAAAATTGATCATGGTATAAAACAAATGTTTTTTCATTAATAAAACGAATCTCTATCAAAAATATTAACTTTATATCTAACAGTAAATGCAAAATTAACTCCACAAACCTGAACGTCTGCACTTGTTGATTCAGCCATCTCGATAGAAAATCACGTTTAATCCGAGTTGCGTCCCTTTATTTCTAGGGTGCATGGGAGACAAATCCATTTTATAACCTCACTGCAATCTTTTTTCATTGGGTTAATTTATTTTAATTAAAAGAAATATTTAAACAAAAACATAGATGAGTAGTTTATTATTTTTATTTTCTGGGATATTTTTTTTACCACTAACTCTGCAAAGTATTCACAAAAAATAATTTCACAAAAAATAATATTTAACAAAAAAAAAAAAAAAATTGATAAACAGAAAAATGACTAGATTAACACAATGTCATTGTTAATGGTTTCAAGAATACAACAAAAGAAAAAATATAAAATAAAAATAAACAAAATCAAAGAGACAAAAAGGCCTGGAATGCTTATACGATATCAAAAAAAGAAAAATATTATAATTTGAAATATAAGATAATAAATAAATAACAAGAATAAATAATAATATGTTCAATATTCCCCCTGGTTCACAAAATTCCTGATTGCCCATATAATAATAAAAACCTGCCCCAAAATGATGAAACATCAACCTTTTTTTTTTTTAAAACAAAGAAATGGAATTCACAATTCACTTACAAAACTTGATGAAATCTAAAACAATAATTATTTAACAGAACACAGTTTTATTGAAAACAATCGCTGGTTCATTACATGAGCATGGTGTTTCAATAACAGGTAACTTACCAAAACATTGTGCTAATATAATAAACCAGAGACTGTTAATATCTTCTTTGATTGGCATTTAGTAATTGAACATATTAACACACGGTACAATTTTATGGATACACAATTACTGAGTTTAATACTAAGCAACGTTTCGATGAGGATACTCTTGTCTTTATCAAAAATATCCCCCTCAATTTTAGTCTATGACATCTTTTACATAAATTTATTCTTTGAATGTTTTCGTAATAGTTTACTGGATTGGAATGCTTCATTAACGAAATCCTAAATACAAATTTTTAATTCACTACATATTTGTAAATATTGAATATACATGAACTATTTTAGGACTGATATTCCTTTCTGAGATGCAACCCCCACAATATTGTAATTTTAAATGGATTAAAAATCCCTCAAAGGAGGATGAGAGACTCTACCTGGTCCCTAATACATAGACACGGTTATAAATAGAATGCTGATGTTATTAATTGATTAGAATTGATCTAACTACAGACAATAACATATAATATATAATTAATACGCTCGCTCGTCTATACACAGCTTGATAAAGTCTAGAGTATTAATGCACTACTGATTAGCTCAAATCTGGGCTTTCTTCATGTCAAAATTCATATTCATGTAGTCTATAACTAAGACATTATATCCCATGTTATTCAACCCAATACATTCTTAAGAACATTTCTTTCATATGGCAGATCTGTCACAATGCAAAGACCTGACATATAGAAGAAGAAATGAAATGAAATGAAATGAAATGGGGTTTAACTTCCTACTGTTCTGCTCCTAACCTGGGCTAATGAAGACGGGCATACGCCATACAGTGTGCTGTGAGGGAAATTTTGCCCGGGCAGCGGCACTATCGCCTACTCTTATATCGAATTCCAACTGCCAAGGGATCTTTTACGTGCATTCCAATGTTTACACAGGACCTTGGTTTTTCGTCTCATCTGAAGGACTAGACAGCTGTCCTTGTCAGGCCCTCCGTCCTGCATCACTGACAAGGGGAAACCACGTCGGAAAATATAGAAGAAGAAGAAGAAGAAGAAGAGAATGTGAGTGGTAGTTAGACCTCAAATGATGGGGTTAGCACCACATTAGTTTTAAAAAGAAAATATATCACAAGAGATTATGGTTGAATAATAAATATTATGACAATAAACAAATAAATCTTCAGATTGAAACAACAGATCAATTAATTAACTGGATTGTACATCCCATATCACATTATTTATAGACAAGATTTTCATCCATTTTTATTATGTCAGTCATGCCCAATTTTGTCTAGATTGAGAATTTGCGTCAATGGTTTAGACTTCGTTCCTGGAGTTTTACGTCCACTATCACACAGGGTGACATCGTAGACAAGTGGTTTAGACTAATATATATATACTTGTTATATATATACACAGTACTGATCTTGTATAATTATAGCTTAATTAATTGATCATAATTATGCTAACTAATTAACTACTAATTAATAATAACAACAACATATGGCTTCAATGGCTGGTAATAAGTGACATATATATATATAGTACTTTGAATATTAATCATCAATAACAAATTTCTAACTTTTTAAATTAAATTATTTAACAGCCATTAAAGGGAACAGATGAGATTAAGATTGGCAAGATCCAATAATATTCCTGGAATGTCTTAACACACAAATATCAACAAAATATATCATGATCAATAGGGAAAGTTATTTTGATCAGTAAAATTCTGAATTTCAGATCAACAGTAAAAAGTACAAAACCATTATATATGTCATACAAGCTTATAAAAACATTTTAACACTGATTGCTATAGACAAAATACTATCAATAATCACCACTGGTTAGTTACAATGATTGCTATACTATACATAATTCATCCACTGGTTAACAAGACATAATAAGGCCACACCAAAATGATTTTATGTTCTTAGGGAACACTGGCATGAGAAATTTCCTTTTTTATTTTTTTGGGGAAAAGTATGGCGTTATATGGTTAAACACCATTTCATTTCTTCTGGAAAAGTCTTTAAAAACCAAAAGTATTTGATTGTGGTGTTCAAAAAGTTTAGTTCCAAATTTTTAAGTTTTGAAATTTAAAACTAAACATTTTTCATGTGATTCAAGTGGTTATTTATTTGTGAACAACCAGAAGAACAGAAGACCAAATTGGTGTGACCGAAAAATACTGTTATTCATCCACTGGTTTCAATTCTGAGACAATTATTGACGATGAAGCTATTACGGTACACATACTAAATGGTACATGTAACTGCAATAAAAATGATGTTTGTAGGATGATAGCACATTCTGTAAAGATAAACAAGTCCAAATAAACACACATACGGATGTAATATCTGCATTCTCATCAAATGACAATGAATTCACACCTTTAATAGACATAATATAGTACCAATAATACTTTGAATTATTAGGGAATGACCTTGATTCAAACAATTCGCTGCCTAAACAATAAGACAGTAAATATTTGCATAATAATGTTAAAAAGTTTAATGGTGACAGTACATTAATGCTGATATTCATTTATGGTCACATACTTCAACTTTACTACATGACATGTACATATACTCTGTGTCATGTTGTGGTTTCACAAAAAAATATATATTTCTTGACTTTTAGTATTTTAGCCTATCTGTGTTTGGTCAATATTAATTCATCCGTTCCATTATATTACAAATATAGTAATTGGTTGCACACGGCCATGTCTTGGAAACATAAATTATAAGTAAAATTCTCTGGCTTTGCTCGAGTTTTTGTGCGTGTGCTTTTTAGAAGAATTATATCCCTGATGGTCCAATTCATCCTGGGTGCTTGATCCAGTTAAATTACCATTATACAACTGAACTGATGCTCCCAAGCCTGAATCACTTGCAGCACTTCTTTCATCATCGTAAAATTCCTCGCCAATCAAGTCCATGGAAGTGTTCTTGAAACAACTGTCTGCCTCATTGATTGCCACAAGTAACTCTGATAAATCGGTTTTAAATGAAATAACTTTCTTCAGTGCTCTACAGTTTCTTTGCAAAACAGCTAATTGCTGATTTTTCTGACTCATTTGTTCTTGCAAAATTGTGACAGTTCTCTCTTTAGCTTGGACTTTCTCTTGCAGCATGCCTATTTCCATTTCCTTAGCAGACGATAATTCAGCCAGCTTTTCTTGGTGGAATTCATCTTTGGCATGTAAGGCCTCATTTTGTTGCTTTACGAGTGTTTCTAATTCATGAACCTTTTTATGAAGACCTGTAATGTGTTTATTGGCTTCGTCTATCGTGGTTCTAGGAATCATATTCATTCTTCAAACAGAAATTAATGTATGAACGGCGATGAAGATATTTTTTCTGAAAATTTTTTCTGAAACCGGAAGCGGAAATATTTTACTCCTATTCTCGTCCTCAACATCCAGTATTTTCAATATTATTCACTCATTCAAATTATGTTTTTGGTTAATCGAGGATAAAATATTGCGTTGACAAATGAAATCACCTGGTACAATATTTGCCGATTTTAACCAATGAAATGGTATTTTACTGACGTTAGGTTCACTAAGCCGCCATTCAGGTTCGCGCGTTTTATCATCTGCTCAGGGAACTGAAGAAGAAAGTCTGCAATAAAGTACATTCGTTCAAACCTTTGTCTGAAATATGGCAAAAGTAAATGTTTTGAATGTTAATGTATTGGACAACCCATCGCCATTCGTGAACCCGTTTCAATTTGAGATAACATTTGAGTGCATTGAAGATTTACCTGAAGGTATTTTACTTTTACTGTTTGAGTATTTCTATTTATTATGATCTTTCTTTGCCTTCTTGACTTCAGTCAAATGACTCAAATGAAATATAATATGTTTCTCCCTAATCCGTCCAAACTTTTCAAATCGAGTGAAATCAAGTGGGATCAGCTAGATCTAGCCTAGCTTTAATTAGCAGCTACAAAATTAATGATTACGTTTTTTTAGTGCAGGCCCGGCGGAGTGGGGGGGGGGCTTTAGCCCCCCCAATAATTTGGCCGCAAGTACTCTTTTCTCCAGGTTATTGCGGCCCCCGGGACCCACGCCTATAAGGACCTAGGATGGAAGCCCCGCCAATCAAGAATTGCTTCCGCCGGCCCTGTAGTGACAAAGATAATCAAAATAAAAATGACAAGGGAGCCCCAGGGGGAGGGGAGGGGGGGGTACTCAGTGAGTAAGTTTGGTGTATTAACCAGTGTTAGCCAAGAAAGTTGATTGGGAATGTTTCAGCATGTTTTACCTACCGTATGTCAGTGAATTGTGATGCAGGGGCATGGAACAGTATAGTATAGTCGTTCATCATATGAAAATAAAAAACCGAGGTCCCATGTAAATAAAAGTTGACAATTGAAATTTGATGAAGAGTTTGCAGAAATACCACTGTCGGGGCAAAATGCCCTGCGTGGTTCCATTCTGTAGTTCGATTCAACGATAAATATCGTGCCAGCGCTATCTGAGTGGGCTATATATTTGTACTTTACTGCAAACCACTTTCATAATGTGTAAATATAGAATAACCAGTTTAATCCAGATTAGGCCTATTTACAAATGTTTATCTACAGATAGGGTTTAACGTCCTACTGTTGTTCTGTTAATGAAGACGGGACATACACCATACAATGTGCTATGAGGGAAACTTTACCTGGGCAGCGGCACTGTGGCCTACTCTTAAATCAAATTCAAACAACCAAGGGATCTTTTACATGCATGCCAAAGTTTACATGGGACCTGGGCCTTTTGTCCCATCCAAACGACTAGACAACTGTCCTTGTCAGACCACGTCAGAAAGATTACATGTCATTTCGCTCCCGTGTCATTTCGGACTTACATCATTTCGGACTCCAAAAAATATGTCCTCGACATTTCGGACTCGGACTGGTGACGTTTCGGACTCGGTCAGGCAACTTTTCGGACTCGGACTGGCGACGTTTCGGACTCAATAAAATCTGAAAAATTCTATGTATATATTTGTATACATAATAAAGAAATTAAACATTGTTAGTTGTGTTTTATTTATCCCATACAGACCTTAAGCCCGTCGTACACGAGCAAATTTTCTTTGACAAATGGAGATTTGTCAAATAAATTTGCTCGTGTACGAGAGGAAATTTGCCACATTTTCATTTGCCATATGAGATTTGACAAAAGCTGGCATGCATAGCTTTTCGTCAAATAAATGTGTCAAAGATTTGGAACTTATGCTCGTGTACGATAGGCCGTCAAATAAATTTGCCACAAATCTGCGCACGCATCTAAATCTATTGATTTCACTTTCATTTTTCGACGCAGAGGCAAATTTATTTACTGGCTTCGTACACGGTCAAAGAAAATTTGAAGAGACTGTCAAAGAAATTTGTTAAATTTTCTTTGATCGTGTACGACCAGCTTTAGGCACGTTATTTATCCCATACAGACCATACATTAATAACAACGGGAATATTTATTTGATGAAATAATAGCTTCAGTCGGGTATTCATTTATCTTATAAAATACTTTTTTTTCACACATTCCATTTGAAGTCATCTCTATTACGGTTTAAACTCCGATACTTATCTCGAGTGATGCGTATTGATAATAACAATAAAAGGAAAATTCATTACGTACCGGAATCACAGGTACGATGTTGCCATAAATCACAAGCATCACACCGGAGGCCTTATTGTCGTGGGCTTTGGCTATCAATAATCTCAGCTTGGTTTCAATAATCAACACCAGATTAAATACAAGTTACAGTGTTTTTATTTCATAATACAACAATGGTTTCACTAATCACTAGATTAAATACAAAAATCACCGATCAATACAGGTACAGATTAAAGAATCTGGTTTCACTAATCAACAAAAGGTAAGTAGCGGTGTTTTGGCGATCAATTATCGTAAATAATCTGAACTTTCCCATAAAAATACAGATTAAATGCAATAATCGCTGATCAGTTAAATAAAACAATAATATTGGTTTTACTTTCAAGTTCAATTGCGTATGGTCTGTATGGGATAAATAAAACACAAAAGGCAAGTATTAATTTCTTTATTATTATGATGGGCGCCGATCAGTTATAAATAAAACAAAACATAAAAGGCAAGTAATATTGGTTTTACTTCAAGTTCAATTGCGTATGGTCTGTATGGGATAAATAAAAGACAACTAACAATGTTTAATTTCTTTATTATTGTGAATGGTCTGTTTTTAGCCTCACCTAAAACGAAAGAAAAAACAGTTATTACAAATATATACATAGAATTTTTCAGATTTTATTGAGTCCGAAAAGTCGCCTGGCCGAGTCCGAAAAGTCGCCTGGCCGAGTCCGAAAAGTCGCCTGACTGAGTCCGAAACGACGTTTGTGTTGAGTCCGAAATGACGCAGGACCGAAATGACTTGCTACCGTCAGAAAATCCTGATCTTTTTCGACCAATGCAGGGATCGAACACACAACCTCAAGGCTAGCGAGCCAGCGTCTTACCCACTTAGCAGGCCTGAAAATAACGGTTTTAGATGTACCTGACAAAATGCCAGGCACTAATGAAACAGTACCGGACATTTTCAACTTAGTGCAGGGCATGTATTGATAATATCAATAAAAAAGACAAATCAGTGCCGGACAAAATGAGGTTTTGTGCCTGACAAAGCCTGAATCTGTGCCTGACATTGTCTGTGACAGGTGCCTTATTTCCAGGCTTGCCACTTAGCCACCATAGCTCCTATATATTTATCTACAGATGAACTATATTGTGTTTTACAATATTAGACAGTAGATTGTTTACTAATAGATTTTGTTTTCTCGTATTTTAGATTTAGAATGGAAATTAATATATGTTGGTTCAGCTGAAACAGAGGAACATGATCAAGTTTTAGAAACAGTTTTTGTTGGTCCTGTTCCAGGAGGACGACACATGTTTGTATTTCAGGTATTAAGTTTGTATGTCTTATCATCGAACTGGTCATTTAAAGCGAGAATTTCATATTTTCTAAGAAAGTCAAAACCTAATTATTTCTATGTCTTTTACTCAATAGGTTATCAAATCACTATTACATGTATACGATCATGGGCATTATTTCCCACCCTTAAAAATCATTGACACAGGAAATAATAACAAAATTACCTCCCTTGTTTTCCTACCCCCCATGGAATAGCTATGTTCAAACGTTTGAATTTGAAGCTGAAAATGATATTTTTGCCAATTTCTCAGCTGGCAATAGTGAATTATAGGATTAATAGGATTATTCTTTAACAAGGTAGGACTGTTTATGGATACCATCTATTTTAAGGCTTTATTTTAATAAATTTTAAAAATATAACTTAAAAATATGAAATTGTAGCTTTAAGATGATTCACCAGTCTGTATCTATGGTTACCTACTGAGTCACCTGTAACTATAGTTACATGTAATTCATTCAGTTCATCTGTAGATAAATAATTGTAAATAATCTGGATTAAACTGGTTATTCTATATTTAAACATTATGAAAGTGATTTGCAGTGTGCCTATTCTTTCCCATTCAATCAAATCTCTCCTAAGAACAGCAACATGACAGCCCTTCGTTTAATCTGGGGTATTCCCTAAAACTTTGGACAGTGATTTAATGTATTAAACGCAGTGAAAGTATTCTTCGTGTCCAAACAGTATTGTTTACATTGTAGCCATTTTGATAGCCTCGTTTGTCACGCAATTAGTTTTCTGCAGTATTCTGGTATGTACTGGTTAATTGGGCGTAATAAATTTCGTGGGTCGTGACGTAATGTTCCGTAATTATATTTGGAGCTCTGTTTAAACCCGAATTTTATTGTTACACAGTTATGTATTAGTTAATCGGACTATTGACCAGTCATAATTTGGAACAGATATTTGCTTTCATTACAGCAGTGTTGAATGGGATTAGGTCTAATCAAACGAAACACTGCGTGAAAGTATGTGCTTATGATATAATATATTTATGTTATTTTGTAGGCTGATCCCCCAGATATAACTAAAATACCAGTAGATGATGTTATTGGTGTGACTATTATATTATTAACGTGTTGCTACAGATCAAAAGAGTTTATCCGTGTCGGATACTATGTAAATAATGAATATGATGATCCCGAATTGAAAGAAAATCCTCCTACCTCAGTTATATATGAAAAGGTAAAAAAAATTCTCAAAAATGTCTGAAATTTATTCCAACAGTACCTTGATTACATTCATAGGTGCAGTTGATTATATTGAAGGATTGTCAGTAGGTGGAGTGCCACTGCCTAGGCAAAATTCCCACTTTTGCATTGCAAAATTGAGCTTTGCCAAACACTGTAACCTGGGTATCGTTTAATCTTGTGTATTTAGCACTAATTTCTTTCACATTTATTCAATATCCATATCTTTGATTAAAAATTTGTAAAAATCATTTAAAATCACCAAAAATCATCTAATTTGTACTTGTGTCCAGTTTAAAGCTGACCATTCAATTTTGATAATGAGTGTCGAATTTACAAGCGTTTAATTTCTTGATGACTGTTAAAAAATAAACAACCCAATTGATTATTGATGTATAATGGTCAGGAAATTAAATACTTGTATATTGGACAATCAATATCAAAATTAATGGGTGAGCTTTAAACTGGACACAAATACATATTAGATGATTTTTGGTGATTTTAAACAATTTTTACGAATTTTTAAACAAAGATTTGATATTAAACGAATGTGAAAGAAATTAATACTAGATAAATGATACCCTGGTTACAGTGAAAAGTCACGGAGCATATATAAAACAAGGGAGGTAATTCACTATTATTTCCAGTGTTGTTTTTTTAAAGTGCTAGAATTGTTCCTATTTAGCCTAAACACAGAAAAAATGATGTCTTGACTTTTATAGAAAATATGCTTTAAGATTCCTGTTATTCCTAAACTGACTATATGTTGTTTCATTTTACAATGTACGTATAACGAGGCATTTCATTTGCCTTGAGCCAGGTTGAGGAATCTAGCCACATGTGCTGTAGAACATAGTGGCTGCCATTGAGTCACCCTGGCGACAAGGAGTAGGGTCGTCGTCCGTCCTCACAGGTTTTCTCCTGGTCCTTGGGTTTCGTCCCACTGCTAAAGACTCGTACATCCCAGTAAATTATTAAAATAGAATTGAATCAAATATTAGTCCCGTAATGACCTAGTTTGTGTCAAGCGGATGTTAAACCCTGTCTCTCTTTCCAGGGTGGGTTTATAAATAGTAATCACACAATCGGTTATGCAACAACTCAAACACTGTCTACCCATCCCTGTTTTCTCAGTTGGAGGGGGGATGGGGGTGTTGTTGGGTGGTTTCCTCCCACTGCTGAAGACTTGTACGTACAAGCGAATTATTGAAATAAAATTGATGCATATGTTAGTCGTGCAATAGCCTAGTTTATGTTGAGTGCCCCCCCCCTTTCTCTGTGTAAAGTTTTATATTCCATGAAATTGTCTGCTGTATTTTTCAGTTACAAAGAAACATCTTAAACAAACCAAGGGTAACGAAGTTTAAAATCGACTGGGATGATAATACAGCTACTGTTGCTACTGGGGAAAATGGTGAAAACGTACCGCCAGTTGGAAATATAGAAAATATGGAGACAACGTCCAATCAGATGTGTGAACCTGCTTGTGCTCCACTTGGTGGTGCAAATAACTTTCAGGAGAACAGTAATAGCATCAGTATGGACACGTCTGTGAAAGCAATGTAACTGATGTTATATAGATGCGTGATGACAAGGTTTTTATACGTGTGACTGTATTCATCAATATACAGTGGAATAATTTCCTGTATTCTTCAATACAGGATGGAATAATTTCAGCTAAATAGTGCTATAATAAATGGGTCATATTTAAATTATAATACTGCAGCATATTGAAAACAGACAGATTGCATTCAATGCTGTTCGATTACATTCAATGGTGTCAGATTGCATCAGTATAAAAGCCTGTGCTCTGTCCGACATTTGAGAATCAAAATCCAACAAATTGAGAAAACAAACCAGATGTGAGAGTCTAATTATTTTGTGAAGAGGCAGTTCGAACATTGGGATTTCATTTCAAGTATTTGACTTAAAATTCAGAAGAAAGCATCTTAAATAGTAATGTAATGAAATGGGATTTAACGTCCCACGGTTCTGCTCCAACTGGGCTAATGAAGACGGGACACGTCTTAAATCTAATATACAATTATCCTGCCTCCTCTTACACCAGCAAATAAGTCAAATTTGTTTCCATATAGATTTGTAATTTGTAAAAAGCACAACTATTATATAATAGGTTGATGTGTGTAGAAAGACTTGTAAAGATATCTGGAACGGTTTGTGGAGAACCATCTGGAAACAAAAACCATAATTGATGGAGTTCATTTCAAGGATTTGCGCGGGATAATAATGAAATATATAAAAAAATATTTTTTGGAATGACACTGTTAAATTTTGTTTAGCATACACGAATATACGTTCATGTAATTACAAACGACGCACAATACAAATATTAACAAATAAAAGTTATATACAACCAAAAATAATGATCTCAACTTCGTGACAGTACGTAGGTTTGATGGCCGAATGGTTATCATACGATCTGTCATTGAAACAACTGGCAGAGTTTTTGATTCCATGGTTGTATGTGACAAGGAGTAGGGTCGCCTGTCCAACCTTGTGGGTTTTCTACGGGTTCTCCAGTTTCCTCCCACTGCTAAAGACCCCCTATGCGGAAGTGAATTATTGAAATAAACACTAACCATATGTTAGTCCCGAAATGACCTAGTTTGTGTCGAGTGGACGGGAAAACCCCATTTCAGTTCTTTCTTGACAGTACCCTGATCAGTTTAATAATTGGTTTTCCAAGAAAATTATCCATTGTAGATATTCATCTAGACTATTTTTGATAACAATAAATTAAAACTCATTTTATGTATAATTTGTAAAGAAAATACATTGTGTGGTTTACGTTAAGGTGTAAATTAATTTGGCTTGAAATATACATGTAAATGTATTATATCCAGAAAATTAAAATGACATGTACATGTACCCTAAAGCTGGTGTAATCATCTGCATTTTTAGATAATCAGTCATTGTTATCTAGGAGAATGATCACTCTTAAGCACCTGCCGGGCACCTGAAGGTCGACCAAGGGGAGTGGTTTCTCCCTCCCCTTAAAATTGAAAATCGCTCTCCTATACAAAGTCATGCAGGGTTTATTATTTTATGAAATCAGGAATGACCCCTTACATTGCCGTTATTGATCTTCAGAACCATACCCATACACACAAGTAATCACTCTTCTTAATTTCTAAATCATTCTTATCGAAACAGGGAGTGATTTTTTTAAGGGGGAGACTTTTGATTAAGTGGAGCTTTTGTCGGTTCTCCTAAAATACAAACGACGGGATATTATCTATTTTTGGATAATAATTTTTTTTCTTGGCTTAAAAACTACACCACTTGATAGTTACACATTAAAGGTAGCAAGTCTTTAACTCAATATCATCCACAGTCTTCGACATTGTAAACACGTCGTATTGGTCAATTTAAATCAACATTTATCTTATGATCATACCTTGAAAAAATGGGCTTTTGATATACATATACATGTACAATATTTAAGACAAAATAAAAAAAGTCTTGAAATAACCCTAGTTTTCAATCGCCATTTGTAATGAAGCGACTCGATGAATGAGGCTAAACATTTCCCACAGGAGAATACTGCCGACTGACATTCAATTTGGACTGATTTGAAATTAGAGTAAAAATAGAAACGATCGAATGTAAATCAGTTTATATACATTCATATTACATGATTATACATGTATGTGTTGCAACCCATTTGTGTCCATTTCTAGGTGCCAGGTAACTCCCCTTACATCCCACTTCTACTCGTTGCCACTGGTAACCTTTGATAAAACTGTCCTGTTTAATCGCAATACATGCTTAAAAGTATCCGTGTATCAGTAATGTACAGAAAGAGTACTGTTCATTTCTGATACACGTGTATCAGTAATGTACAGAAAGAGTACTGTTCATTTCTGATACACGGATACTTTTAAACCGTTTTAGATACCTATCAAGCAATCAGTAGCGGACGTTTAGTCCGATCCAGATCCGATCCAGATCGCAAATGAAGAGGATGGCTCTAACCAATGTACATGAAACAACTATTCAAAATCATAGTAACAAAACAAAATGGGGGGAACTACATGGCAGTTCAAAAACATATACAATGACATTAAATTAACATAACAACATATTACAAAAATCAATTATTATACATATTAATTGGCATCTATTTTATAATTTGGTTTGATTTATATTAATATGCAAAATATATATATTAGAATATTGAATAATTATTTTAATTAATTGTGATGATAGAAGGCGCAGTTCTCTTGCTGGACACTTCACAGGCATTGATAATAAGCAGGATGAAAAAAACGCCTAGAAAGTCATAAACTTTATTACAAATAAATTTCAACGGAAGAACCATCCGCCGATGCATACTTTCACCAGGAATGACCCACGTTTCGCATTTCCTTTACACTACATTTAATAATATCACAGTCCTCTACGCCATAGATAAGATGTTTTGAAGGTGTGGTCTAAACAAACACGTGATTGTTTTACGCTCAGAGTATCATAGCAAGACGCACGTGTAAATACTACTCAGGTCGTCTCTCCACAGCGAAATCATTCTACCATGAAATGTAACGTGAGGCTCAGAAAGGGATAAATAATGAAAGAGCAGAAAGTATTTGTCACTTTTCGGTTGAAACGACTCGATGATAAATACTATTTTTCACATGTTGGTTCACAATACTCGATAGAAATGTGATGTAAGTAACTTATTAGCACCTTTCCTCGGTGTATCGGTGAATATCAGGACAGTTTTGGTCGGGGGCCGCCTCGGCTGGGCCCCTCGACTAAAACTGTCCTGATATTCACCGATACACCGAGGAAAGGGTGCTAATAACTACTACTTACATGTATTTATGAAATGTTTCTCCTTGTCCGAACTGGAGTTTATTTTTTAGGAGTTTGATTTTTGGAAATTAAGAACTCGTAACTGATTGAATGAAGACAAGAAATGAAACAATATTTGCTCAAATAGTTCAGGAGATTGTAAATGTACATATATGTAATTAATTGTACTAGAATTAAATGTTGAAACAACCAAGTTTTACATTATCAGAAAAGAATACTTTGTACACCTTAAAGCAGAAGAATCAGTAAAATATTATGCAATTAGAATGCTAAGATAATGTTTCGTGTAAAATTATACATGTTTACTTAAAGGACATTAATGTTGTTTGTCATCTAATATGACCGGATGAAAACCCTTGTTAAACATACAGTACGCATGAGCTAAATATGCCTATTGTAGGTATTTCTTTAGGCCTGAAATGTTATCTAAATTATTAATTAGGTATTAATTAACATGAAAAGACCATAATCAACTCTCAATGCCATCTTATGTGTCCGATTTGAATCCGATTTTATCGTACTGACTTTAGTAATGATGATTGAGACTAGGCCTAAAATTCATTCGCTAACATCTTGGTTCAGAGTGTATCAATTTGACTGAAATTTTCAGCAAATTTGCTTTACATTATCTAGTTTTTAACTATTATAGTGAGAACTACATGTACATGTACCAGCTCTTTATCTAATATCCCATAATGCCCCTTTAAATCGTGTCGTGTTTTTGTGTTGTGCTTAATCACTAAATGCCAGTTCGGATTAGATTCTAGACATGCGCATGTTTTTGTTATTGTCTCCATGTTAAATGCATTTTTCAGAAAATGTTAAAAAAAAAGTTCTTTTCGCTGACATTAAAATGTAGTTAAATTGATTATTTTAACATTTAATTATGAAAATAAAATCATTATCCATGGTAAATCATCTCCCGGCTTTGATTGAATCAAATTAAAAAAAAAAAATAAACATCCCTTGAAAAGATTCAGCTCTGGCTGACTATATGCTGTTTATATTGTCTGTAATGGATACCAAGTGTTGACAGATTTTCAATTGCTCATATTAACTTTGTAAATAAGGAACAATGTTGTACAATTTATGGATACATAATTACTGAGTTTAATACTAAGCGACGTTTCGCAAGGATACTCCCCCTCAATTTTATTGATACACAATTACTGAGTTTAATACTAAGCGACATTTCGAGGAGGATACTCTCATCTTTATCAAGCATCGTCGACGAAATGTCGCTTAGTATTAAACTCAGTAATTGTGTATCAATAAAATTGAGGGGGAGTATCCTTGCGAAACGTCGCTTAGTATTAAACTCAGTAATTGTGTATCAATAAAATTGAGGGGGAGTATCCTTGCGAAATGTCGCTTAGTATTAAACTCAGTAATTGTGTATCCATAAAATTGTACCTTGTGTTAATATGTTCAATTACTAAATGCCAATCAAAAGAAAACAATATTGCAGTTTGTGGATTTAAAATCCCTCGAATGTTGATCAGAAACTTTAAAGGTTCATTATCCTCTTAATAATAATACAAATTATTTTATTATTTTATGCAACTGTTTGTTTATATTATTGGTAAAATATTTAATCCATAAATAAAACATTTATTACAGTTTTTTCTAAGTGAAAAACCGTTTTCTAGTTGTTATTTACCTTCTATATATATATTTGTGACTGTCGTTTGTCTGTCTGTTCGTGGTTGGCGGCTACACTAGGTCTGCCCCGAGTCTGAAATTTGGGGTATAGGGGTAGCTCGGACCAGGGAGTAATATAGGCCAGGTGGCGTTAGTCTACCACTTCCGGTTTCGGGGTTATGACCCCCGAGCGAAGCCGGGCAATCTTCTAGTATATAATAAAGGAAGTTCGTCTTGATTTTCTGGAGTGATTCCCCTTGTTGGTTGGTTAGTGCTAAATGATGAGGCCAGCTCAATTTTTCGTGATAGGTCACGAGATGTCAACAGGGTTAGAGCTAGACCTAACCCTGGACCTAGGCCCAATGCTTACCCTAACCTACAATCTCGCCAACAATCACATTTCGGCAACCTTGACAAAAACAGAGCTGGCCATAACAAATAGATTTGGCTCTTGTTGGTGGTGTTGGACAGAGGGTCTGGAAAGGGACAATGTATAGTCGTTCGTATGGGACAAAAAAGCGAGGTCCGAGGACCCATGTACACATTAGCATGCACATAAAATAACCCTTGGAAGTTAAAATTCGATATAAGAATACATCATAGTGCCGCTGTCCGGGCAAAACTTCCCTCATAGCACACTGTATGGCTTATGCCCGTCTCATTTAGGACATTAACCCCTACATGTATATGAAGTGGTTGTACATCAGAAGGAGTAGGTTTGCCTGTCCAACTGCGAGGGTTTCCTTCGGGTCCTCCAGTTTCCTCCCACAGCTAAAAACCCCTACAAGCGAATTATTGAAATAAAACTGAACCATATGTAAGTCCTCTCTCTCTCTCCATCTAACCCATACACACAACTTAACATCCAAGTTGAAGAATTAATTATGAGAGTTCCAGGGATGCCCCTTTTTTTTTCAAACTTCTTGTTACGTATTAGTAAAACAGTAAGAAACCATTCAGGGGGCATATTAAATGGAAGGATAGTTCTGATTTGAACAGATCTTAATGTTTAAAGATCCATTTTTAACCTTACAAGTCCCTGCTGACAACTTTCTTGTCTTCTTTGCAAGTCAGTAGTACTGGCGATCATGTTTGATCCGACTCCCTTTTCTATTTCCATCACTTTTACATTTTAGGGTTAGGGTTAGGGTCAGGTATTTAAGATTAAAACCTATAAATTCAGGGTTAGGGGTTTAAGATTAAAACCAATGAGTAAGACAAAATCTTCAACAATAATGAAATATTGAGACACAAAAATGGGAGTCACATCAAACATGAATGCGGTAGTATTTTAATTCAGTAAAGCCATAGGGACAGGAACAATTTTTATTTTCTGTTTTTTGGGGGTTTTTTTGGGGGGTTTTTTCCAAGTTTTTTTTAATCTTCTTTATTCTTCTGCCTATTTGGTGCTAGATTATATAATATTTACTATCAAACATGTTCGTATTAAAATAAAGAATATTCTCTAATGTATAATAAAACAGATACCTCAGAGGTTATTTTTATTGGGGGGATGCTCTGTATAAATCCCAAACTCAAGAATGTCTGAGAAAAAAAAGTTATTGCTATGGCAACCTGCAAATCATAAAGGCTGGATAACCACGGCTTACAGGATGTTTGACTGGATGATTGAGGCTACTTCCGTTTTCCTTAGAAACTGATTTGTATATACATCCGGGCTTTTCAAACATGTCAGCCGCCAGTTGTCTGTAAATTTTACACCTTGTTATCGTCATTATTATTTGAACAGGCAAAATGTCGGACGGAGACGGCAAAGGAATATCTGAGAAAGAGAAAGAGTCAGCTTTACAGAATGAAAAAGAAAAGGTATTCTACCTTCATAATGATTAATCCCACTAAACTTTTTTTTTTTGTAAATTTGTAAACATAACAGTACTCAGTACACACACATACTTACGTTACTACTACTTAGTACTACTAGCCTAAAATAGCCGTCAAACTCTCTGAAGTTAAATTGTTTTATTTTTAAATCAGGCATATGCCCTATATAGTAGGCCTACTTGTCTGAGTCTGAAGTAGGGTGACCCATGTACTCTACAGAAATACAGTCCACAGCTGATAGTTCGAGACTACCACTGAAGCGTGCACATTCGCCGTGCCGAGACCAACTTTCTGACAGTATGGTACTATAAATAGCCATGGCACGTGCAATTCTCTACAAATCTTTCAACTATTACAGCCGTAAAAAAATTATTGTTGACGATTTTGAATAGCAGTGAAATTAAGCTTCTTGGTTATTACAGCAGATTTAGAAATTACGTTCGTTTCATTTTTTAAATCGCTTTATCATTAACTGTACCGTTAAGAGCGGCATCTTTTGGTTTAGTACAAATAATATCTCTGAATCACTCGGATTAGACAGGAACATGATACTAGCAGTAGTTTCATTTTACTTTTACAAGGTTCTTAAAACGATTGTTGAGCTACCTAACGTTTTTATTTCTAAATTCAATTTCTTGTTCTAGCTTTCTGTTATGTTTCGGAAAAAAGTAGTCTTGATTATCCCGACCTGTCAATCAGACGTAGAATGGTCGATAGACTGGTTAAGCGAGACTAATTTCAAAACAAGGGCACGTAACCTATCTTTTACTCAAAAGTGTCTGGATGTTATGGACGACACTTGGAACCAGTTTTCAGTCTATTATTTATAGATGATTAATGGTCATAGCTTATTAAGTACAACTTGATCGTTTATTTAGTGACTATAATTGTGTGAAACTGATTTGAGGCTTGGCATATATATAAATATTGTGGCGTAATTGTCGAGATATATGGAGATATTTATTTATGGTGGGTCACCTATCTGAAGTAGCCTAATAATATGCAACAACAGGCATTGCCCGAGTAGTAGAGCGAAGCTGGTGGGCGTGATTGTTAACAATAACACTACTTGTAAAATAAAACTTGAAGAAAGTTTCTCAAATGATACAAGTAGGCCTAATGTTAAATAATTTCGTTTTTCTGAACTGATTTTAATTTAGATCTAAATTGTATATATTAATTGTTTTGTTTTTAAAAAAAAATTGTGAGAATTATTTTCATTGATCTAAGTACTGACATAAAAACTTATCTTTATTTTTTTCAAGGATACCACTAACGGTAAAGATGGAAGGGCTTCAGCGAAATCTAAGGTGTCAACTCCATCAGCAAAGGGTAAAAGTCCGACTAGAAGTAAACCTAACAGTGCTACAAAAAGTCCTAAACCAGGCGTCAGTGCACGGAGCGACAAGAAAGGTACCCCAACTCCCAGAGGTAATAATTAACATGAGATGGAATTTAACATCCACTCAACACAAACTAGGTCATTTTGGGACTAACATATGGCTCAATTTTATTTCAATAATTCTCTTACGCATTGGTGCCTTTTTTTTCAGTGGGAGGAAACTGGAGGACCCAGAGAAAACCCATGAGGTTGGACAGGTGACCCTACTCCTTGTCATGTTGACTCAATGACAGACCTTATGATGCGACGTGCACTCGCTAACCATTCAGCCATCCAACCCCTCGGCCTCGAAGACATCTTGGAATCTCTTTAACTTTTGCGCATAGACAGACAGGGGCAGATATAGGGTTTGTCAAAATTAGGGGTGCTTAGCATCGTCTTTTGTTTTTACCATTTGTAAATTGGTCATTGGAAAGATGATTGAATGTTTATTATTTGAATGTCTTGACTGAGTTCTATGAATTGACATTTTCCGCCAAGGCGATAGTAGCAATAAACAATCTGATTGGTCGATGCTTTGGGACATGATAACTTTGATTCCCCGAGGGAGAGGGATGAAACTTGGTGTATAATGTCACTACATCAATCATCATTATTTTCTGTTTAGGCGAGGGGGACATTAGCCTCGTCGCGGTTGGCTTATTTTTAGTTTCCGAAAGCTCGGATACAGGTATAGATATATATTTTCAGGTAAAGGTAAAGGTAAAGCTGAAGAAAAGAAAGCCGATACACCTGTAGCTGCTTCAACAGATGGAACAGAAGATGGCGGTAAACGACTTTTTAAATATTAGTTTAAGATTTCAAGTTACCGGTGAAAGAGATTATATTGGTTATTTACAATCTGATTATAAAACAGATCTATGTTTCCTTTCATTTCATTACGTTTCCTTTTGTTTTTTATACTTTCGATAGTCTCTGCTACATGAAAAAAAGACCGGTAGTAAAGACAAGTAAAACAAAATTTTGAAGGATAAAAAACGAAACGAAAATAGGATCTGTGTTTTAATCAGATTGGGGTATTTATGACTATGAGTATTCCGGATATCAGCAGTACTCGGTCTATCAGTGGGACTACAGCGGTACTCGGTCTATCAGTGGGACTACAGCAGTACTCGGTCTATCAGTGGGACAACAGCAGTACTCGGTCTATCAGTGGGACAACAGCAGTACTCGGTCTATCAGTGATATCAGCAGTACTCGGTCTATCAGTGGGACTACAGCAGTACTCGGTCTATCAGTGGGACTACAGCAGTACTCGGTCTATCAGTGGGACTACAGCAGTACTCGGTCTATCAGTGGGACTACAGCAGTACTCGGTCTATCAGTGGGACTACAGCAGTACTTGAGACTACAGCAGTACTCGGTCTATCAGTGAGACTACAGCAGTACTTGATCTATCAGTGATATCAGCAGTACTCGGTCTATCAGTGGGACTACAGCAGTACTCGGTCTATCAGTGATATCAGCAGTACTCGGTCTATCAGTGGGACTATAGCAGTACTCAGTCTATCAGTGAGACTACAGCAGTACTCGGTCTATCAGTGAGACTACAGCAGTACTCGGTCTATCAGTGAGACTACAACATGTCATCATTAGTCATTAGTCATAAAATATCCCACAGGTCACATTAATTTGATTCTCTGTTCTTCAGGAAAACCTGTTAAAATTCTTCTTCATATTTCTTTGGAAAAAAGACTAATTAAAAACCATAAGGACTTGGTTGCATTGTTCAAAAACTTTTAAGTTCCAAAATTGTCATGTTTTGAAGTTTTGAAATTTTGATCTAAATGTTTTCCATGTGATTCAAGTGGCTATTGATTTATGAAGACCCTGAAGAACTGAAAATTAAATTGGTTTGGCTTTGTTTTTGTCAGATGTATATGTCAGGATTATTTGGTCTTGGGACATACAGTTCTCAATGTGGTATTCAATTAATTACAATTCAAATTTAGAATAGACTATAATGCAGCTGCCCAGGAAGAGGGGGGGAGAGAGAGAAATGGTGTTTAACATCCACTCGACACAAACTAGGTCATTTCGGGACTAACATATGGTTCAATTTTATTTCAATAATTCGCTTGTGCAATAGGGTTCTTTAGCAATAGGAGGAAACCCATGAGATTGGACAGGCGACCCTACTCTTGGCACGTACAACCAGGGAATCGAAACCACCCCAGTTGACTCAATGACAGATCTTAAGATACAACGTGTACATGCTAACCATTCAGCCATAACAACCCCCTGCAAATAGTACACTGTCTTCATTAGTCCAGTCGGTGCAAAAGAATTAGGACATTTAATTTCATTTCTTTGGTCTTCGATAACCGCTGTGACTGTTGCATGGCAACATCTTAAACCTATGATATTTTGTTAATTATGAATTGTTCTGTTTTTTTTGTGTAGGTTTACCTGAAAATGCTGTGCCTTTTTTCATGACATCAAAAACTCAGGAAATATTTAATTGTCGTTGTGATGAGGATGTTAGCCAAGAGATGCCGTTTAAAATGTTAGCTAAACAAGAAATATTGGACGATATGAGGAATCGGGCCGCTGTTTGTGATTTCCATGTATTGAAGAAAGAAATCATGGTAAGACATTTAATTATAAAAAAATATGTGAACTTGTTATATCAATAAAAGTGATAATGTTGTTTTAGCTACCTTACTTTACCTTGTGTTTAACACCCCTCACTACTGGGGCTACAGTGGATCAGTGAGGAGGTGCAGGTGTTAGCTGAGATTGCTCCTCAGGTTTCCCATTGGTACAAGATGAGGCAGTCTGGAGAGGAAAAGTGTCTTTTTAGTCGGATGGGATGTAAAACAAAGGTTTCATGAAAGCCATTGGCAAGCCTGGAAATAAAGCGGAACCAGTCATAGAGTGTCTCAGACACGAATAATGACAACGTTTTATTATAATATATATGTTGTGTGACCATTTGTATCTGACAGTCTGTGGCAGGTGTCTTATGTCTTGGTTTGTGTGGGGGTTTGGATGGCGGAATGGTTAGCGCTTGCACGTTGTATCATAAGGTCTGTCATTGAGTCAACTAACATGTTTTCGATTCCCCGATTGTATGTGACAAAGAGTACGGTCGCCTGTCCAACCTCATGGGTTTTCTCTGGGTTCTCCTAAAGACCCCTACATGCAAGTGAATTATTGAAATAAAATTGAACTAGTTTGTGTTGAGTTGATGTTAATCTCTCTATTTAATTTTTTACCAGGATTATCCTACTGATGAGATATTGGTTGTATATGATTATGATTTTAAATATGGACAGAATTTCTACATCGCCTTAACAGAAGAAGCTAAAGATAAACTCATGAATGTAAGTAACATCGAGGGATCTCGGCTTTTAAATATCAGTGGAATTAATTCACAGAAACTAACAAAAATTTATTGGCTGAGATGTCAAATTTGTACTGAGATTTTAATGTTCAGCCAATAAAAATTACGGCCCTTGGACTTAAAGGTCACCGGAAAAGCATCAATTTTTTTTTAAATAATCAAGTAATTATGTCAACATATCCTTTCCATAAGTATAACCCGAGCCCGAACGTCAATATTACCTGCAACAGGTAAATTTCAACGTTAGCAATTTCCGCCATTCTCCGTGGGTAGTCGTAACTTTCCGTAAATGTGAAGGTAATATTGACATTCGGGTTCGTGTTATACTTATGGAAAGGATATGTGGACATAATTACTTGCATTATTTAAAAAATTTATGAACCTTTTTCGGTGACCTTTAATGATAATTTGTACATGGTCATGTAAACTAAAATACCTCATTGTTAATGTGGTTTACTGTTGTCATGGTGATCATGACTTAACCATTTCTCTCTATGTAAAACTGTATTTTAATCAGAGCTACGTTTCTACAATGATTCTCTTGTCATTTTCCATAAAACTCTTGTGTTTAGTTTTAAAATGTGTTAAATTACTAAATGTCATTTAAAGAGTATAAAAATGAAATTATTTTGTTTAGCCACCACAAGAAGGTAGAGAAGGTGGTTTAGATGAAGATGAAGAAGAAGCAGAACCAGTTGTATATAAATATATTCCACCTGAACGTAAAGAATGGGTCTCGTATGGTAGTGAGGTGGAGGTGATAGAAGAAACTGTTAAAGATAATCGTGAAAGGGTAGGCTATATACAAACCTATTTCTATTCTTATGATAAAATGGAGGAAGAGAGAGAAATGCGCTATTTTAGCGCTGAATTCCATTCCCCGGTTGTACATGACAAGGAGTAGGGTTGCCTGTCCAACCTCATGGGTTTTCTCCGGTTTCCTCCCACTGCTAAAGAACCCTACTCACAAGCAAATTATTGAAATAAAATTGAACCATATGTTAGTCCCAAAATGACCTAGTTTGTGCCGGGTGGACATTAAACCCCATCTCTCTCACGCACTCGCTCTCTCTCATTGATTTTGATATTTTTTTAATTTAAACAGGTGAAGATCTCATTCCGTAGAAAACGATCAGAATTTGGAGCACCAATTAGCTTCACTGATCGGAATGTAGCCGACGCCAAAGATGGCTTTGTGGAATGTGTATCTTATGAAGACAGAAACTTTGATCTGAATAGAATGGAACTCGACAAGGGAACTCAGGTAAGGCAACTCAGATTTTCTTTGTATTTATTTTTTTCAAAATTTCAACTGTTGTAAAAATCTACATTTTAAAGGAGCTAAACCTGTAGCTCAATATTTTTGTAATTATTCGTAATTCCATTTCAATCAATATTGAAAATATAGGATCCTTATATCCAATATTCAAGACACAATGAAAATTTTAAAATCAGTACACGAGTCGTGCACTCTGTGGTTTCAGGCCCCTTTTATAATGAACATAGAAAAACATATTCTTCAAGGCAATTGGCAATTCAAAAACAACAAAATAATAATTTTATACAGAACATGTAGAATGGACTAAGCACACGGAACAACTGCTGTTCGATTTTGGACAGTTCAGGTATTTCACCTAACATAATTAATTATGAATTGCAATAAAATTTTAAAATACCTAGCTCATAATACTATACATTCATATCACATTTTAAAATATTGAAATATGTGCATTTAGGTCAGCCCCATTTTCATCTATTTTAAGGTTCCAAAGAATAGAGACCCCTTTAAGTTAAAATTTACAGGCTTTATTTACGAAGCTTAAAGATACATTATAATGAGTTGGCAATTATCACTATAATAGTTAAAAATTAGATAATGTAAAGGCAATTTGCTGAAAATTTCATTCAAATCGATCCACTATGAACTGAGAACTAAGCGATTGAAATTTCCGCCTAGCCACGATCATCATTACTAAAGTCAGTACGATAAACAGCATAGTCTCGATTATCCATTTAATCGTTAAATCGTGAAGGAAAGTTATGCAGTAAATCATCTCATAATCCACTAAAGATCTCGGGCTAGCGATGGCATCTAGAGTTGATTATGGTCTGGATAGGTTAATTAATGTCTAATTAATAGTTTATATAACATTTCAAACCTAAAGAAAGACCTGCAATAGGCAGATTTAGCTCTTGCATAACGTATGTTTAAGTATGTGCCGTTTTATTTGTTGATGATTCAAATCCTAGTACATATTTCAGATCACTGCCAATGACAATGAATGAATGTAATGTGGTTTTATGGGACGTCATCACCAACCCCATTGCCAATAATAATGCTTTTTTCTGTATTCTTCTTGACGTCCTGTTTATTCTGACATTTAAGTGATTCATTATCACTCGAATTTTGTCTAGCGGATGACTTTATAGCTGATGGGACTGAAAAAAAACCAACCTTATTTTGTTACTTCAGTTTGATAATTTTATTTTTCAGGCTATTCCTGAATTTGATGTAGCTGGCACACAAACCAACTGGACTTATCCTCGTAACGCAAACACACAATATTATCCTCGACTCTTTACAGAAGATGAACAAATGAAGATAGAAACTTCAAAAAATCTACACAACTTTTTAAATGACGCTGCTCCAAGGTAAACCTCAATCTCATTCAAATACACATCTATATTTTGTTTCGTTTTTATACTTTCAATGGCGTCTACTACATGAAGATCTGACCAGTTGTAGTGGGACGTCGTGTCAGAGGTCATACAAGTGGCTTCTGACCCTATGATGTCAAATATTTGATTAACCAATCAGCGTCGATGTTTCTAGTGGGTTACCCACAGTTCCATGCAACTCCCGCCAAAATCTCGCTGTAACAGTCCGTTGCATTGGCTAATCAACCAGAACGTGGGTTATATAACAACTCATCCAGATCCTAGTGTAGTAAAGACAAGTAAATCAAAATTTTGAACTATAAAAAAACGAAACGAAACCGGATCTGTGTTGTTATCAGATTGTGGTAAATGTTTAAAGATTATTTCTGTGTAAGAGATTTATTCACTGACCATTTGGAGAACTTACATGTCAGTCAATTTACAGACCATGAATCTTTAAAACACATAAAATATGGTTAAATTTTTAGTTCTAAGGTGATAATGCGGAAAATTGAATTTGGATAATGTTTAAAATGGTCATAATCTGAGGAAAATGTATCTTAGTAATCTGGGGTTAGCCGAATTTTTAAATGAAATCCCTTTTGTAGTGGCATTAACCCATTAGAATTTAGACCGTCCCCCAATCGTACTGACTAGAGCAGTTTGAGACAGTGAAAGGAACAACTGTTTCAGACAATTTCAGTTTGTTCAGGCATGTACCAGTAATAAACATACATTATACAAGAGCTAAATCTGCCTATTTCAGATCTTTCATTAGGCCCGAAATGTTATCTAAATTATTAATTAGACATTAATTAACTTATCCTGACCATAATCAACTCTTGATGTCATCGCTAGTCTGTAATATAGCCTAAATAGTAAAATTCAAAAGCTAATATCTTGGTTCAGAATGGAGCAATTTGACTGAAATTTTCAGCATATTCTATTTGCGTTATCTATTTTTTAACTATTATAGCGAGAACTCTCAATTCCTTATCTAATCTCCCATAATTCCCTGGTTCTCTAATTGTCTTTACGGAACTGGGGTGGTCAATATTTATAAAGTTGTATAATTTTAGATTTGAGTTGGCTCTACAACAGAATGAGATAATGAATGTATTTTATAACGATTGGTTACATCTGGGAGAAGAAGAGAATGCTTTAGGTATCAAGGCTGACAATCATCTTAAAGTAAGTTCTCATCAGTTATACCAGGTATCACAGGGCCTCACACGTACACCTGTCTAGTCGGTCGGACGATACGAAAAACCGAGATCGTGTGTACAAATTGGTGTGCACGTAAAAGATCCCTTGGCACTTGGAATTCAATATACAATGTAAGAGTAGGCCGTAGTGCCACTGCCCAGGAAAAATTTCCTTCCTAGTACACAGTATGGCATATTCCCGTCTTCATTAGCCCATTCGGAGCAGAACAGTAGGACCTTAAACCCCATTTCATTTCATTTTATCCAAGCTCTTTTGCCTGTAATCGAGCTGCAGTGACCTAGTGAATAAGGTGCTGGCTCACTAATCCTGAGGTCTGGGGTTCGATCCTTGTGTTGGTTGAGAAAGTTCCCTGTGATTTTCCCGGCTGGCTTCCCCTTGTCAGTGGTGTCCTAAAATTCAAAAGGTCACTGGCGGTTGGATGGCTAAATGGTTAGCTCGTGCGCGTTGTATCAATAGGTCTGTCATTGAGTCAACTGGAATGGTTTGGGTTCCCTGGTTGTACGTGACAAGGAGTAGGGTCACCTGTTCAACCTTGTGGGTTTTCTCTGGGTCTTCCGGTTTCCTCCCACTGCTAAAGACTCCTAAAATTGTACCATATGTTAGTCCCGAAATGACCTGGTTTGTGTCTAGTGGTTTGTTTTTATTCCACTAGGAATATTTTTGGTTTAACAATTTATTTTTTTTCCCCCAGGAATATCAATCATTTACTGATCTACAGTTTAGTAAAGAAAAGAGAATCACCTGTATACAGTGGCATCCATCAATTAAAGGTACGTCTCTCTCTCTGTCACTGTCACTGTCCTCCCCACCTGTATACAGTGGCATCCATCAATTAAAGATACGTCTGTTTCTCTCTCTTATCTCTATCTCTCAGGGGTTTTGGATGGCCAGAGGGTTAGTGTGTGTGCCTTCTGTCATAAAATCTGTCATTGAGTCAGCTGGCGTGGTTCGATATAAGACTGGGTCATAGTCCTGCTGTCCAGGCAAAATTTCCCTCATAGCACACTGTATGGCGTATGCCTGTCTCCATTAGCCCAGTCAGAGTAGAACAGTAGGACGTTAAACCCCATTTCATTTTATTTCCAGTTTTATTCCACTGCAAGTAAGCAAATTATATGTTTTGTATATTTACCAGGTGTGGTGGCAGTAGCTGTAGCCCAACGTTTATCGTTTGATGAAAGAATCGACAACGCTAGTAAAATTATCATGAATCCATCTTTAATTCTAATCTGGAGTTTTGCAGACCCAATACATCCACAGGTTAGTACAATACATCCACAATTTAGTACAATATGATACATCCACAGGTCAGTACAATACACCCCCAGGTACGATACGATACATCCACAGGTCAGTATAAGTTAATTCTGTTATATATTTCTTGTCTTTCAGTTATTATTAGAAGCACCAGATGATATTTATAGTTTTCAATGGTGTCCGAGCGACCCAAACATCATAGTAGCTGGTTGCTATAATGGACAAGTAGTATTATGGGATATATCGACAGTAGCAGATCGACTCAAACAACGAGGTCAAAATAAAACTAAGAAAACCATGGTTTTAGTAAGTATTCTAAAAAATGAAATGAAATGAAATGGGGTTTTAACGTCCTACTGTTCTGCTCCAACTGGGCTGATAAAGACAGGCATACGCCATACAGTGTGCTATGAAGAGATGGGAGGGCCTGGCAAGGGACAACATATAGTCATTCAGATGGGCTGGGAAAACGAGGTCCTGTGTACACATCGGCTTGCACGTAAAAGAACCCTTGACAGTTGGAATTTGAAATAAAGCATAGGCTGTAGTGCCGCTGTCTGGGCAAAATTTCTATTACACTACTTACAGCACACTGAATGGTTCATGCCTGTCTTCTTAAGCCCAGTCAGTGCTAAACAGTAAGTTGTTAAACACAATTTCATTTCAAGTTAAAAGAACTTTAGATCAGTTTTTAACTGCCTGTTGTTAACGCCATACAGGTCCTAATTGTTGCTCACAGGGTCAAACTTATTTTCTTATGTAATTCTTATTTATTTCTTGTTTTTGTATTTTTCAGCCTGGTTTTGAAGATCCGAATGCCCTGAAGACACCAGTAGTTCGTTATTGTGCTGTGTCTAGTATTGAACACAGTCATAAAGCTAGAATAACAGATATACAATGGATACCAGATCATATGGAGGTTAGTTCTATTTATAGACTGACGGGTATGGGGATTACCCAGGATTTCCCAGCGTGGTTAGGGGGGCTGGATGGCCGAATGGTTAGCACGTGCACGTTGTATCATGAGGTCTGTCCTTGAGTCAACTGGCGGGGTTTTGATTCCCCAGTTGTACGTGACAAGGAGTAGGGTCGTCCGTCCAATTTCGTAGGTTTTCTCCGGGTTCTCCAGTTTTCTCCCACTGCTAAAGACTCCTATGCGCAAACAAATTATTGAAATAAAATTGAACCTTATGTTAGTCCTGAAATGACCTAGTTCATGTCGAGAGGACGTTAAACCCTATTCCTGTCTCTGTCCCTGACGTGGTTTCGCCCATATCAGTGGTGTAGCAAGGAGGGCTGGTCTGTCTGTCTCCCCGACATGGTTTCGCCCATATCAGTGGTGTAGCAAGGAGGGCTGGTCTGTCCTTCCATTCTGGTTTTCTTTTAAAGATATATTTATGAAGCTTTATCTTTATGCATACATCAAACTGTTAAAGTCGTGGTGCCTTTTGCTAATTAGAACTTTCGAAGATTTAATATTTTTTGTGTTTCTATGGAAACAAATGGGTAGTTTTTGGGTAGTTGATGATTTGAGTTTTGTTGTGTTTACAGATTAATAAATTAGGAGAACCAAAGGAAAATAGAAATAATCATTGTGTACAAATAATGACTTGTGCTGCGGACCAGTAAGTTAAACAATTATTTCTATATAGATTCGGGGATCGGATGGTCGAATGGTTAGCATGTGCGCGCTGTATCACAAGGTCTGTCATTGAGTCAACTGGCGTGGTTTTGATTCCCTGGTTGTATGTGACCTTGCGAGTTTTCTCTGGTTTCCTCCCCCTGCTAAAGACCCCTACGCGCAAGTAAATTAATGAAATAAAATTGAACCATGTTAGTCCCAAAATGACCTAGTTTGTAGAGAGATATCGTCTACTGGACACAAGGTCATCTTGGGACTACATACTAACATGGTTCAGTTTGATTTCAATAATTTGCTTGCATGTAGGAATGTTTAGCCATGGGAGGAAATCAGAGGACCTGCAGAAAACCCCCGAGGTTGGACCACATACAAGCTTGAGATGGAAACCACACCATTTGACTCAATGACAGGTCTTGTGATCTACAGTGCTGGAATTAAACTGTTTTTTATACACATACATAAAAGTGTAATTGTATATTTTTGTCGCCCTCATAGAATGACATAGAATCTTGTCAATTTACCGATGATATACAGTATATAGATGGTGGTTTTTTTATTCACAATGTAACCAAATTATGAGCTGCGTAGATGACTTAGATAATGTGGGCTCATGTTTTTTGACTGACACCCAGTGTTTTTTTGACTGCTGTATCATCAAATTTAGAATTCATCAGTGATGAAAAAATTGCTTTCAAGAGAAAAATGTAATTTTCATTTGTATTTCAGTTGTGTTTTAATCTGGGACACCCGACCGATGAAAGTTTTACAAACGAAAGACGATGATAAAGGTCCGAAGAATCCAATGGGTGTCCCCAATACATTTAGACATCTTGACTTAACGTGGAAACCACTTTTAAAGGTTAGTCACCTTCCGTATCAATATTACTAATAGGTATAAATCGTACAAATTATAGAAAATGGCAATCTGATTAAAACCCAGATCCTATTGCGTTTGGTTTTTTTATAGTTCAAAATTACGTTTTACTTGTCTTTACTACACTAGGATCTGGATGATGTGAGGGATTACCCAATAAAACGGTCTGTTGCAGCAAGTTTTTGGCTTAAGGTGCACAGAACTGTGGGTAAACCACTAGAAACGTCAACGCTGGTTGATTAATCAATGTCTGACGTCATAGGGTCAAAAGAAACTCGTATGACACCTGACGCAATCTCCCACTACAACCGGTCAGATCTTTATGTAGTGTAGGCCATCGAAAGAATAAAAAAAAAGAAACAAAATATAGATGTGTATTTTAATCAGATTGAATTCTGATATGACAACATCAGATGAGATAACGCTTGTAGTAGGAGGTTTATTCAATCAGTGGTTGTTAATTGTGATATAACAACATCAGATGAGATAACGCTTGTAGTATGACGTTTATTCGATCAGTGGTTGTTAATTGTGATATAACAACATCAGATGAGATAACGCTTGTTGTATGAGGTTTATTCGATCAGTGGTTGTTAATTGTGATATAACAACATCAGATGAGATAACGCTTGTTGTATGAGGTTTATTCGATCAGTGGTTGTTAATTGTGATATAACAACATCAGATGAGATAACGCTTGTTGTAGGAGGTTTTGGATAAACTTACTCTGAAATGCCAAAAGATAAAATCTATCAACTTTGCTGTAAAACTTGGTTGTGAATACCCAGTCAGTGTAGAAAAGTAGGACATTTAAACCCCATTTCATTTGTTTGTGAATGGGGGGGTTGGATGGCCGAATGGTTAGCATGTGCGCGCTGTAGCATAAGGCCTCCTGCCAAGGAGTCAACTGGCGTGGTTTCGAATCCCGGGTTGTACTTGACAAGGAGTAGGGTCACCTGTCCAACCTCGTGGGTTTTCTCCAGGTCCTCTGGTTTCCCCCTACTGCTAAAGACCCCGACGTGCAAGCAAATTATTGAAATAAAATTAAACCATATGTTAGTCCCGAAATGACCTAGTTTGTGTCGAGTGGATGTTAAATCCCATTTCTCTCTCTCTCTCTTTCGTTTGTGTATGAAATACTGATCAATTTGTTTATCGGTCTTATACTTGACTGACAATCCATGTATTATTATACTTGACTGACAATCCATGTATTATTATACTTGACTGACAATGTATTATTAAATGAGTTATATTCTATTTATAGGTTCAGTTACACAAGTCAGAGCCTGGTGGTGATCATAGTCCTATCAAATTTACTATACAAGAAAAACAGGGGCGAAAACGTAAGTTCAAATTTAGTTTATTTTAAATATATGAAATAAAATGGGGTTTAACATCCTACTTTTCTGCTACAACTAGGCTAAAGAAGACAGGCATATGCCATAAAGTGTGCTATGAGGGAAATTTTGCACAGTCAGTGGCTCTACAGCCTACTCCAATTTCGAATTTGAACTGTCAAGAGTTCTTTTACATGCACGCCAATGTGTACACGAGAAATTGGTTTCTCGTCCCATCCGAACGACTAAACACTGTTTGTGACCAGGTCATCTGTCCTGCACGACTAACAAGGGGAAACCACACAGGAATATATTGTTAAACTGTCTAGACCAGTGGTTCTCTACCTGTTTTTGCCAACGGCACGCCTTGCAACACATGAAAAAATAGAAGCACACCTGACTAAATATATATGAAAAATATTTGAATTTTGCAAATTAAAAACATGGTAAGTCAGATGGCATACAGCCGTAGACAGAGGCTAGTCATAGACACATAGAATGACTCAAACTAAATAAAGAAAAACACAGCCATGAACTTACCAGTAGACATCAGTGAATAATCAATTGGTATCACATGGTTTTCGCATTTTCTTGGTGTGCCGTTCAAATATTCCTGGAACACTTAGGAAGATCTTGTGGCACACTGGTCTTGACCAACACATACATGTAGTAGAAGCAGCAACATTCTGTATGTTGTATATTTTACAGCCAATAAAGGTGGAGATTTAACAGAAAAAGAATCGAATCTGTCCGGTGGATTCTCCTACAGTAAACCGTCGTCAGGAAAAGAAAAGAAAACGTTACAAGATGTCAAAACACATTTCTACGTCGGAACTGAGGTAAGTTGTGATGTTTTAATATCGCGGGGCCCTGGTAGTCGAAACTAAGGTTAGCTGTGATGTTTTAATATCAGGGGTCAACCAAGGTAGTCGGTACCGAGGTTAGTTGTAATGTTTTAATATCAGGGGGCCATGGTAGTCGAAACTGAGGTTAGTTATGTTTTAATAATGCTGGGCCACGGTAGTCGAGCAGTGAGGTTGGTTGTGATGTTTTAATATCGTCGGGCAATGAGGTTAGTTGTAATGTTTTAATATCACGGGTCCAAGGTAGTTGATAGCGAGGTTAGTTGTGATGTTTTAGTATCACACGACATTAGTTTCTTGTTATACACAGATTGTGAACCATGATGAAAACTTTTAAAAGAATGAAATTTTGATGAATGCTGATTATTTTTACAGGATGGGGAAGTTGTGTTTGTTGATTGGATGCCACAGAAAGATCAAGATACAGGAAAAATACAGAGTAAGGATATAAACACACACAATGGCCTTGTTTTACAGTGTCCTTGTTTTACACACACACAGTGTCCTTGTTTTACACACACAATGTCCTTGTTTTACACATCGTCCGGCTTTTACACACACACAATGTCCTTCTTTTACACACACACACAATGTCCTTCTTTATGCATGTTATTTTTTAAAATGGATTTTAATGTCCTAATGTTCTGCACCAGGCTGAATAAGACAGATGTATGAGGGAAAGAACGGGTTAATGTGTGCGCTTTAGATCATAAGGTCTGTCATTGAGTCAACTAGCAAGGTTTCGTTTTCTCACTTGTACATTACATGACAAGGAGTAGGGTTGCCTTTCAAATCTCTTCGGTCTCCTTCCACTGCTAAACGTGACAAGGAGTAGGGTCGTCTGGTCAACCTCATGGGTTTTCTCCGGGTCCTCCGGTTTCCTCCCACAGCTAAAGACCCCTACACGCGAGCAAATTATTGAAATAAAATTAAACCATATGTTAGTCCCGAAATGACCTAGTTTGTGTCGAGTGGACGTTAAACCCCATTTCTCTCTCTCTCTCCACTGCTAAAACACCCTACGCGCAATCAAATTATTGAGGTAAAATTGAACGATATATTAGTCCCAAAATGACTAGTTTGTGTTAAATGGACGTTAAGTGGTAAACCCATTTCTTCATACTAACAAAAACAAAATATATTGTACGTAATATTTGATTTTTGTTTCAGCTCCTAAACCTGACTACTACCATGCCCTACATGATGGTCCTGTCACTACGCTACAACGATCGCCTTTCTTTAAAGATATTGTTTTATCTGTGGGAGGTTGGACGTTGGCTTTATGGAAGGAAGGAGTCACGGTTTGTACCGTTTTTTATTAATTATTATTTCTTGCTCCACATTTCATCAAACTTATTGTATCAACATACAATCAGGAGGGGTGGATGGCCGAATGGTTAGCATGTGCGCATTGTATCATAAGGTCTGTGTCATTGAATGAACTGTATGTGACAAGGAGGGTCGCATGTCTAACCTCATGGGTTTTCTCCGGGTTCCCTGATTTCTTCCCACTGCTAAAGACACCTTCGGGCAAGTGAATTATTGAAATAAAATTGAACCATAATGTTAGTCCCGATTTGACCTAGTTTGTCGAGAGTGTAGGCTACACCGCATTTCGCTCTCTCTCTCTCTCTCTCTCTCTCAACATACAATCAGTGATATCTATGTCACATTAATTTAGTACAATAGGAATCGCCCTTGCAAACTATAAATATTGTGAAAGATGAATTTCTAAAACGAATATCATTACAACAATGGTTCAATTCCGTTCAGTATTGTGAGCGCTGAATCCCTAATTATTGGTCTAACAATGATTCAATTCCATTTAGGATTTACAAAGATATGTTGAATTGAAATCTCACCGATCTATGCTGTTACCTGCACCATTTTGTTGTGGGCAAATGGAATTGATAGGCCTATTTTAAATCCAAGCCGAGAGATTATCTGGTGTTGTTATTTTGATTTTGTTTTCTTAATTAAATGTTAATTAATCGAAGTACATATTAGTGGGAATTATGACGCATCGTTATTTTAACAAAGACGATTAACAATAGAATTCCAAATTTCATTTTTTTCTCAAGATCAAAGTGGAAGCCACTATCTTAGTCATTCAGCAGATCTTGCCATATTTACAAAGTTATCATTTAATATGATTACAAAATTTGAAATGTGTTTTCTGTTTTCAGTCTGGTCCTATTTTACATTCGTGTGCTGATTCTGTGAAACTAACCGGTGGTCACTGGTCTCCATCTCGACCTGGCGTGTTTTTTATAGCTAAATCTGACGGTAATGTTGATGTGTGGGATTTATTAGATAAAACTCACGAAGCCTCCATGTCACAGAGCATCTCTGGTGCTGCTATAACAACACTTTATCCTCATCAAGTCACACGTAAGTAATAATAACTGTTATCTGTATGTTTAGAAATTAGAAAACTCACAACTATCCTCCACCTCTACACCTCTTCCAACCGAACCGAGCACCCCGCAGCTCTCCCTACCCTCCCCTACATCTCTTCCAACCCAACCAAGCACCGTGCAGCTCTCCCAACCCAACCGAGCACCCTTTAGGTCTCCATACCCTCCCCTACACCTCTCCCAACCCAACCGAGCACCCTGCAACCCTCCCCTACACCTCTCCCAATCCAACCGTTTGAATATATCACCGTTGAGTTGGAATTTCGTGAAAATCAGACCAAAACTGTCAGACAAAATGGCCACCCCTCGTACGCAAATATCAAGGTTGTGGACCCTCTAGAGTCCACAATTTTGATCTGAGTTTGATGAAACTTGAAATGCATGTTTATAACCCAAAGATCTTGGTTCCTTTTGGTATTTGTGCATATCACATCGTAACTTCCAGAATTATGATCCTTGATTGTACGAAAAATCACATTTTTAGCTTGTCACAATTTTTATCTGATTGAAAAACGTTTGAATATATCACCATTACGCCCTAATAATAATAATAATGGCTGAATTCAAATTTCGTGAAAATGGGACCAATACTGCTGGACAAATGGCCACCCCTCATACGCAAATTGTGTAAATATATGGTACATCAAGGTTGTGGACCCTCTACAAGTCACAATTTTGATTCAATTTTGATGAAACTTGAAATATATCTTTATAACCCAAAGTTCTTGGTACCTGTCGATATTCACCCTTATCGGATAATAACGTCCTGAATTATAGCAAAAAATCGCTTTTTGTTTAGCTTGTTCTGTATCCATCTCTTGCAAAATGTGGGCGTATCCTGCCTGGCAGCTGTTGGTGTTTATATGACAGGTTTTGTATTATTGTAGAGAAACAACAGTTACTGGCAGTAGGAGATAACTCTGGTACCCTTCATATACTAGAAATACCCTGGAGTCTTCGTCACCCAACAAATAATGAGGTAAAAATATATAAACTTTTCCTTGCATGTGTGAAATGAAATGAAATGGGGTTTTAAGTTCTCTGTAGTGTATCTCTGGTAACCACACCTGAAATTCCTGAAGAAATTTTTCGGTCGACACCAGGAGCAAACCAAAATCCTCCAGGTTAACGAACCAGCGTCTTACTCTTTAAACCAATGTTTGTGTAACTGGGGGATTTGGGGACTCGTGACTAGAATATCCTGGGTTCAACTTCCTAGCATTACACACAATGGTTGCATTGGTTAATTTTATTGTAATATCATTTCATAGGTTAATAATATCATTGCATTGGTTAATTTTATCGTAATATTATTTCATTGGTTAATTTTATTGTAACATCATTTCATTGGTTTATTTTATCATAACATCCTTTCATTAGTTTATTTTATTGTAACATCATTTCATTGGTTAATACTATAACATCATTTCATTGGTTAATATTATCGTAATATTATTTCATTGGTTAATTTTATTGTAACATCATTTCATTGGTTTATTTTATTTTAACTTCATTTCATTGGTTTATTTTATTGTAACATCATTTCATTGGTTAATATTGTGTTATTATTTGCAGTATAATGGGGTACATAATTATTTTGATCGGGAAATCAAGAGAAGAACGTTTGTCGTGGAAAGATGGGATTTTAGAGAGAAAGAAAAGAGAGAGTTGGAGGCCGAAGCCAAACGTAAAGCCGGAGTAAGATTCGTCTATTTTGGTTTCGTTTTTTACATCCAGATATAAATCAAAGGAATTCAAGCAAATAATAATACAGTAAAATCTGTTCAAGCAGCCACTCCTTTTCATAATACAGTAAAATCTGTTCAAGCAGCCACGCCCTGTCATAATCAAAATTGAATGATCAGCTTTAAACTGGACACAAGTACAAATTAGATGATTTGGGATGATTTTTAGAAATTTTTAAAACAAGGTGTTGATATTAAACGAATGCGAAAGAAATTAGTGCTAAATACACAAGATTAAATGTTACCTGGGTTACAGTGTTGGGTTAAACCTTCTGATGGACCTCTCTGACAGTAATGGGATTTCTAAAAAAATTTCTTGTCAGACATTTTTACTGAAAATAAAGGGACATAACTCTTATCGTTATTTAAGCAGGCGGTTTCAGACCACAATTAAAAATCATGCATCAACAAAATATTCAAATTCGTACGTAATAAAAAAAATAGGTGCTGCTTGTTATTTTTCATATTTAATTACCGTACAGGTATTCAAATTTATGTCAGTAATATTTCTACAAAATTCTGTGTTTCTGATGTTATTGTTGTATTGATATTTCAGATTGCACCGAACGTTGTTTTAACCATGTGTCTGTGATGTTATTGTTGTATTGATATTTCAGATAGCACCTAACGTTGTTTTAACTGACGAAGAAATAGAAATAAAACAGAAGATAGAATATCAGGCCTATTTAGACGAGGAATCTTCGTTTCTCCGAGAGCTTGGATTAAAGGATGATTCGGAACCGTTACCTGAAGTTTAACAATGCCAAGTATTTTCCAGTAATAATATTTCTCTGATCGGAAAAGAATTTCACATCGGGCAGTTAATAAGAATAATGCTTGGTTTTTATTTGAAGGAATAAAACCACGCCCTCCGTCTTTACTTTATATATTTATTTTAAAATACTGTGATGGCCGAATACCTCCATACATTATGTAAAATATTTTTAAAAATAATCATCGGCCTACGAGTGATAAGAGAGCTCTAAATTTTTCAGTCCGATTTTATTGATACATATCGACCAAAAAATCTCTGATTATGTTACTGCCTGAAAATGTATTGGGGTTATTTTTTTTTTTTAATCCTTTAAATTTTAGTAAATGTAAATATTGACTACCCCAGGTCCTTGAAGTATATTACAGAAAGGTGATATAGTTCATATTGGTACATCCTTCCTTAAACCCCACCAAACAGCTCGAGAAGGGTTCAATTATAATCCTGAGATATTTGTCAGGACCGTAGCCGTGGGGTTGGTTGGCCCAACGGTTTAACGCATGTAATGAAATGAAATGGGGTTCAACGTCTTACTCCGACTGGGCTAATGAAGACAGATTTAACGCATGTGATTTTGATTTAGATATGCTCCGGCATTGAGTGAAGTGACATGTTTTCAATTCCCTGCTTGTTATACGTGACGAGGAATAGGGTCGTCTGTCCAACCTATATGTTAGTCCCGAAATGACCTAGTTTGTATAGAGTGGATTACAATCTATAAGTATTTTAAGTTTGATCATATTGTAATTATCATGTTTGTTATTGTATTTACATTATTAATATTTGTTATTTATTTCCTCAACATAAAAAAATGTGAAAAAAAAAATGAATATTTAAATAAAATACATGTATACATTATGTTGTGGTTTCTATATTGAATCAAGAGCCCCTGTGACTCTGTGAGTAAGGCAAACTTTTCTTTGTATGCCCATTTCCATAGAGCCATATGTTAGTCCCAAAATGACCTAGTTGTGGACTTTCCAACCCCATTTCTCTCTCTTATAGGGAAGCTGTCTGGAATAATCCCACTGGTCATTGCCACAAGGTTGCTGCCTTTCCAGTTTGTCATCATCTAACTAGGTCCATCCATTTAATAAATGAAGATGGGGCATACACCATGCTATGAGGGAAATTTTGGTCGGACAGCAGCGCTATACACTACTCATATCAAATTATAACTGTCAAAGATTCTTTTATGTGGACGCCAATGTGTACACGGGACCTTAGGTTTTTCATCCAAATGACTAGACAGCTGTCCTTGACAGGTCCTCCATCCTGCAACACTAACAAGGGGAAACCATGCTGGAAAATTCTGGAGAACTTTCTCAACCAATACCTGGATCAAACCCCTGACCTCCTGGTCACTGCGGCTCTCTGCCGGGTTTGAACCCCTGACCTCCTGGTCACTGTGGCTCTCTCCCGGGTTTGAACCCCTGACCCCCTGTCACTGCGGCTCTCTCCCGGGTTTGAACTCCTGACCCCCTGGTCACTGCAGCTCTCTCCTGGGTTTGAACCCCTGACCCCCTGGTCACTGCGGCTCTCTCCCGGGTTTGAACCCCTGAACCCCTGCAGCTCTCTCGCCTAATTAACATCTCCCCGAGATGTAGTGGAGTAAACAAAATAATTTATAAATCGAAACAAAATGTTGATATGATCTTAATTAAAGTAGCGAAGTCCTTGACATTGAAAACACAAATTATTTGTCAATTTAAATCAACATTGATGTTGTGTTCTTACCGGGGAAATAATAGGCTTCTAATATACAATATTTAAGACAATATAAACATTTTACCATTGGTACACAAATCGTTTCAGCGCCTTTTGTAACAAGGGACTTGAGGAACAAGGCTAGACATATTCCGCAAGTCATCTGTTGAGCATGCACAATAAATACTATCGGTGTAGACTGGAATAATTAGATGCTAGTGATTGCCATTCGATTGAGACTTCTGCTGTATTTCGCCGAACATAACTAATTAGAAATTACAGTAAAAACAGAAACGATTGAATGTAAAATCAGTTTATATACATTCATATTACATTATTATATGCTACCCATTTGTGTCAATTTCTAGGTCCCAAATATTAGCAATTTATCTACTTTAAACTCTGTCTTTTATGTCTGCTAAAAAAACTGCAGCCACATTTTATTGTAAATTTATAAGAAATAAAACAAACTGCCACTCTTGAGAAAAGACAACCCATTTAGAGAAAGGTATGTGGAATTGTATGAATTTATTTTACAATAATGTGATTTTACAATATTTTCATGATTTGTGTAAAACACAGTTGAGAGAGAGGGGAACTCGGTGGTATCCACCACTAAAGGCTTGCACACTCATGTAAACATTACACATAACACAAAGCACTCTCGCTTCAGACAACATATCATAGTTATAATGGACAAGCAGGGTTGATGAGGTCAAGTGAAAATCTCATGCTTTTGGTACTATTTCATAAATGTACACATGTAACACAAACCACAAGGGGTTCACATCACTCTCAGGGAGTGGGCCTATTGCTTCAGATAACACATCCTAGACATAATGGACAATCAGGGCACGTTTTTGGTACTATTTGATAAATGTAAACATTACACTTCCTAAAACTCAAAACTTTCATCACTCTCAGGATGGGGGGGGGGGGGGGGAGGAGGCGGCTTCAGACAAGACATCATGAACAATCTGTGAGGCTGTATTATTTACAGCAGACAAATAATCTCTTGTGTGTGTCACAGACCAAAATGATCAGGTTGTAGCAATAACCAGTCCACCATTAACTGTTCATGTTCTAAAAGTTTTATAACAGTTCATTCACACAGAGTGCTCGATTAAATCTGCACAGGAATTGATGATGTAATGAACAATTAAATCTGCACATAATCTGATGATGTAATAAATAATTAATCCCGGTCTCTCTCACGTTCTCCTCGATCTCTGTCTTTCTTTTTTTCACTACCTGATTCATTAGATTTCTTGGAAGCTGAAAAATCAAAAACGACATTAAATTAAATCTTGGTTATAGAAAGGATATTCTAGTACAATGTCAAAGATTGTGTGTATGACAGACCACGATCGTGTGTATGACAGACCAAGATAGTGTGTATGACAAACCAAGATTGTATGTATGACAGACCAAGATCGTGTGTATGACAGATCACGATCGTGTGTATAAATTTGGCACCATGAAACATCTGTACATCTTCATTAGCTTGGGTAGTGTAGAAAAGTGAGACATTTAACGCCCTCCTCAGTTGTCCTAGACCCCCAGCCCCACCCCCTCCCGCAATAAATGAACAAACCTTTGTCACAAAAACAATCCAACTACTTACTATCTCTCATTTCGTCTCGGGCTCTCATTCTTTGAACGTAACCCTTCGATTTATTTTTACGGAAAGCTTCAAATGGATCTGCATGGTCGTTTAGTCCAATGCCTTTAAATTGGTCCTGTTTCTCCCGGACCTCAGCAGCTTCTACTGGATCCAGTCGACCTTGTTCTGCTAAACCCAGGCCTTTTCCTCCCCATCCTGTAACACAAACAGATATTTATAAACACAAACGTAGAATTATCATAAACCAGTCCTTTACGTTAAAGGTGTGTCTCTTGACGCACCTCGATTTTACTTTGGGGGAATCATTAAAGACTCCTGCAAATTAGCTAAATCACTCTCCAAAATATTAAGATTAATAAACTACTTTCAGTTTTTGTTTATTTTTAAACTGCATATGTTTGAGTTATCAACGTTTCCATGACAATTCACCAAATATATCGACTCTCTCTTTTATTCTGATATCAAATGCCAATGTAAGGCTTGTTTTAATTGGATAGAAGTCTGTGATCAGCCAATAGAATACGATATTATTACTTGATAGCCTCGTATGTCGCTGGATGTTAATGGGAAATGACCGTGAGACTGATAGAATGTCTGAATCTACGTTGTTTTTACGGTCCATGTTTTTATTATTTACCGATTGTCTCATTGCGGTGATTATTGGTACCAGTATGTCTGGAGATGTATACGACAGGGCAGACAAAAATAATTGCATAAAATTAGTTTGTTCCGAGTATCATAAGGTCTGTCATTGAGACAACTGGCGTAGTTTCAATTCCCCAGTTGAATGTGACAAGTAGGGTCGCCTGTCCATCCTCGTGGGTTTTCTTCGGGCCATCCAGTTTCCTCCCACTGCTAAAGACCCCTATGCACAAGGGAATTATTGAAATAAAATTGAACTAATGTGTGCAATGATTGTTTATTATCCTAACAACGGTACTTGCTATTCGAGACTTAGCCTTTTAAATTAAATCATTAAATGGCCAAACCATTCTAATCAACTTCAAATCAGAGCCATCGATGCCCTAGAGAGTTGATTATGGTCTTTTCGTGTAAATAAATGTCTAATTAATAATCTATATAACATATGAAGCCAAAATAAAGACCTACAATAGGTAGATTTATCTCTTACATAATAAAATATTTTTAATAATACCTACCCATTTTCAACATAAGTTGATGACCTTTATTACTATGACCTAGAGGAGATTCTACAGGAGGTGCTTGACCAAAACCCCTGAAATATATAAAGAGTTCAAATTTCAGTATCACAATTTTCAAAAATTTTTGCCAGTCAATCAATTTTTGACGTAATTTGGGTCACTAACCAGGAGGTTAGGAGTGTTAGGAGTTTGATCCCTACGTTGCTCGAGAAAGTTCCACACGATTTCCCAGTGTTGTTTCACCCAGTGGTGCTAGATGGAGGGTCTGACAAGGACAGTGTCTAGTCATTCTGATGGGACAAAAAAACTGAGATCATGTGTACACGCACTTCAAAGGACCCTTGCTAGTTGGAATTTGATGAAAGCTGTAGTGTCGCTGTCCAGGCAAAATTCCCCTAATAGAACACTGTAGATAAAGCTGTGAAAACCCAGATATTGTTCAAAACATGCAGATGACAATCAGTGACTTTAGATATGTAAATCACAAACCAAAATGCGCACCTGGCTCGGATAGTACGAAAAACAAGATCCCATCTACACTTTGGCTTTCACATAAAAGGAAACTTGAATGTAGAATTCAAATAAGAAAAGGCCCATGTACACCTTGGCCTACACATAAAAGAAGAGAAAGTCATAGCGCCACTGTCCTGGCAAATTTCCCTCATACAACACTGTATGGTGTATGCCAGTGGTTCTCAACCTTTTTTTGCCAACAGCACACCTTGGAATACATGAAAAAATAGCGGCACACCTGGCTAAATATCTATGAAAAATATTTGAATTTTGCAAAATAAAAACATGGCAAGTCATATACGGCATAGATCCGTAGACAGAGACGAGTCATGGACACATAGAATGACTCAAACTAAATAGAGAAAAACACAGCTATGAAGTTACCAGTAGACATCAGTGAATACTCATTTGGGGTCACATGGTTTTTCACATTTTCTTAGCGTGCCGTTCAAAATTTCGCGGCACACTTGGAAGATCTCGTGGCACACCTGTGTGCCGTGGCACACTGGTTGAGAATCACTGGTGTATGTCCATCTTTGTTAGCCCAGTCAGTGCAGAAAAGTAGGACCTTAAACCCCATTTCATATCATTTGGTAAAAGCTGCAATCTGTGCTATTTTCATAGTCCATTAATGGCTTTAAAATCGTAATTTTGATTTATTTTCAGTTGACTCAACTTACAACATAGGTGCTGGAGGCGTGGGGCTCCGTGATATCGACTTCTTCATTCGTACTGGAGACGGAGATCTACTACTTGGTTGATATGGTAACGGTGAATTGTCCATACGTCCTGCTCCTGCTCCTGAAACTCGTCTTTTAGGTGACGGTGACCGTTCCAAAGATCTTTCTCTCCTTCTCTCTACTGACCTTGACCTTTCTCTAGACCTTGACCTCTCTCTAGACCTTGACCTTTCTCTAGAGGGCGATCTATTATATCTGACTCTTTCCCTGGACCTATAATACAAGAATCATAAACATCAGATATTACGTATTTTAAAATCTTGAAATCAGTTCACATTAATTCTTGAAAGATGTTTCTGATATACACAGGGGTTTGGGTGGTCGATTGGTTTAATATGTTAGTTTCGAAATCATCTAATTTGTGTCAAGTGGACGTTAAACCCCATTTCTCTCTCTGATATACACTATAAGACACGGAATTGAAGTATAGCAGAGCATGTTTACTTAGTTGACGTAATATTAATAAGTTTCACTGAGCCACAGTGGTTCAATGAGTAAGATGACTCGCTAACATGGAGGTCCTATGTTAAGATCCCTGCGTTAGCTGAGAGTGGACCGGAGTGCTGTGGTCAAGGAAATATTTCCCTCAAATCACCATGCCAGTCTTAGCCCTACTGGTGCAGAAAGGTACGACATTAAAACCCATGTCAGTTCATTATCCTTAATTCCGGCATGTTGGATGCATTATGTAAGATTTAAATAAAGCGCTGACAGTTCCCGTTACAAAACAGATAATGAAATATGAATATATTGAAAATTGCAGTTAAATTACTTTATTCTGAGTGAAGTTACGACTGTTTGAACTTTTAATAAGAAAAGCGTAGTCTTGATTTTCATTGCTACCATTGTTAAGATATTGATAACTGACAAAATCTCAGTTATCGATTTTTAAAGCAAATCGTTAAAAAGCGATCATATTTAAATCCATTAAGAACCACGATGATCTAGAGTGTTAATTATGGGCTTGTCATGTGAATAAATATCTAATTAATAATTTATATAACATTTGAGGGAAAAAAAGACCTGCAATAGGCAGATTTAGCTCATGAATATTGCATGCTTCATACAGAACAATATCTGTTTTATATCTTGTAGATGTTTACCTTGATCGACTTCTTCCATCACGATATCGTCTACGAGGCGGTGGAATGGGAGATCTTGACCTTGACCTTACTCTCATTGGAGGCGAAGGAACGTGTTTTGGATAAGGTGGTGACCTTGAACGACCTCGTGGTTGCATTCGACTCCATCTTTGCATTTCAGCATCTCTGTCTTCTTTTATTTTTTTGCATCGTTGCTTTGCTTTAAAGAATTCATACAGACCAAGTTTCTCCCACCCATCACTAAAATATAATCAATAATCAATCAATATAATCAATAACCAATCAATATAATCAATAATCAATCAATAACCAATCAATTCAATATTTTATCTTAACCTAAATCACACATTGACACATCCAACACACTACACCATATACATATAAACACCACACCTAGCAACATACCATACTGCACCTATAGTGACAAACCAGGCAGCACCACACCACACCACTCATAGTGAGAAACCTGACATAGCACCACACCACACCACACCATGTGAGAAACCAGACATAGCAACACACCTACAAAACCAACACACCACACCTCGTGACAAACAGACATAGCAACACATCACACCACACCTAGTGACAAACCAGATACAGCATCACACCACACCACACCTAGTGACAAACCAGATACAGCAACACACCACACCACACCTAGTGACAAACCAGATACAGCAACACACCATACCACACCTAGTAACAAACCAGATACAGCAACACACCACACCACATCTAGTGACAAACCAGGTACAGCAACACACCATACCACACCTAGTGACAAACCAGATACAACACACCACACCTAGTGACAAACCAGATACAGCATCACACCACACCTCGTGACAAACCAGGTACAGCAACACACCATACCACACCTAGTGACAAACCAGGTACACCACATACAAACATAAAAGAAATGAAAGATGAGAAATATTTTACGTGTCTCTGGGTCGATCGTGTGATGGTGGAGAGTAGAAGGCTTCTACAGCAGCTAATAATCTTTCTGTTGGTGGCATGGGTGGTGGAAGACGAATATCCCGTGGATCTAACGGCTTATATTCTGACTCTTCTAACTATAAAATAAAATATCATATAATATACAATCACAGGTCATAAATTATTTACCATAGAGAACTGCAGGATGTTACATAGTGTAAGAGACAGTAACATGTGTAATACAATCTCCACTGTTTCCTTTGATCACAATATTGTTTCCATTTCACAATGGTCAAGTACATAGTGTAAATACAGTAACATGTGTAATACAATCCCCGCTGTTTCCTTTGATCACAATATTGTTTCCATTTCACAATGGTCAATCTACTGCCATATAGAAATGGCCAAGTTAGAGAATTCGCTGACCGTTAATTACAATTGTCACCAACATCAATATGATCATAGTGAGAAAATCTATCAATGACAGCTGATTCATTGTGTAGTTTCTTTTATTCAATATCAATAATATATGTATATGTATAAGTATTAGCTGAGGTTTTTGATACAAATGAGTTGAGCTTGGAAGCTCACCAGAGAAGGGTCTCTCTATTTCTAGTATTTTAATACTGTTGTATATATGCTAGAATAAATTAATGTTGAATCCAGATCGTGTTCTACTGGAGTGCAACTGATTTATTTTAAACCACGGCTTTAACGTTGAAATATTGATAGCTGATCAATATTACGTTAAAGCTTTACGCTCTTTAAAACTACTACTATGAGTGTTTATAACCCTAACCCCTTCGAATAAGTAAATAAAACTTGACTCTACCTGGACTAATGGTGCCATTAAACCTGCGGGTAATTCATAGTAAGGTACCGATGGTGTTAGATCCATGTCTAATGGTAATGGTGGACCAGGTGGACCAGGTGGGCCAGATGGGCCAGGTGGCCCAGGGGGACCTGGATGTCCTTGTTGAGCATGTGGTCCCGGTTGTCCATGGGGTCCATGCTGACCATGTTGACCAGGCGGACCAGGTGGACCTTGTGGACCCTGTGAGAACCCTGGAGGTGGTCGACTTAGATCTGGAACAAATTGAGGCATCTGTCCTGGAGGTCCTGAACCAGGTGCTGAAGCAGCACCTCCTGGTTGGAAACCTATAAAAGTTCAATATACATCATTAGTGACAAAATAGATTTTATACTGCTGTCCCGGCCCTTTACAATATACGTATCGTACAATTACAGTTCTTATGAATAAGAAACAAGCTAAACTTCAATACTCTGATGCCTCAAGTTCATGTTCTGGCTAATCCATAATTTGTTGTTTATTTTAAACTTGTAGCCGGGAGGTTGGATGGTCAATGGTTACCTGTATCATACGGTCTGTCATTGAGTCAACTGGCGTGGTTTCGATTCCTCGGTTGTACGTGACAATGAGTAGGGTCGTCTGTCTAACCTTTTGGGTTTAACCGTTTACTTATTCATAAGAACTGTAATAGTGTGGCATGTATATTGTAAAGGGACACTACTGTAAAATTGACATAATGTGGCAAGTTTTACAAAAAGGATTGCTCAATTCTCTTCTTGAATCAACTGTTTATATAGTTCCTGAATAATATATTATGAAATACAGCACCAGATTTAGATGGAGAGCTGCACTAGTTTATTCCATTATGAGGCTCGTCCCAAACCTCCACCCTCACGAATAGAGGGCAGCAGAAATATGGCTACTCTTATATCGAATTCCAACTGCCAAGGGACCATTAACATGCAGGCAAATGTGTACACGGGCCCTCGGTTTTCCGTCCTATCCAAACAACTAGACAGTTGTCCTTGTCAGGCCCTCCGTCCCGCATCACTGACAAGGGGAAACCACCTCGGAAAATCCTGATGAACTGAAAGATGACCTGACAATCTAAAGCGCATGTCACCCCCATCCCCTATTGATATAAGAAAATAGTATTTACCCGGGGGTGGGAAATCTGGTGGCGGCCGTGTAAAATCAGGTGGTGGTCGTGATAAATCTGGTGGAGGACCTAGTAGATGAGGAGGTGTTGGTGGAGGTTGGCTTGTTGGTGGAGCTTGACTAAATCTGCTGAACCTTCGTGGCTGACTCTACAAATATAAACAAATAATATAATGTGTAAACTGATTAAAATACACATCTATATTTCTTTTTGGTTTTTTTATACTTTCGATGGCCTACACTACATGAAGATCTGACAAGTTATAGTGGAAGGTCGTGTCAGGGGTCATACGAGCTGCTTTTGACCCTATGACATCAGACATTGATTAATCAATCGGCGTTGACATTTCTAGGGGTTTACCCACAGTTTTGGCACCACACGCCAAGACCTTGCTGTAACAGACCATTTCATTGGCTAACTCCTCACATCAACTAGGATGCGTGTTATATAACATCTCTTTCAGATCCTAGTGTTGTGAAGACAAGTAAAATGAAATTTTGAACTATAAAAAAACGAAACGAAATAGGATCTGTGTTTTAATAAGATTGATGTAGGAAATGAGATGGGGTTGTTTAAGGTATGTGAACTACTTTTCTGCACCGACTGGGCTAATGAAGACAGGACAGTGGCGCTATGGCTTTCTCTTATTTTGAATTTCTACTGTCAAAAGTTCTTTTGTGTGCAAGCCAAGGTGTACATCAGCCTTTTCTTATTTTGAATTTCTACTTTTAAGGGTTCTTTTATGTGCAAACCAAAGTGTAAAAGAGATGTCATTTTCTGTACTATCCAAAAGCCTAGACACTGTTTCTTGTCAGGTGAGATGTCCTGTAACAATTTGGTCTGTGATTTGCATGTTTTGAACAATATTTAGTTTCTCACATCTTTATCCATTCTAAAATCTACTCAATTTAATTATTTAACTTTTAATTAAGAAAATAAAATCAAAATATTCTGGCTTGTTTTCAATTAGATTAATAAAAATTCCCATCAAAATGTTGTGGGCTTGTTTTGATCATATTGTGCTTATATCATCTGCGTAAGGTGCCGAATCTTGACAAATTTTTAATTCATCATATCTTTGTAAATATTGAAAGGAATGGAACAATTTAGGAATTAAATATTATAAACGATTGAAGAAAATCACTCAATGACGATCAATGACTTAAACAGTGATATGTTACTTAGATAGCATAACAGAAGAGTTAACAATTTGATTAATACAACTGGGGAATCAAAACCACGCCAGTTGACTCAATGACAGACCTTTCGGCCATCGACCCCCCCCCCCCCAACCAATAGTATTTAGTCTAGGATGATAATTTTGGTGTATAACTGTATGTTTCATTATGTTGTGGAGTTCTTAGATGATAGTAAAATCCAAACTGGCAGACAATATGGTCCTTTAACTCGTTAGCAGCGGTTGAGGGGGATTATTTCACTAAACAAAATATTGGGTTTTGTGACCGGAGTATTATATTATTATTATGAATGCCTTACCATGGCTGTAGGAATCTGTTGGCCCTCTTCTATTTTATCTACTGGAGTTTTATCAGAGTTTGATGTCACCACAGAAATAGCCGACGGAGCCTGACCATTTAAACCCACTGTAATAATAATAATTTTAATATCAAATCCACTCAAATAATTTTAATACCAATGGTTGATCATAGATAGAGAGATTGAGGTTTAACATCCACTCAACACATAACTAGGTCATTTTGGGACTAACATATGGTTCAATTTTATTTCAATAATTCACTTGGGCATAGGGGTCTATAGCAGTGGGAGGAAATTGGAGGACACTGAAGAAACCCACGAGATTGGACAGGTGACCTACTCCTTGTCACGTACAACCAGGGAATCGAAACCATGACAGTTGACTCAATGACAGACCTTATGATACAACGCACACGCTACCCATTTGGCCATCAAACCCCCATCAATCGCAGGAAAGCTCCATGTCTGCAGTTTATTTAATACTTTCCGATTCAACTAAAATAATCATTTGAACATCAGAGTTTGATCATAGCAAGTCCAATCGAAGGAATGCTACATATCGGCAATTTATTTAATAGAGAGCCATTTTGGGACTAACATATGGTTCAAACGGTCTCTAGCTGTGGGAGGAAAACCACAAGGTTGGAATTAATGTCTGAAATCTTAAATAAATCTAAACGAAATTTACTTGAAGTTGGTGGTTGTTGGGCCTGTAGCTGGGCTTGAACCTGTGCCGCCTGAGCTGCTTGAGCCGCTTGTGCCTGAGCTGCTTGTGCCTGCGCTGCTTGTGCCTGCGCCTGTATTTGTGAAGCTTTCTGCTGTATTACAGACTGTAACTGCGACTGTGTCTGTTGAATCTGGCTGTGTAAATGAGTCACAAATTCTTGATGCTGATTTTGAAGCACTGCATATTGTTTTTGTACACTTGATGTTATGGGCGAGACATCGTCTGAGAATTCATTGATTAAATTGGCCTGAAATAAATAAAAATACAAGTTAGCTGTGTACAATCGCTCAATAACTTATTAGGGATTTGGGCTTTCAAAAGAAATAAAATATGGTTTAACCTGGGTTTTTAATCGATTTTGAAACGAACCGGCCAGAATTGGGTCAAGTCATCACGATAGTAAATAAGGTAATTATAAATTCCCTTTAATATAACCAGACTTCAACAAAAACAATTCTTGGTAAATGAAATAAATGGGGTTTAACGTCCTGCCGTTCTGCTCCGACTGATAATTCTTGGTAATTTGTTATGAAGAATGTCATACCACAAAAAATAACACGTCCTGTTGAAATGGGTTTCAATGGCTGCTCGACACAAGTTATATTTATAGCACGGCTTTCATGAGTTAACAGGTTTAACAACAGAGACCGAAGGCCGAGATGTTAAACCTATTGACGAATGAATCGTGCTATAAATGACTTATAACATTGACACCTGCTCAACATGCTTATTGTTATTGCACAGAAAACCCACCCCACTTCTCTATATGATTTCTACTAAAACTTGTGTAAACTAGCAAAAGTGTGCAATAACATTGAACATGTCTAGTTATTGCACGGTTAAGCTCCACCCAATGTACTAGAGGGAAAACAATCTGCTTATTCAACGAAAAGAACAAATGAAGATTTCCCATCCATGTTACAATCGAACTAGGACACTAGTTTAGAGCAGCTTCAGTGTAATATATTACCTTGTAATTTGCTAAAGTTGGAACAGGATTTTTTAATTGCTGAAAAAAAAAGAAGAGGTTTTAAAAGTTTTAAATGACAGATTTTTGAATTCAACATATCTTTGTAAATACTGAACGGATCTGAACCTTTTTTGGTCCGATATTTGTTTTAGAGATTGAACGTTCACTATATTGTAGTTTAAGTGTAGTTTAATGGTCGAATGCGAGACATTGCGTAATATATTGATTTTGCATTAAGTGTGACAGCACAAGGGCTATATCTATATATTACGCAATGTCTCGCATGAGACCATTAAACAATTTAAAATACAGACACTATTCAGCACTTGCATTTCAATGAAATACGTCACACGGGTCCAATATTTCAACTAGTATAAATAATGACATGTCAACATCAAAGGATGACGTGACATGTGTATTTTAAATGTGATTAACAATCACTGAAATCAGGTACACCTACCTCAATTATTTCTAGATTAAAGTAATGATGTCTTTCCCACAGATTCAGAAGCTATAAATACAATATAATCACTATTACTCTTTAACTGGCATTGAGAAACACATTAACAGAACACAATTTTTATGGGAAACAAGCAAAGTTTTATTCTAAAAGTACAACGATTCAACATGTATCCTCTTTGTGCTTGATAACGATAAGAGGATACTTGTCAAAACATTGTGCTTTTAGAATAAAACTAGCGATTTGTTTCCCATAAAAATTGTGTTGCGTTCACTATAATCAGTAGGTTATACATAGAAAAAAGAAAATTAAGTGTAACTCCCTACTGTTCGGCATCGAGTTGGTTAATAAAGATGCCCTTAAAAGGGGAAATTTTGCCAGACAGTGGGGCTACGCCTATTATTATATGGAATTCCAACTGAGAGCTACGGTGGCTCAGTGAGTAAGATGTCGGCTCGCTAACCTGGAGGTCCCGTGATTGCTGAGAAAGTTCATCAGGATGGTTTCCCCTTGTCAGTGGTCGTATGCGCGCTGTATCATTAAGTCTGTCATTGAGTCGACTGGCGTGGTTTCGAATCCCCGGTTGTACGTGACAAGGAGTAGGGTCGCCTGTCCAACCTCGTGGGTTTTCTCCGGGTCCTCTGGTTTCCTCCCACTGCTAAAGAACCCTACGTGCAAGCGAATTATGTAAATAAAATTAAACCATATGTTAGTCCCGAAATGACCTAGTTTGTGTCGAGTGGACGTTAAACTCTTAAACTCTCTCTCTCTCTCTCTCGTCAGTGGTGCAAACAGGCTTGTCTAGCCATGAAAAACTGAGGTCTGGTGTACACAATGGTTGCACGTAAAAGATCCATTGGTAGTTGGAATTCGATATAAGAGAAGGCCATAGTGAAGCTGCCCAGGCAAAATTTCTCTCATAGCACACTGTATGGCGTATGCCCGTAAACATTAGCCTGGTCGGAGTAGAACAGTAGGACATAAAACCCCATTTCATTTCATTTCAAATTCCAACTTTCAAGGGTTGTGGGAAATGTTCTCAACTTACACTGGGATCAATGCACGATCCTAGCTAACTAATTTAGCCACTGCAGCTCCTAAAATAAGAGTGAGAAATGTCAAAGTCAAAGTTGGCTTTTTATCTGATGTTAAGAGATCATTTGTAGAATCATTTGTATAATAATTTTACCTTCATGAGTTTTTCTCTGCCCTTGTCATCTGTTTCTGATATAGATGTAGTAAACGTTGGTAAAACTATTCTCTCTATCGATGATTTCAATTCACCGTTACCTTTCCTCATACTACAAATACAAAACACTCATTTACTACAAATACAAAACATTCATTTACTACAACCCTCCTTCATACTACAAATACAAAACATTCATTTACTACAAATATAAAACATTCATTCACTACAATTTACTTTGGCTTCAATATGTATGGTAAATAGACAGGAAGTATATAATGACCAATACATTCCGCTTTTAACAGGAGTTCAGGATTTATCATTTCTTAACAGCTTAATATTTTGATACAATAAACAGGCTATATAGTCACATTCTGGCATTTAAATTATAGTAAAATCTAGGACATCCCCTTGAAAGTAGAATAACTTACCAATGGTGTAATAAATCGTTCATCAGATATGTTAGATGAAGTCGTACTGAGAACTGACAATCAGGTGCTAGAATTCTGAAATACACAAGATAAATTAATATCTTAAACATACTTTATGGTTTAACTCTGTGGTGGTCGTTAATTCATGGATTTTGAATCCAATATTGCATATTACAAAAAGTACATGTAGTAATAGTTCAAATAGGCCTATGGTTGCTCAGTGAGTAAGAAATGAAATGAAATGGGGTTTAATGTCCTATTGTTTTGCTCTGAACTGGGCTAATGAAGACGGGCATACGCCATACAGTGTGCTATGAGAGAAATTTTGCCCGGACAGCAGCACTACGGCCTACTTTTATATCGAATTCCAACTGTCAAGGGATCTTTTACGTGCACGCCAATGTGCACACAGGACCTCGGTTTTTCGTATCATCCGAATGACTAGACAGCTGTCCTTGTCAGTCAGTGAGTAAGACGTTGGCTCCCTAAACTGGAGGTTCTGTGTTTGATCCGGGCATTAGCCAAGAAAGTTTATTGTGATTTTCCGGTGTGGGCGTGGCAGGGACAACGTATAGTCATTTGGATGAGATGAATAAATGAGGCCCCGTGTACACATTATAGTGTACATGTAAAAGATCCCTTGACAGTTTGGATTCGATATAAGAGTAGGCCATAGTGTTGCTGTTCGGGCAAAATTCCCCTCATAGCACGACACTGTATGGCATTTGTCCATCTTCATTAGGCCAGTTCGGAACAGAAGAGTAGGAAGTTAAACCCCATTTCATTTCATTTTAGTTCAAAAATGGTTCAATTCCTTTCAGCATTTACAAAGATATGATCAACTGAAAAATTTGTCAACATTTGGGAGTAAAGGTAATAAACTGGTGCTGACTGTAAGAGAATTATAACATCATAAACTGGAGTTGTATCCCTTGTATCATGTTATGGGGCCAACACAATATTCAAATAGCTTATATCTCTGTTGGTATCAGAAAGTCGACATGGTTACTGAGCACTAAAAATGAATTAAGCTTACCTATTTAGCATATATTGTGCGATTAATTCACAATGCTTGGCACTAATTCCTTTTTGCATTATCCAGTTCTTGCAATTCTAAAAGAAATAAAAGAAACCTATTTTGATCCCGATTGTTCCACCTGTTCGTATATATACAGGTAGATGTATACAGTATACCTGTTCGTATATATACAGGTATGTTTTAATCTGGTTGTATATTTAATCTAGTAGAACAGAGGTGGGGACTGAAGTTATGAGATATTGCGTGGTGTAAATTGCGTGTCTAACTAGTAATTACCTCATTATTACTGAGATCTGAGCATGACAGTCCTCAATACTTTTGTATTTGGTTAGTGCCAACAGACTTTATTTGGTAGTGTAAACAGGCTTTATTTGATAATGTAAATGGGCTTTATTTGTTAGTGTAAGCAGGCTTTATTTGATAATGTAAATGTGCTTTATTTGTTAGTGTAAATGGGCTTTAAATAAAGCATGTTTACACTAACAAAAACTTGTTAGTGTAAATGTGCTTTTTATCACATTTCGTTAGTGTGGTGATTTTTATCACTTTTTTGTTAGTGTAAATGTGAATTTTTATCACATTTTGTTAGTGTAAATTGTTATTTCTATCACTTTTTGTTAGTGTAAATTGTTATTATTATCACTTTTTGTTAGTGTAAATTGTTATTTCTATCACTTTTTGTTAGTGTAAATGAGGATTTATATCACATTTTGTTAGTGTAAATGAAATTTTTCATCACATTTTGTAAGTGTAAATGGGGATTTTTATCACATTTTTTCACATGTAAACGGTGGAGGGGTGAGGGGGGGGGGAATAACCTCGGACCTCTCTTTATCTAAGTGGAGCACTGTCTGTACTATATAAATATACATTACTTACTAATATTCCATCTTTGGTACATGAATCTATTATTGGTTGAACAGCTCTATCTAACTCATCAATCGCTACATCACATTCCATTGATAAACGTTGTAGTCGTGATTCTCTACCATTACGTATACATTGATCTATCTGGGGCTGTTTCAATAAAACAATCATTTTATTTAATTCTATTTATCAATTCAGTATTTAACGGAGATAAAGATGTTTATTTAGAATAAGAAATAAACTAAAATATAGGAATATTATTCTTTCTAGTAAATAAAGATGTGTTCCGGACATGATGGCGAATAGTCGAGAAATTAAGACTGACAAAGACTGAATTTTATAAATACATGTAGAATGATTACGTTCCTCAATCATCTGACCAGGGGAAGCCATAACTAGCCTTTATCCATCGAGTTTAAATCATCTACACGTTGCTAGTCTTGTCTGCAATTCCCAAACCTATAGTTACTTTATCTCACTTTAACACAGACACATGAACAGTAGCATCCAATCACAGGTTGTGACACAAACACACCCAAATCAAACATGGTCACCTCCACGGAAACCTTGACATTGAACGAACCTTGAACTTTGCAACTCGATTATCACAGGTAAACAATTTAAGCTGGAAAGCTCGAGACTTGGTATTCGCAATGATCGAGGCATCTGATAGGCTCCCCAGCTGGGTCAGTAGCCAATGGAAGTTAGTGGTGAAATATGCAGGGTATTACGTGAAGGGCTTGATAAGATATACGTAGTTAAAGCAAGATCAAGCCTTCTATTGAAGATATTTTCCATCAGGCTTTAAGCAAATCAGAGTTACCTACCCCTTGTAATTGAAGCATACTCTGATATTGAGCTGCCAGATTATTTTCACTCTGTCTCACACTTTCTTCCTTATTACTCTGTAGCTGACTCAAATTTTGCTGAATAGCTGAAATCTGTTGTTCCAGACTTCCACTAACTGGTTGACTTGTTGCAACATTAGTACCAGGGCCAGGGCCAGGGCTCGGACCAGGACCGAGATGCAGGACAGGTGGTGGCTGAGACATGGTTGTCACGGGAGGTGGTAAGCCAGAGGACTGTGATATCATATGCTGTATCACTGGTTGAGAGGGAGGTCCACCTGGTTGACCCCGCATCATACCTATACCAGGACCAGCACCACCTGGCAATGGTTGCCATGACTGCGTCTGGATCGCTTGTAATGATGGCTGTTGTTGCTGATGTTGATGTTGAACTGAAGGAGAGAGGAAAAACAAAATAAAATAATATACAGAACTAGGAGTTCTAGGTCAGTATTTCTTTAACATGGTCATGTGAGTAATCTAATATAATTAGTTATGTCTACCTTCATCAACAAACGGCATTCTATCAGATTTTATATCAGACATGTTGTAAAATCTTGATCAGAGTTGTCACGGGAGTCATATTCTGGCAGTGTAATTAAATTAAATGGGGGTTTAACATCCTACGAATTCAATCTGATTCAAACACAGATTCTGTTTCGTTTCATTTCTTATAGTTCAAAATTTTGTTTTACTTGTCTTTACTACACCAGGATATGGAAGATTTGTTACATAACCCGCGTTCTGGCTGATGTGAGGGATTAGCCAATGGAATCTGTTACGGTGAGTTTTCGGCATGAGCACAAAACTGTAGGTAACCCACTTGAAACATTAACGCTGATTGGTAAATCAAATTTCCGATGTCATAGGGTCAAAAGCCGCTTGTATGACGCCTGATGCGACCTTCCACTACAATCGGTCTGATCTTCATGTGGTGTAGGTCATCGAAAGAATAAAAATAACGAAACAAAATATAAATGTGTATTTTAATCAGATTGAATTGTGATATGACAACATCAGATGAGATAACGCTTGTTGTAGGAGGTTTATTCGATCAGTGGTTGTTAATTGTGATATAACAACATCAGATGAGATAACGCTTGTTGTTAATTAATTACAATAGTTTGATAAAACGCAAAAACATAATATGGAACACAATTATTATATTAAACATATATTATGCAAGAGCTAAATCTGACTATTGCAGGTCTTTCTTTAGGCCTTAAATGTTATATGAACTATTAATTAGACATTAATTAACAAGACCATAATCAAATTTTGATGGCATTGGATGTCTAGGATTTTAAGTAGATTAGAACGGTTAGGCCATGTAATGATTTAATTTTAAATGAAAAAACTAGGCGAGGCTAAGACTCGAATGACCAGTACTGTCAAAATAAAGTAATTTGAATGAAATTTTCAATATATTCATTTTTCATTATCTATTTTTGAAATATTATAGCAAAAACATCCAGCTCCTTAACTAAATCTTACATTATGTCCCTTTAATTAAAGCAATGATTCGTTGAGGATTGATAATGTTAAGAGATCCCTCAATGAAATGTCTCTTTGATCTCAACAGTAATAATAGTACTTGTGTCCCATATTATGTGTGTATATATGTGTGTCAATGTCGTTTAAAGAAGATACAGTGCTTTGGTTATAAGATATATAGCAGCCATTGTAAGTACAGCTTAACTGTGTTAAACATCAAACTCAGTTGAATTATTTAAAGAAAATTTGAAAGTTCATTTGTTTAATTTTGAAAATAAGTGATCAAGTTATTACAAGTAGTGTGTACAGAGTGGAAAGTGTACATGGATGGCAACTTGAGACTTGAGCATGAATTTGTGGATGGAACCAGTGAACATTATTATCATTTTTATATACATTACATGTAGACATTCAACCATGTTATAATATACACAGTGTAGACATTCAATCATGTTATAATATACACAGTGTAGACATTCAATCATGTTATAATATACACAATGTAGACATTCAATCGTGTTATAATATACACAATGTAGACATTCAACCATGTTATAATATACACAGTGTAGACATTTAACCCTGTTATAATATACACAATGTAGACATTCAATCATGTATAATATACACAATGTAGACATTCAATCATGTTATAATATACACAGTGTAGACATTCAATCATGTTATAATATACACAGTGTAGACAGTCAACCATGTTATGATATACACAGTGTAGACATTCAACCATGTTATAGTATACACAGCACAGACATTCATCCATGTTATAATATACACAGTGTAGACATTCAATCGTGTTATAATATACACAGCACAGACATTCAACCATGTTATAATATACACAGTGTAGACACCCCATCTATATACACAATTCATATACATGTACCTTCATTCAAATTAAAGAGGGAGAGACGAAACGCCCACTAGACACAAACTAGATCATTTCAGGAGAAACATAAGGTTCATTTTTATTTCAATAATTTACTTGGGTATGGGGTTCTTTAACAGTTCCAGGAAAACAGATGACCCAGAGAAAACCCACAAGGTTGGACAGGCGACCCTAAAACGTACGTGTTAAACCATTCAGACAACTAATCCCTGTCATTCAAATTAAAATAAAATGACAACATGCACATGCTCCACATTTTTCAACCAATGAAATTGTCTTTAGTCATGATGGAAGAGAATTAACGAAAAAGGAGTTTTTTCGAATTCAAACCGCCCTGCAAAACCTATAGAGAGAGAAAAATTGGTTTTAACATCGACTCAACGCAAACTAGGTCATTTCGGGACTAACATATGTTCAATTTTATTTCAATAATTCGCTTGCGCGTAGGAGTCTTTTAACAGTGGGGAGGAAACCGAAAGACCCGGAGAAAAACCATGAGGTTGGACAGACGTCCCTACTCCTTGTCACGTACAACCGAGGAATCAAAACCACACCAGTTGACTCAATGACAGACTTTATGCTAACCATTCCCCCCCACCCCCCCCCCGAGAACCAAATTGGACCACTGTTTGACTAATATTCCATTTAGAGATTCAACTGTACTGGTCATCCTGCTCGTTATTTGATAGAAAAATGTAACAGAGAATATTTTGTACTGATTTGTTTATTTGTTCCATTAAAGCAATAGTTGCATTTTTTTCTTCTAAGAAAGTCAGAACCTAATTATTTCTATTAATGCTTAATTGGTTGTCAAACCATTATTACACAATTATAGGAATCATTCTAACACTTGAAATAAAATTGGCTTGTTATAAACTGACCTGATGGTTTTATTCCCCAAGTTCAAAACGTTACCTACCCCGAGTCCGAAATGTTGCGGAGTCAGAAAGGTCATCAGTCAGAAATGTCATGTAATCTTCTAAACCTGTGACAACAACCTACGTTATACAATATTTATCACATGCATAAAGAGATGGGGGGGGGGGAACTAGTCATTTTGGGACTAACACATTGTTTGTAGGGGTCTTTAGTTGTGGGAGGCCCTCTGAGGACCCATGAGGTTAGCTAGGTGATATTACCATTTGTCACATACAAGTGTGGGATCTTGACTCAATAACAAACCTAATGATCTAAAGTGCATACTGCACATGTTCGTTAACTCATTAGCGCGCCACCACCCCAACCCCACCCTATACATATAGAAATGTATTCTTAAAATATTGTTTTAAAGTTTACAACATCAAGCGCAACATAAACTTTCAGTGTGACCTGGTGTCCAGACCTCATCTCCATTGTATATTCGATTAGATTACAATAGAAATAGGCAGCGCAAGCTGGTAACCATGGCAACCAGCAACGAAAGGAATAAAATGAAAAACATAATACCATATTAAATATTTCTAAGCTACAACATAACACATCAATGACAATGGGCACCAGAACCTGGTAACCATAGTGACCATTGAACAAAACATATCAATGGGCATAGTACCCTGGTAACCATAGCGAATAGTAACAAAAGGGTTATTATATATATATATATACATGGTATTAAATATTTCTAATCTAAATAAAAAATTACATGAAAATATTTATAATGTGTAGTTTACCGTAGTGTGGTCTATTTTCTCCATCTATGTTACTATAGTTACGTGACATCATAACAGATGACATCATTGGTTCGTCACCTGTTTTTAAATATAACAATCAATTACAAGGAAAGTAAGTCTTCCCTTGCGTACATAAAGACAGTCATATGCCAAACGGCACATAGCTTAATTTTTCTACTTTTGTTTTCTTTTTCAATTAATACAAAATAAATAGTGTAACATATGAAAATACAATTTTATTTATGAAAGAAGTTTATGGTACGGAATGAAATGGGGTTTAAGGTCCTACTGTACTACAGCGACTGGGCTAATAAAGATGGGCATATGCCATACAGTGTGCTATGAGGGAAATTTTGTCGGGACATCGGTGCTATGACCTACTCTTATTTCAAATTCCAACTGTCACTGTATCTTTATGTGTAAGTACATTGAATCCCCAATCGTCTAAAATACAAAACTAGAATTAATCAACTGATAACTTTGAGAGAAACCTTAACAAAATATCGCTTTAATCCATATTGTTTTTGTGTTTATTATGTTTTTGTGTTTATTATGTGTGTCACTCAAAGAAATAGTGATTGTAGTTGAATCTTAAAAACTTGTCAGGCAGTAGGGCCTACTGTAGTTGTACATGTATGTCTGCCATTTATAACTTTGTCTCAAACCATGCGTGAGAGAGACAGAACATCCATTTGACACAAACTAGGTCATTTTGAGACTAACATATGGTTCAATTTTACTTCAATAATTTGGTTATGTGTAGGGGTCTTTAACAGTGGGAGCAACCCCATGAGATTGGACAGGGAACCCTACTCCTTGTCCCATACAAACAGGGAATCGAAACCTCTCCACTTGACCCAATGACACATCTTTAAATCATTTAGCCACCCAAGTGACCCCCCAACCCCCCTTACACCATAGGACAATTGGGAAATGGCCTGAAAACTTGGTCAAAGCAATAATTGATAACCAGGCCAATCAAAAATAACAGCTGTATAGAAAACAATTACTGTACTTTTAATGGAGGCTACGTTTCTACAATGATCCTTTTGTCATTTTCAAGCACAACCCAATTATTTTGTCTATTTACTACCCAGCTAGTTGCATAACTCATTATGTTATAACCACAAAACCACCATGGTCTGCCCTTTAACAATAACTATGTAAGCAGGTATGCCTCTCACTTTAACAATAACTCTATGTAAGCATGTCAATATGTCATTAACTTGGTAGCCCACTAACCCAGGTAATAATAATAATAATAATATTACACTTTATACAGCTGTTGTCATGGCAGGCAGTCGGACAATAATGGGGTTAAATCTTCACTCAATAAAATAAAAAAAAACAGGTCATTTCGAGACAATCACCCAAGCTGAAGTAACTAGAAACCGGTCAGCAGTAAATTTTGGTGTCAATTGCCATTTTGTAATTATCTGATCAAAACATCTGTTAAAAAACCTAACCTGTATCATTGACAAAGTTTTAAGATTAGGCGAAATAACCGCGAAACCTGATTAGTGATAGGTTTTGTTCTGAGCATGACCTCAATGCTTCACATTAAATTTGAAACAAAAAATCTATTAAAAACTGCAGCCCCTATCACATTTCACAAGCTTTCAGGAAAAGGGTCACTTCTGGAACGAAAGTCTGATACACACCAAAATCAAACTGAATCGAAATCTTTCGATCTGTAAGATAAATATTAAGTTTCATCTGATATTATGGTCTATGGAGGGTCCACGAATTCTGTACAAATGGCTAGGCTATTTCAAGACTATCACCATCACCAAGGATGTCACTAGAAACTGACAAGCTACAAATTTGTGTGTTGATTTCCTGCTATAAATACTGGTAGTTATAATTCATAAATATTCACACATTGTTTAACTGCGAAGTGTTAATGAATGAATGAAATAGATTTAACATCCTACTTAGCTGAATCAACCGATTAACGATGTGTAGAATCGAACCCATGCCACTTGACTCAATCACAGAGCTTATGATCTGAAGTACTAGCGTTTAAACAACCCAACGACCACGACTTTAATTTTTTAGGCGCAATTATTCCTATCATGAGAGAGAGAAATGAAATGGGGTTCAACGTCCTACTTTTTTGCTCCGAACTGGGCTAATGAAGATGGACATATGCCATACAGTGTGCTATGAAGGAAATTTTGCCTGGACAGCAGCACTGCGGCCTACACTTATATCGAATTCCAACTGTCAAGGGATCTTTTACGTGCACGCCAATGTGTACACGGGACATCCGTTTTTCATCATCCAAACGACTAGCCAGCTGTCCTTGTCAGGCCCTCCGTCCTGCATCACTGACAGGGGGAACCACACCGGATAATCTGGATGAACTTTCTCAGTCAATGCAGGAATCGAACACCTGACCTCCAGGCTAGCGAGCCAGCATCTTACCCACCGTGATCCCCCATGAGAAAAAGAGAAATGGGATTTAACGTCCAATTAACACAAACCAGGTCATTCCAGGACTAACATATGGTTTAATTTTATTTCATTAATTTGCTTGCACGTCAGGGTCTTTAGCAGTGGGAGGAAACCGGAGGACCCAGAGAAAACCCACATGGTTGGACAGGTGACCCTACTCCTTGTCATGTACAACCAGAGAATTGAAACCATGTCAGTTGACTCAAAGACAGACTTTATGATACAGCACGCACACGTGTTAACCATTCGGCCCACCAACCCCCTCCCCCTCTGCGAATGATACAATCAGTTGGTTTCATTGGTGAAATACAATACAATGAGCTTTAACATCGTATTTTACTATACTAGACAGGCCAATGAAGACTATGGACAAATCTTATATCAAGTGATTTTTTACGTTTAGAAGGAATCTGTACAGGGGACCGCAATTGGTGAGGAAACTTAGTACCATAATATCAGTCAAAATTAAACCTACATGTACTGAACCGATTGGTCTGTTTCACGAAATTTTAACTAAGATAAAATCCACATTTTAGTAATTTGATTGGATAATATAAGATTGATTTTAGTGCTTAGCCAATCAATATTGAAGTATCTACTAAAATTTGGATTTTATCTTTAGTTAAGATTTCGAGAATCAGAGCCCAATGTGATACAAGGAAAATTTTGCTCAGCCAGCTGCAAATTCTAACTATGGAGGGTTCCTTGACATGCAATCCAAGATACATGTACACAATGGACATGGACTAGAGCCGCCATGCTGCACCATTGACAAGGGGAATTCACAATAATATTGATGCATGTACATGTAAATCCTAGAGAACTGAGTTTGAACTCCATATTCCCTGGTTAATGTGCTATCTACTGTGGCCCCTGTTAAAGAGATATTATGAAGATGAATTAAATTAAACTTACTGACTCGTTCTGAGTTCACCTTGTACTGGTAATAACTATAATATTCACCGCCAAATAAAAACGCAAATCTTGGATTATCCTTCTGCTTCGATTTCGTCATATGTTCAAATTCTGGTCCATTTCTCGCCACAAAGTTGGCTAACTTGTCAATTATATTCTTCTGTTCCTGATCTGTAATTAAAGTGTAAAATTTGGAAACATATATAAATGTGGGTTGCCCGGCAAAGAGACACACCTCGGAGAAACATATTTATTCTTTTCTAGGTAATGAAGGCATTAAAAGAGACACAGAGAGAGAGGCAAAGAGAGAGAGAGAGAGAGACAGAGAGAGAGAGAGACAGAGAGAGACAGAGCGAGAGAGAGATGGGTTTAACATTAGCTGGACACAAACTAGGTCATTTTGGGACTGACATAATGGTTCAATTTTATTTCTTTAATTTACTTGTGCATAGAGAGAGAGAAATGGGGTTTAATGTCCAATCGACACAAACTAGGTCATTTTGGGACTAACGTACGATTCAATTATATTTCAATAATTCGCTTGTGCATAGGGTTTTTTAGCAGTGGAAGGAAACTGGAGGACCCAGAGAAACCCAACGAGGTTGGACAGACGACCCTACTCCTTGTCACGTACAAGTGGACAATCGAAAACCATGCCAGTTGACTCAATGACAGACCTTATGATACAATGCCCAGGCTCTAACCATTCATCCATGCAACCCTAACCCATATATCAAAAGGTACATGTAGGTAATCTCCAGGTTTGGATTTAAAAATTGCACACAGGGATCCCAAATTTACTTTGTGTTTCATGTAGATTGATCTACCATGGATCCCCTGTTTGTAGGTACATGTATGACTATGAGCAATACAACAGAAGGTATATTCACACCTGAATCATATCCCAGTTACACATCAAATCATATCCTATTTACACTGGTAACTGATTACACAATAAACAACACTGTAGTAATGTGAGAGAATTCACACCTGTATTCAGGTGTGGTAATAACAGGTTGTTTATCTGGGGTTTTGGGTCTGTTTTGGTCGAGGAAGTTCCTCAGGAAGTTAGGGAATGGGTGGTAATATAAACATATGCTCACACTCGCCATTGGAACATTTATAAAAATGTTCACAGTTATAATTATCAAGTTTCAAATTAAACGTTAATAATGAGTTATAATTATCAAGTTTCAAACTAAACGGTCATGGGTGTTGGTTTTAACACCTGACAAAGAGATCCAACAACTGACTAATTAAATCAATCAGTGTTTGACACCTTTTGATTGGTTTCTCTACACCTACACCTAAACCAGTAGATCACAATGCTGATTAGACGTTAACCATTTAACAATTAAACATACATGTACATTATCGGAGATTAGATAAAGAGCTGGCCAGTTCTCACTACATGTACGTAGTTAAAACTAGATAATGTAAAGGGAATATTCTGAAAATTTCATTCAAATTGATCCACTCTGAACCGAGAATTTAGCGATTGATTTTTTGGCCTAGCCTACACGTAGATCATCATTACTAAAAAACATAGTCTTGATTATCCATTTTTGAATTTAATCATCAACGAGCGTTGAGCAGATTGGATTTAAATCCAGTGAAAATCGATCACATAAGATGACATTGAGAGTTGATTATGGTCTGGATAAGTTAATTAATGTCTAATTAATAGTTTATATAACATTTCAAGCCTAAATAAAGATCTGCAATAGGCAGATTTAGCTCTTGCGTTATGTATGTTTAACATACATGTATCTTCAGTACTGTTTTAAGACCTGGGGCTATATAATAACAAAAATTTTAAACTAAAATATTTTTCAAAATACAGCCATTTCATTGGCTGGCAAGATCTATAATAAACCCAAAAACATAATATAAAACACAAGTACTATTTTAATTAAAGCGACGTGTCATTGAGGGATTTCATAAAGTTATCAATACATTAATTCTAGTTTTGTATTTTAGACGATTGGGGGGTTCAATGTACTTACACATAAAGATACAGTGACAGTTAGAATTTGATATAAGAGTAAGCCATAGTGCTGCTGTCCGGGCAAAATTTCCCTCATAGCACACTGTATGACGAATGCCCATCTTCATTAGCCAAGTTGGTGTAGAACAGTCGATTGTTTTCCATATTGTATTTTTGTGTTTATGACGTGGATCAATTGCCGAACACCGCTCAAAGAAGAGCTACAATATTTAGCAGGAATTTAACCCTTTTAACCCTTAGACCATTGGGCCACACATCCTTGGCATTTGTATTGTGCCGTGTTCGTGATGTTGGCAGTTTCCTGGGCAGTCCCGCTTACTATCTGTTAGAATGTGCATAAATCTATTATTAAAGATGCATTATGTAAGATTTAAATAAAGCACTGGCCATTCTTGCTATAATAATAGATAATGAATAATGAATATATTGAAAATTTCATTCAAATTACTCTATTCTGAGAGAAGATATTAGCCTTTGAAGGGAGCCTTTGAAGGTTTGACAAGATGTGTGCATTGATTGTGATCACTGGACTGGTTGTTTGAAGCTTAGCTTCACTAAACCATTTTTAAATTGAATTATTAAATGGCCAAATCGTTGTAAACTACATGTAGTTAATATCAGAGATAGCATCAAGAGTTAAATATCGTCTTGTCATGTTAATAAATGTCTAAATAATAATTTATGTAACATATAAGGCCTAAAGAAACCTGCAATAGGCAGATTTAGCTTTGGTATAATGTATGTTTAAAATTCTAGTGAAGGTTTGGTGTCTAAGCATAGAGTAATACGTGCACTTTATTGAAGATCATTAGTCAAGCGTCACAATTTTGTAATGTGACAGCTACTAGGGCTGTCTGACTACCCTTGTGGGGTTTTTTTCCTGGGTCTACCTATTGTTTAAAGACCTCTGCACATAAGTTAATCATTAAAATAAGGATATCATATATCCCCCCCCCTCCCTCCCTTTGAATGAACTAGAAAGATGGTGAGTGTGAATACATAGGACACTAAATATACTGAACTACCATGCAATGTTTAGGACCTAATGCAACATTATATAATAATGACAACAGATCCAGTAGGCCTACATTATATTTGCCTCAAAGGGGGTTGCAATTTTGGAGAGGTTTAATAAATTAAAAAATATCAATCAAGTGACATGGTCATGGAATCGACTTATACGAAAAATCTATTGTCATCGATTCGCAATGTATGAGGACTGAATTTCAAAACTTTAATGAGTACCCCACATTGTCATCAATGCATTGCCATTTGCTTTTAGTCTGACCGGCATAATTGTCGGAAAACTATGCTTTCGCATTCTCAGTTTCTGACCGAGTTACAGACCAGTTTCATCAAGTTTAGTTATAGTAAAGGCCTAGACAAGAAAGAGTGGGATTTTCCTATACACTTACCATCGGGTGGATTCGGGAGATCCATGATAAAGTTTTCTTCTTACACAATTAGTTAGAGTTTCCGGGTTACACCGATGTTATTTCCATTAAGACATTTTCCAAAACTTCCATGTTGTAATTCTTGAAATTAGGTCAACAATGACTTCCAGTTCCGGTTACGCATACGAAACTTTCCTTGAAATCTTGGAAATGAAAAACATAAAATTAAAATCCCTCTCTGCCCTAGATTTGGTTACCGTACTCTCAAATTTAAAAAAGAAAAACAGTTTAATTCAAATTTCAAGGAAACTAAATTAAATTTCATTTTGTTTATTTACCGTCACCCGGTTTCGCATTATGTGGGTTAATATATGCAGCCTCGTTCCCGATTTTCTGTGTTGGAGGCTATGGTATAGGAAAATGGAGTTTGGTTTGCGCGAAGCACTGCAATAAATGCGAAAAATCAAGATTTGCTTAGCATGGTGAGTAGAAATTTGACTATAATTTTAAAACTAAGCATATTGCGGACAAATTGCATTGATTGTCACGCTGATCTAAGTTCTGTCTCTTGCATGAAATTACACTAGAAAATTCCGTCAAGCGGGTATGATGTAAACAACTCCACGCCACACTATAAACATTATTTGATTGGTCCATATTGGGGGTAAAAAGGTCAAATAATAGATTATAAACATGACTCATTCTCCACGTCGCGTGCTGATGTATATATATATATAAAAGTGAGCTTGGCGCTGTGTTCAGTCGTGAAACGAAACATCAGTGCGATAACAATGGAGTAGTTGCTAGTTTTAAAGAAGCCACTCAGGCTAAGTGTTATGGGTTGTACCGTTAAGATAACAGAACGACAGAAATCAAAAAGAAATTGATAACGACGACGACGGACACGTTCCTTTGTTTTGAAGATCAATCAGTTTTTACGGATTATCGAACTTATTAATTTAGTTCAACTTCTAGAAATCTGAAATCGAAATCAAATATGAGGACGGTAAGTGAAAAATCATTTATTTATTTAATGTAAACAATAGTCAGTGACTATGATTGAACTATTTTAATTATTGAACGGAACAGTGTCCCCAGTGCATAAAGTAAAGCCTGGGTGTTGGACGCTTGCATCTCAAACATAAACACTGCAGACTGTCAAACCGTTATCAACAATAACAAAGCGTGTCTATTTTTAGTAACAGTCTCGGGCTTACCTCAGTCAGTCAGTCAATCAGAAATAGCTTCTAGAATGTTTCCAACTATTTCAAGTTCTATTCATATCTGTTATAAACGGGATCACACTTGCATGAATTACTAAAAATATTTATTTACAAATTCCGACATTAATACTGAACACCAGTTTTATTGCACACCAAGAATATACTTAACTTTGTCACACTAACCTTGTAAGTTGATTTCGGCATTTAACTTTTGGAACAAATCCAGATATACTCTTGCTGATGGCTTTCCATCAGTGCATCAAAATCAAAAGTTTGTTTTATGACAGTTTGTTAAATAAAAACAATTGTTATGTATTAATTTATTCTTCTATAAAAAAATACCACATTATGTATTTGTTTTGATAATTATTTGATAAAAATTTTAACGTTATGGTGGTGCACTAGATATATAGGACTGATTTAGTTATTTTGGAAGAGTCTGAAACATGCTAGGGCCTAAACCTTGAGAAAACCCTATTTTTAGTGTGGTTGGCGCTAAGTCCCCAAATTCTACAATTCTACGCTACCTGACTAGTTTAATACAATATATACTTGCCTAAGTTATATAGTTTTAAGTAATTGACTTGATTGTTGAGTCGTTTTTACACCCGAACAATGAGTTAATCTGATTATGTAGATAAAAAGTAGCAATGACTTGCAAATGGCTTGTTATTTATAACTGAATCTTCCACACAAGTTAAGTGGCGTTTAATTTGTATACAGGTACCTACATCGTTTCGTGTAAACCCCACTTAACAACAGCTACCCTGGGAAATCAAGGACTGATCCTTTTTTCAGCTGCAGGGAGCGCGAGACTGAAAAAAGTCTACGGCTTAAAACTCACTTTTACCAACATAAAAATAGATAAAATACCTACAGTATATCAGTCTAAAGAATGAATTATTTGAAAGAGATTCACATTCAAAAATGAAACAATGCATTTGAATTGCTCACTTAAATCAAATGAATCTATTGTTAAAGAGAGTCACCTGAGAGAATATTGGATGTAGGCTATATACATACAAAGGGATGGGTTAAATAGAGCCTAGAGGTCAGGTGTGTGTTTTAAAATGGAATTATGAACAATTCATTAATAAATTATAACTTATGGAAAAACAGCAACAAAGTAGTACTAATTTATTTGGACAATGTTTCGAAGGGTATTCTCTTAACCTGTGATAAAGCTGATACAATAATTCTAAGTAAATTAGTAATACAAAAAATGTGAAGCGAATATAATCTACATTTAAAAGAAAAAAATTATAACAAATCATGAAACCATACATGACAACAAGATCAAAGGACTAAATATTAGTTTTTTATTTAATATGTACTTGAACACTTTCGTTAAATGTGATCAGTAATTCCTATTCAGTTTTATTGTTTCACTCAGTATAAACTAACCAACCCTGAATAAATCATGATTTGTCATAAACGACTGGGAAAAATAATTCTGACGAAATTGAGTACCAATATAAGTAGGCCTACCAATCCTCTAACCTTTGCCTTTGGCCCAGTGCCTTAATTTATTTTTAGTGATTCAACAAAATTGTACGAATATTTCTATAGTTTCTGCAATTTATAAAAACTTTCGTCAGACTTTATATTATAATTGATAAAGTTGGCATCTTGTCGGCATATATCTACGTAATGATGAAACTTTTGAAAAGCTTCTGTCATGGGCTATTTTTAGCCGAAACGAAAGAAAAACCACGTATCGGAAAATTGGCGGACGTAATAATCGGGAAATATTATGACAATCGAAACAAGGATATAAATAAATAATGAGATTCATACGTCACAATATTGTGACTAATAAATATACCCACACTTTCGAGAACAGGAGACGGGTGGGCCAACTATTTCGGGTAGCCAATATTAATAAATTCGGCCTTCCCTAAACTACATAATAAATGTTCTGGTAGATTCCTCGCCTAGATATTATTATTATTAAGCTAAAAGTTACGCACGATTAAATTATCAAAAAAGAAAACATAATAATATACAATCTCTCAAAGAACTTGATTAAACGTTACATAAAATTTAGGCCGCTCGAAACGCTTGGACGGTTTCCAACCAAAGTCGAGAAAAGTCGGTTAAATTTTATTTCAATGGAAAGAATTCGTAAAGTCAACCCCCAGCAACGCACCGCACAGTCTTGCATGCCTGGTGAGATATGAGAGGTCATGTGTTGTCAGGCATGCTAATGGTATCCTTACTGTACGACATAATCTGACCAATCCACGCAATCATTACATCAGTTCCACCAACCCTGACATCATTTTCATCCAATCAAAATGCTTATTCGGCAGCAGAGCACTTTGCATTTACAAGACAGCTTTGAGCAGCATAAGTTTTACGATCGTCAACAAGGCACAAGTGAAGCAATAAGTGCAAGCCAGCGAAGCACCCAAGTGGAACGAACAATTATTATCCTTACATTGAACACTATTGCTAATAAATAAGTAGACCTGTTGTTAATTAAAGCTCATTAGTCATTAAGTGGCTATTGTAATGATTTCGACTTCCATGCAGTTTTTTGACAATTGGCTTCAATTTACAGTTTTGAGAAGGTATTGAACCAAATTGTTTTGATCTTGTAATCTTCAATGTCAAGTGTCGCTCGTATGAATACGTTGATCTCTGTTATCGGGCTCATGTTGTTTTATCTCTGTGAGCTAAGGATAATATCTAGATTTGTCCAGCTGTGTCGTAGATAATTAGCACTCCAGTCTATAAGCTTTTGTTCAATATAAAAATAGGTATTTTTACCCGAGGTTTCAATATCCCAATGACAGTCCGCTTTCATCTGTCGAAGTGTGTAGATCGCTGCCTACTCGAGGCTTATGAGTGACAACCCGAAGTTTACTACTGTGGTGTCTAACTTAGGCTTACAACTGAAAGACTTGACAATTATTTTATTTTTCTGTTAGAGATTAGGCCTACATATTTCTACTTCAAGATGAAGATGACACAGGTGTGCTTTGACTTTGTTTTATTTTTAGTTTTTTCAACCATAAAAAATTTCAAACCAATGCATATAGGCATAGTCAAAGGGTTGTGATAATTTTAGGTGAAGTGTGGCCGTGTGTTTCACACACTTAAACTTTTTATGATAATCATAAATTAACGCAGTTATTTTAAGATAAAATTGTTCCTTGCAGTTTTCACCTACTTTAAGTACTTAACAAATACATTTACACTAAAAATCTTGGCATTCAACTTAGATTTAGATTTTCTTGTGTACTGGTAACTTTAAAAAAAAACAACCCAACACTGGAAATTACTTTATGAAAAGTTTGATCATCAGGTAGTTCTGTGCCAACAAAATGACATCATATCTATAAATAATAATTTGCTGATTTTTTTACCAACTGTACTTTCATTTCAGCAAATGATGCAATAAGCTTATACACATTTGGGTTTAGGGGATCATGAATTTATTGGTGTTTATTTTATATTTTAGTTTGATGAAAAGATACCAACGCGGCCGAGCCGACCGAACAGTTTGGAACTTGATAATTGCCTTACAATGGATAACGAATGCTTCTTCCCCGACTTTGTGAATAATAACACGACTCCACCCCCGCAACAGACACGAAATAGAAAACGAAAAAGGAGGGCAGCAGATATTCCGGTTAAAAAATTTAATGGTAGGTATTTCATTGAAGTCTTTAATCAACAAAAAAAAAACATTTTATCTTCAGCTTTATTTTCAGACTTAATTACCTCCCATTGTTGAATGACACCATTACATGTATACTATGCAATAATCTAAATGTTTTAAAGGGGGCCTGCTTACTGGGCCAAACTTCCCTTATAGTACGCTGCATGGCCTTGGTGTACCCCATTTGATTTCATTTTAAAATGAAAACTATTTTACTATGCATTATTCCAAATGTTGCACACAATACTTGTTTTTCTTTCAGATTTGTACAAAGCTACTGGAGAAATTTTAGGACATGGTGCATATGCTGCTGTCCAAACATTTGTTAATTTGGCCAACCAAAAAGAATACGCAGTCAAAGTTATTGAAAAGAAACACAATTTGAATCGAAGTAAAGTCTTCAAAGAAATAGAAATTTTCCATTCCTGTCAGGGCCATGAGAATATTTTAAATATGGTGGAATATTTTGAAGAAGAGGAACAGTAAGTAGAATTTGTTTTTTTATTGTTTTGAAAACTTTTTATCGGCCTTTCAATTTGGTCTCTTGATAGGGTGAATTTAAATTAGTTCAAAGAATGCATATTAGTGTATTCGACTAAATAAACGTACTTGCGAGTTTACATCTGTTATTGTATCAATTAAACAAAATTACTGTTGGTGACAAATTCATTTAGAATTACTTCTCTTAGACATCATAACTGCCAATAATTTCTAACAAAAGCAGAAATAACTGGCAATATTTACTGGCAATAGAAGTAATTAAACCAACATTGATGCAGCTTAGTTTTACGGAGACCCTTTCAATAATAATTTATAAAACTGTGTCTATATTTATATATAATTTTATGTCAATTTGATTTATTTCAGATTTTATTTGGTTTTTGAAAAAATGGAGGGTGGAACTTTATTAGCGAACATTGAAAGACGGGGACACCTGACGGAGAGAGAAGCCAGCTTAGTGATCCGTGATATCGCTAAAGCCTTGGATTTTCTTCACCAGAAAGGGATTGCCCACAGGGACCTAAAACCAGAAAACATTCTTTGTCTGAAGGCTGATGAGGTAGGTTTAAATCTTTGTAGCCTTTAAATTTGAAAGGATCTTAGTTTTATTGTTTTGTGTTGAAATTCTTCTATTGCGGAAAACAAGCAGTTGTCTTGTTAATTTTGTGAAGATTTTTATTTGTGTATGGTACAAATAATGCCCAGAATTGTTTTTCTTTGCTGATAGTCGCAGTCAATAAGTCTCACAGTAACACTTTGTTCTTCTGAATATTTTTGAAATATTTGAAATTTTTTGCAAAAATTATTTTGATTTAAAGTTTTTAATTTTTATTATCTTTGTATTTCAGGTGACACCAGTTAAAATATGTGATTTTGATTTAGCGAGTGGCATTCCTTTAATGACCGACCAAGATGCAGATAGCGTTAAAACCCCAGAATTATTAACCCCAGTTGGTTCCGCAGAATATATGGCCCCAGAAGTGGTTAACGCATGGATTGGTGAATCTTTTTCCTACGATAAAAAATGTGACTTATGGAGTTTGGGAATCATATTGTAAGTATGAATTATATTTTTATTTATAAGGATTTCAGATAGCAATTAGATTCTACACGTAGCTCTGATTTTATAAAGTGACCTTCTAGATGTGGCATTTCTGGAAGCATTTTAAGCATTTCCTCAATTCCTATGCAGTACTGTACTGATGTGAAACTATCTCTATAAAACAATCATATTTAAACGCCTCCATTAAAATTAAAAGAATCTTGACAATACCTTATTGTGGTTTTATTGTATTTTTCCAGGTATATTACCTTATGTGGTTATCCACCTTTTTATGGTCAATGTGGTGAAGATTGTGGCTGGGAGAGAGGAGAAGCTTGCACTGATTGCCAAGAAAGGTTATTTTTACGTATTCAGGAAGGAACTTTTGAATTCCCTGATGTTGAGTGGAGTTGTATATCTGAAAAGGCCCGGGATTTAATTCGACATCTGTTAGTACGTGATCCAAGATCCCGCTTTTCAGCTGCTCAAGTTTTATCCCATCCGTGGATTTCCCAGCCCCCTGCAGCCACGCCCCTTGCTACTCCACATGTACTTACCAGGTATGTACCAGGTCAATTTCTATATAAATCATAAAATTATCAAAATGGTGCTACCCTGACTAAATCGCTTAAAACTTTGTTGTTGACAACAGAAAAAGAAGATACAATTTGTTAGTCCCAAAATGACCTAAATTTTGGTGCTGCCTGGCTAAATATATTAAATGTTACTGTTTTAAGTCGACACAGCAACTCGTAATTAGATGCAACCTCTCTGGATGATGTTAGTGACATCATCAGTCTGAAAAATGATTCGAATATGTTTTTCAATATGTTCATGAAATATGTCTGCTGAAATAATTCATACTGTTTTATCATTCGCTCGTTTATGGAATTTATTGTTATCTTGTACAAAAAACTTATAAAATTTTTCCTTTTTGTCTTTTCAGAAATAATAGTACCAAAGATCTGGAATCGTTTGCTGATGCTGCTATCTCCATCAATCGTATGATGCAACAGCACATGATGATATCGGAAACTCCACGATTTTATGTCGGCGACGAGCGAGATATTAGTGAAGAGGACGACAGCAGTATTGATCCTGATGTGTTTGATCGTAGTATGCGATTATCGCCCCCAGGAAGTTCGAGCCTTGCCAAGCGACGAGTTGCATTTCAAGATAAAAACAATATGTTTGGTTCAAGCACGAGTGGAGATAGCGTGTCATTCCCGAGTTCTGGTAGCTGGTCGTAAAAACATTAACACAAATTGAAAATATATCACAAACTTTACGAAAGTGTAATCCTCAAGAAACAAAATAGCAAGTCACCTTTCATCAAATGTCAGCCTTGTCTTTCATAATAATATAGATATCAAAAAGACGAAAGGTAAAATATAATATAAAATAATAATTAATCTACTATGACCTCAGCTATATGTGATTAGTGATAATTCCAAATGGATTTAGTATAAAAAAAACAAAAAATAGTCATTGAGGAAAAAAAATATATAATATAATCGAAAGATGTTTGTGCAAAAGCAAAAAAAAAATAATAATTCAGTATTTTATTTGTCATTGTTTTTACATGACTGACTTCCATCGTTTTATAATGTTTATACTTTAATACTATTTAATAAAAAGTTTGCGTATAAAGTTTCAACTTCCGCTAATTTTTAGAAATGGGAGTAAGGACGGAATAAGTGCTACCCATTTAAAATGTTATATTCTTCTAGTCGGGTGATAAATGCAGGTGGTTGTTGGAAAAAAAAATCTAGGTTTTGTTTATCGAAATGTTTTAGGATTTGTTTCAAGTTTAAAAACATTACGAGACCAATCTTTTGATATCTCTGACAGTCGACCTCCTATTCACTTCTTGCGCCATTTCAGCGAGAGGGTTTTAGTTCATCTTTTTGATGAGGTTAGTTTTGTTATTCGTTGTTTTCATTTGTTCTAATAATTTCATGTGAAATCCCCATTTTTAGCATTACCATGTCTTCGTCATATAACATCAATTTATACTCAAATCTGATTGGTTAGATCAATTTCTTATACTCAAATCTGATTGGACTAAAAATTCAAAAATGATCATTCCATATTATATATTATGTATATATAAAACAAATATACTCAATTCATATAAACTTAAATGTTTTGTATCATATCAAAAAAAAAATAAGTATGTCGAGACCGATCTCCCGAAATAGTGTTAAAATCTGCTAAAATAAAAAAACAATTTGGACTCATTATCTCACCATGTACGGGAGAGGACAGATCAGCTCAATATCGCGATGGGTTTATTTTATATATTAAATACGCGATTTTTTTTTTTTTTACTTTAAAATGGCCATTGGCATAATGAAAAGAGACACTTCAAAGTCGATAATAAAGGGCCAGAGTTTTCCACAAATGTCGGCTGGGATCGAAATGTCCCGAAAAAAACTGTGATATGAATACTGTGTATTTTAGTCAAACAAAATGTTTGCTAATTGATAAACTCGAGATGATAGTTGGAAGCAATGCAGAGAAGTTTGTGCCTTTTTAAAAAAAAAAAAAAGTGATATATTTAGAAAGAAATAATAGAATCTCCGTTTTCATGGAAACCACAAAGAGTTTATATATTATGGTGTATTTTTCTCTAAAAAGTTACTATAGTCTTCAACGATTTGGAAATCATGGATCAATTTCCTGTTGACAATCTGATTTAAAAAAAACGTAAAAGAACTATAAAATTCCAATTGCTAGAGATAAACAAATTCCAAATGTTTTGTTGCAAAACCTTAGTATGTGAGTTGAAAGCATTTAAAGTGCAATGTTAGTGTTAATAATTATGAAGTGTTAAATTAATTAATTTGCAAAGATTGGGCATTTTTATATATTTTGATATACTGCATGTTCAAATAAACAAAACAGTTGTATAAAAGAACGTGCTGGATAGAAAGACTGAGAAAACGACCAGAAAAACTATTTCGTCCAGAGTTTTTGTGCCGTTTTTAGCCACAGTTATAATGAAAATATGTAAGTCATATGCTATAGAATGATTTTAAATTTTCTGTCGTTTTTCTACTGTTTTTTCTCAGTCTTTCTATTATGTGAGGATTCAAAGGGCATTGTCAACTTCCATAAATAAAGAGCTTTTTTTTTTCTCTGAAATGTAATTAATTCCATGCCCCATTTCTATGAAAAAAACAGGTAATTTTCTGTGAAAATTTCAAATTATATTAATTGTTTTCTATTCCCTCTTTAACCAATAAATAGTATCTATTTTATTTGAGACAACTGGAATGGACAATGGATATAAAATGTTTTTTTGTGGTTAGAAATGGAATTATTACGTTTTGACCAACAAAAAGCTCTTCAAGTACAAGTAGATAAATTGTGTGAAATATTCATGCTTATTATTCCTATTGTTACATCATATCATGTTGTCATGTTGTCATCAGAATTTACAACATAATGTCACTTTAGAGACATTTGTACATTATGTATATATTGTCATCTAGGTGGTCTTCAGAGATAAATATCACTCTGAACAAGATTTTTCCATTTTTGTATAAAGTTCAATTGGGTCACATTTAAAATTAACATTAGTAAAACTGAAAACTTGAAAATCGAAAAAGTTAAAAAACGTGTAAAGTTAATGCCCATGATATTCTTATTGTTATTTTCATATAAAGGTGCTTTGTAACAGGGCTCTTGTTGTTAGTAATATTTGCCGGTCTTGACTGACTAATATTTAAATTTGACCAGATGATAAATTTGCTTGTCAGTCAATTTACATGTGATAGAGAATCTATATATATATATATCCTTCATACAATTTAAGCATTTATAGTTTTTTATTTACGTAAGACACTAAACTAAAAAATTGTTGTCTCTGAACAGATTTCTGGTCAAAATGAAGTTAAACTACATATACATGAGAAATTGACTGGCTAGCAAACTGGTATAAGTAAAGAGCCCTGGTTTGTAATGTGTTATTCCTATGTTTTAGACAGCCAGGTTTATACCGGGGTTGTAATGTTAAAAATTGGTGCCAAGTTAATACATGTATCTAAAACCTTGTCTTTAATACCGATCTCAGGGCCTGAAGCATTGTTCAAATGACAAAATTCAGACATTTTCATTGAAAATCGGTGACAAGTAATGTTTGAATTGATGAAATTTTAAGAAATGCGTTGTGAAAAATTTCATGATGAAATAAAGTTTTATTTTTTACAAGTTAATCATTTGTTTTATTTTATTTTTGTCTGTGGAATGAACATGTGATTATATGTATTGAAGCTGTTAGTAAGGGAGATATGAACAATGCAGTATTTTATTGAATGCTATGCTTCTTGGAGGGAGGGGGGGGATGTCATGGGGATGAATGGAAACGGTATTTAGTAGATTATCATGGGGTGGAAAGACAGTATTGTATGGGATAGGTGGATACAGCAAACTGTTGGAGGGGAGGGGTTGAATCACAGGATTCTGTTGTCATGAAGATGGGTTGAAACATGGTATTCTGTTGTATGTCATGGGGATGGATGGATGGGAACACAGCATTATGTTGGGGTAGGTGGAAACACGGTTTTATATTGTATGTCATGGGGATGGATGGAATTTGGAAACAGTATTTAATGGATGCCTTGGGGATTATTGGAAACACGGTATTCTATTAGATGTCATGAGGATGAGTGGGAATTATCTACGATACCACGCTAGGTTGAAGAGGCCGTCAATGCTAACGAATAATAGAGAGAAACACATTATTCAATAAGTAATATTTTATGGACCTAGGTAGAGGGCGTGTCGTGTGGTGTTCTATGAATCCAGATTAATAAAGTACTGGATTGACAACCAGGAGATCTAGTCGTTCGGATCGAATCCAAAATAAGGCCCCGTGCACACTTCGGCGCGCACTTGAAAGAACCATTGGCAATTGAAATTGAAAATAAGAGTAGGCCGTAGCGCCGCTGTCCATTAAAAATTTCCCTCATAGCACACTGCAGTTAATTTTATTTCCGAGTAATACTAAATCTAAAGACCATGCGTTGACCTGAAGTAAAAGTGTTCCACAAGAACCTTGGTTTTTCGTCCCATTCGTACGACTAATCTAATGTAAGAAGATATACAATTGGGAAATGGTGGGAGGTAATTAATGTCATATCAGATGTTTTATTGGAAGGGTAATCGATTATCTCGATATTATTTATACACAAACAATAAATGATCAGTTAGACATCTTGTCTCGGACATCCAGCTTTCAAGAATAGTTGTCTGAAAGATAGAGACTACTGTCTATCCATCTCTCAACTATAATTGTTAGAACAATCCATCGTTTACAACTAACATAGCGTATTAGTAAGTGCAGGGGGACTGCACCACACATAATTTACACAAAAACAAATATACGGACAAGACATAATACACAGAACTCACAAACAAATGGACAATTCAAATCAAGTGAATGGTTCCGGGGGCTAGTCGTAAGAGACCACTGCGCTGTATAGTCCCTGGCCTGTAGTGACACAGACTTCACTTAAATTTGAAAACAATCAGGAATAAAACCCAGAGAAACCATTGTGGAGGGTTAGTAAACTCACTTCAATTAGTTTATAGTAAACTCACTTCACCTTGAATTAGTTTTATAATGAAACTCAGCTTGAATTAGTTTTGCAAGTAAACTCAACTTGAATTAGTTTTGCAAGTAAACTCAACATGAATTAGTTTTGCAAGTAAACTCACATGAAGTAAGTTTTGTTAGTAAACCCGCTTGAATTATTTTTGCGAGTAAACTTATCTGAAATTAGTTTTGAAATTAGTAAATTCACTTGAAATTAGTTTTGTAAGTAAACTGCACTGAAATTACTTTTGGAAGTAAACTAACCTGAATTGGTTTTGGAAGTAAACTCACCTGAAATTAGTTACTTTACTAAACCCTCCTTTATATTGTTTTTGGGGGTTGGGTAGCCGAATGGTTAGCACATGCACGTATCATGAGGTCTGTCATTGAGTCAACTAGCGTGGTTTCCAATTACCGCTTGTACGTGACAAGGAGTAGGGTCGCCTGTCCGGTTTCCTCTCACTGCTAAAGACCCTTACGCGCAAACGAATTATTGAAATAAAATTGAACCAAGTGTTAGTCCCGAAATGACCTAGTTTGTGTCGAGTGGACGTTAAACCCATCTCTCTCTCTCTCTCTCTCTCTCTCTCTCTCTCTAATTGTTTTAGATCGTAAACAGGAAGTGAATACGATAAAAGAAAGCAAACTTTACTTTTGCAAATGAAAAGCTTACCAAGAGAAACAACAATCACGCACAGATACGTAAAATAGAACAATAGTTTACTTTTCATTCCTTTGTTTATAAGCTATTTTTAATACGTTGAAAAGTATACAAACAAGTGGATTATTTACCGTTTTACATATGGTGTTTACCAACTAGTCGAGGTATTTGTAGGTGCAGCACTATATGATATCTAGTACGGGTAGTGCTATTAAATGATAAGGGCAGCTCAGTTTTTTGTCATAGGTCACGAGATGTAAACAGGGCTAGCGATAATCCCAACCCCAACCCTGCACCTAGCCCCAATGCTTACCCTAACCCTAACCTACAATCTCGCCAACAATCATGTGCTCTAACCTTATTTACATCTCAGCCACCTTGACAAAAATTGAGCCGCCTTAACAAGATTTAGCCTATCTGGTACGGGTAACCTGTCTGAAAGGATTTTAACTGGATAGTTAAAAGCTTCTATTCATCTCATTCATAAAACCGTTTACACAAAAAAACAAATAGGCCTATATTTGAGAAGATCTTGAGCAAATTTATATATGTGGTACTCGACCTTTTTAGCCTTAGATTGGAAAGCGATTGAGAGCATATTGTTTCCTCGTGTGACTTTGTTATGTAAATATATGGCTACCAGTGTAAAGGTCGAGGTCGGTAGCACGGAGTGTGAACTGATGATCTAGGAGAAAGCAACAGGTGCCGAAAATATTGCTGGCGAATTGGGACTTACCCCTCTCGTAAATAAGTATTTTGGAGAAAGAGAGAGAGGGAGAGAGAGAGATGGGGTTTTACCGTCCACTCGATATAAACTAGGGTATTTCGAGACTAACATATCATATATGGTTCAGTTTACCACCATATATTCACTTGCGCGTAGGGGTCTTTAGCAGCGTGAGGACCCGCAGAAACACAATGAGAATAAACAGGCGACCCTACTCCTTGACACGTACAAGCGTGGAATCGAAACCACGCCCCTTGACTCAATAAACGATTCGTCCACCCCCCATAATCTTTGTTATGCAAAACCATAGGTCTGTAGATGAAAATTCGTGTTAAATATAGTCTGGGTGTTCGAACATAGCTGGAAGGGGGGGGGGGGTATGCTCTACTTTGTACACGACAACAGTCACGCAGATTACCCTCATATCTGACATACGAATATTGCGGGTGTTGCGGGTGTTATCTCCCCCACCCCCTCTCTCTCTCTCACTCTTTATCTCAGCAAAAGACCTGTACAATCTAACATTTCACGTGCTTGTTGCATATTTATCACGGCCAGGGAGGGCATGTTATCTGACTGAACTACTTTTAAGACAACTATCCATAAACAATCTTATTAAAATACATTTCGTTTCATTTTTATTTGTACTGTCGATGGTCTGAAAGAAGTGAGGTGAAGTGACGTCTACGTGTAGTAAAGACAAGTAAATTTTAAACAATACAAAACGCAAGGAAACAGAATCTGTTTTTAAAATCAGATTGATCTTAATGTACACTGAGCGCCATGGAAAACGCATCAGTTAGTTTTTCGTATAACAAAATGATCCTGTAAACATATCTTATTTATTTTGCTTCTTATTGTGAACAATATTCAAATGGGAACACATCAATAACAACACATTTGTACACTTATGGATGTTTAATCTGTAATCAACGGTACAAAGTCAGAGGGGTCAAAACCAAAAGTACGACACAGAATGATGTCAGTAGCGCGTGTGTCCTCCACGGGCTCTTACGTACGCTGTGCAGCGACGTCGCATGGAATTTACCAATGTTTGAAAGAAGGCCTGGGGCAAATTGTTCCATTCTTGGACAAGAGCAGCTTCTAAAGCAGCAACGGTGTAGTCCATACTAAAACGGGCGGTATGCGGACGTGCATTATCCTGTTGGAAGTGCTGAAGTTGTGGGTGCGCTCGAAACATCGGAACAACAATTGGTTGCAAGACATCATCACGGTAGGCTACAGCATTAACGCGACCCCTCATGCAAATGTGTAGGGCGGTCCGGTGATGAAATACGAAGCCTCCCCACACCATTACACTTCCCCCACCCCATCGATTCGTTTCGAAGACGCAGCACACTTTGTCAGTCTACTCTTCTCCATGTCTGGTGTCCTTGAGCCCATATCAAACGCCGCTGACGGTGATGATCCCTGAGGATAGCTCCAACAAAAGTTCGGCGTACACGGACTCCTACTTCTCTTAGACGACGTCTTACGGTGTTGGCACTTACTGGTCCTTGTCTTCCGACGACTGCTGCACTTGTTCGAGTTGCTGGGCGGAATCTGTCACGCAGATGAGTCACCCGGATGTAGCGGTCTTGAGTCGGGGTTGTAACGCGTTGTGGACCAGGACGTTGACGGTAACATGTTGATCCAGTAACTCGAATACGTTCCATCTCGATTATCTCGATATTATTTATAGACAAACAATAAATGATCAGTTATCCATCTTGTCTCGGACATCCAGCTTTCAAGAATATTTGTCTGAAAGATAGAGACTACTGTCTATCCATCTCTCAACTATAATTATTAGAACAATCCATCTTTTACAACTAATATATTGTAATAGTAAGTGCAGGGAGACTGCACCACACATAATTTACACAAAAACAAATATATGGACAAGACATATTACGCAGAACTCACAAACAAACAAATGAACAATTCAAATAAAGTGAATGGATCCGGGAGCTAGCCGTAAGCGTCCACTGCACTGTACAGTCCCGGGCCTGTAGTGACACAGACTTAGCTTAAATTTGAAAATAATCAGGAATAAAACCCAGAGAAACCACTGTGGAGGGTTAGTAAACTCACTTCAATTAGTTTATAGTAAACTCACTTCACCTTGAATTAGTTTTATAATGAAACTCAGCTTGAATTAGTTTTGCAAGTAAACTCAACTTGAATTAGTTTTGCAAGTAAACTCAACATGAATTAGTTTTGCAAGTAAACTCACATGAAGTAAGTTTTGTTAGTAAACCCGCTTGAATTATTTTTGCGAGTAAACTTATCTGAAATTAGTTTTGAAATTAGTAAATTCACTTGAAATTAGTTTTGTAAGTAAACTGCACTGAAATCACTTTTGGAAGTAAACTAACCTGAATTGGTTTTGGAAGTAAACTCACCTGAAATTAGTTACTTTCTAAATCCTCCTTTATATTGTTTTGGGGGGTTGGGTAGCCGAATGGTTAGCACATGCACGTATCATGAGGTCTGTCATTGAGTCAACTAGCGTGGTTTCCAATTACCGCTTGTACGTGACAAGGAGTAGGGTCGCCTGTCCGGTTTCTTCTCACTGCTAAAGACCCTTACGCGCAAACGAATTATTAAAATAAAATTGAACCAAGTGTTAGTCCCGAAATGACCTAGTTTGTGTCGAGTGGACGTTAAACCCATCTCTCTCTCTCTCTCTCTCTCCCTCTCTCTAATTGTTTTAGATCGTAAACAGGAAGTGAATACGATAAAAGAAAGCAAATTTTACTTTTAAAAACGAAAAGCTTACCAAGAGAAACAACAATCACGCACAGATACGTAAAATAGAACAATAGTTTACTTTTCATTCCTTTGTTTATAAGCTATTTTTAATACGTTGAAAAGTATACAAACAAGTGGATTATTTACCGTTTTACATATGGTGTTTACCAACTAGTCGAGGTATTTGTAGGTGCAGCACTATATGATATCTAGTACGGGTAGTGCTATTAAATGATAAGGGCAGCTCAGTTTTTCGTCATAGGTCACGAGATGTAAACAGGGCTAGCGATAATCCCAACCCCAACCCTGCACCTAGCCCCAATGCTTACCCTAACCCTAACCTACAATCTCGCCAACAATCATGTGCTCTAACCTTATTTACATCTCAGCCACCTTGACAAAAATTGAGCCGCCTTAACAAGATTTAGCCTATCTGGTACGGGTAACCTGTCTGAAAGGATTTTAACTGGATAGTTAAAAGCTTCTATTCATCTCATTCATAAAACCGTTTACACAAAAAAACAAATAGGCCTATATTTGAGAAGATCTTGAGCAAATTTATATATGAGGTACTCGACCTTTTTAGCCTTAGATTGGAAAGCGATTGAGAGCATATTGTTTCCTCGTGTGACTTTGTTATGTAAATATATGGCTACCAGTGTAAAGGTCGAGGTCGGTAGCACGGAGTGTGAACTGATGATCTAGGAGAAAGCAACAGGTGCCGAAAATATTGCTGGCGAATTGGGACATACCCCTCTCGTAAATAAGTATTTTGGAGAAAGAGAGAGAGGGAGGGAGAGAGATGGGGTTTTACCGTCCACTCGATATAAACTAGGGTATTTCGAGACTAACATATCATATATGGTTCAGTTTACCACCATATATTCACTTGCGCGTAGGGGTCTTTAGCAGCGTGAGGACCCACAGAAACACGAGAATAAACAGGCGACCCTACTCCTTGACACGTACAAGCGTGGTCTGAAAGAAGTGAGGTGAAGTGACGTCTACGTGTAGTAAAGACAAGTAAATTTTAAACAAGGAAACAGAATCTGTTTTTTTAAACCAGATTGATCTTAATGTGGTATAATGGCTGGGGTTTAACGTTCTACTGTTCGGCATCAACCGGGGTGCGGAGGGAAAATGTGCTTAGACAGCAAAGTTACTGTCTACTCTTAATTCAGGTTCAGGCTTCATTTACGTGCACTGGTAGACCTAGGTTTATCTTTCCATCCGAAAGACTAGGCAAGTCCTCCACCACTGATAATTTGAAACCAACCTGGACAATTCAGTGCAACGTACGTTGCAAAATTGGCCGAGAAAGTTCTTCGGGATTTTCCTGCGTGATTCCTCCTTGTTAATAGTGCAGGACAGAGGGTACTACAAACAACAGTGTATAGTCCTTCGGATGATACGAAAACCTTAAGTCACATTACACATTGGCGTGCACGTAAATGATCCCTTGGCATGGGGGAGGGGGGGTCACGATGGGTAAGACGCTGGCTCGCTAGCCTGGAGGTCGGGTGTTCGATCCCTGCATTGGCCGAGAAAGTTCATCCAGATTTTCCGGTGTGGTTCCCCCTTGTCAGTGATGCAGGACAGCTGTCTAGTCGTTCGGACGGGACGAAAAACCGAGGTCCCGTGTATACATAGGAATGCACGTAAAAGATCCCCTGAAAGTTGGAATTGGATATAAGAGTGGGTCGTAGTGCCGCTGTCCGGGCAAAATTTCCCTCATAGCACACTGTATGGCGTATGCCCGTCTTCATTAGCCCAAATCGGAGCAGAACAGTAGGACGTTAAACCCCATTTCATTTCATTTTCCCTTGGCATTTGTAATTTGATATAAGAGTAGGCAGTAGCGCAGTTATCCGGGCAAACTTTCCCCATAGCACACTGTATGGCGTATACCCGTCTTCATTAGCCCAATCGGAGTAGAACAGTAGGACGTATGCCCGTCTTCATTACCCCAGTCGGAGCAGAATAGTAGGACCTTAAACCCCACTGAGTGGGCCAGCAACTTGACAATATATTAACCGGTATATAATCAAGGTGAAGGTCACACAGTGAAAGTGGTGTGTTGTCAACAGGTATAGATAGATCAGAGGTCAGGGACATTTACAATCCTTACTACATCAACAACCTACCACGATAATACCTACAATCTGGTAGTATTCAAGTACGAAAATCACCAATACTTTCTTTATCCGGTTAATGAGAGAGAGGGGGGGGGGGTAACGTCCACTCGACACATATTAGGTCATTTCGGGACTAATATATAGTTCAATTTTATTTCAATAATTCACTTGCGCGTATAGGTCTTTAGCAGTGGGAGGAAACCGGAGGACCCGGAGAAAACCCACTCGATGTTGGACAGGCAACTCTACTCCTTGTCACGTACAACCATGGAATCGAAACCACGCCAGTAGACTCAATGACAGACCTTATGATACAACGCACACGAGCTAACCATTCGGCCCTCCCCGCCCCGGTTAATGATCGAATAAAGCCACGATATTTTCGGATATAAGACAAAATGAAATGGTATTTAACGTTCTTTTGTTCCGTACCAATTGGATTAATGGAGACTAGCAGGTGATCGTAATTTATGGGAAGGGTTGGAACATTACAGCCTGCTCTATTTCGAATTCCAACTGTCAAAGGTTCTTTTAAGCATACTCTCCAATCTGTACACAGGCCCTCAGGTTTTCGTCCCATCCGAACGACTAAACAATGTTCCTTGTCCGCCCTTGAAGATCCCAAGGTGAAATAGAGAGAGAAATGGGGTTTAACGTCCACTCGACACAAACTAGGTCATTTCGGGACTAACAAGTGGTTTAATTTTATTTCAATAATTTGCTTGCGCGTAGGGGTCTTTAGCAGTGGGAGGAAACCGAAGGACCCGGAGAAAACCCACGAGGTTGGACAGGCGACCCTACTCCTTGCCACGTACAACCGGGGATTCGAAACCACGCCAGTTGACTCAATGACAGACTTTATGGTACAGCGCGCACGTGCTAACCATTCAGCCATCCAACCCCCCAGATCCCAAGGTACTTTCTTGGTTAACATCATGATCGAACCGTGGAGTTCTGGGTTTGTGAGTATGTGCCTTTCTCGCTGAGCTACACTAAAAGGCAAATTAAGACCTTAAGACCAAAAGTAGTCTTACCAATTTAGTATTTAGATGGACGATTCCTAACCGGACGATATCCGTCTTCATTAGCCTAGTCGGAGCAGAACAGTTAGACGTTAAACACCATTTCATTTCATTTCATTTCATTTCATTTTCATTATTTAGATGCAGTGGTCAGCTATACATACAAGAACGTCATATATGACAATGGTTTCGATATTTATGATAAATAATCTGCGATTAAAGACAACATCTCCTTGCATATGCAATGAATTCCCCTCCATCTTCCCATCCGTTGCTATAGGTACCGCAGTCACGTGTCAGCCAAGTCACGTGACACAAAGCATGACCTCTTTTGATAGATTTTTTTATAGCATAGGTATTCCCTGAAGAATACAATATTTTGAGAAGGATTTGAAGCAAAATTATGATGGATTAATTAGTATGAATATATTTTTAGTCCAAATATCAAATCACCCAGTTTGTACGCGGGAAGGTATCTTTAAAAGTTAATCAGGACAATATGATTTTATATTGAAGCACGTCTAACTAGTCACATACAACCCAGTGTATTTAATACCGCCCTCGGGAGAAACTATAGGAAAAGTTGAGTAAAATTATTCTGTAGTAAGAAAACAGATTATTGCCGATATGTCAAGGCTGTAGTTAGCCTGGAGGTTTGAGTAGAAAGAGTCATTTGATTGAAGTAAGTTACCTGGCAAACACCTTCAGGGGAATGACAACCGGCGAATATGTCGAGAATTTTCAACAGTGAGCAGAACGTTCTAACTTTCGACATCAGCCGAGGCAAGGAAAATGAAATGGGATTTTAACGTCCTACTGTTCGGCTCCGCCCCGGCTAATTAAGACGGGCATACGTTATAGTGTTCTATGAGGGAAATTTTGCCCGGGCAGCGGCACTATGGCCTACCCTTATATCGAACATTAAGTGCTAGAGGATCTTTTACGTGCACGCCAATGTGTACACGGTACCTCGGGTACTTGTCCGATCCGAAAGACTAGACAGCTGCCCCTTATAAGGTCATCCGCCCTGCGCAACTGACAAGAGCAACCACGTCGGAAAAGCCCAATGGACTTTCTCGGCAAATGCAGGGATCGAACACGCGACCTCCAGGCTAGCGAGCCAGCGTCTTACCCACTTACCCCGTGGGAGGAAGACGGGCAGTGTGCTGTTAGATAAATTTTGTCCGGACGGACAGCGGCGCTACGACTTACTCTTTCAGCTGTCAAAGATTCGTCTACGTGCATAAATACATGTATGTGTTTCTTAATATATAATTGTGATTTTCATGTGTTAATTATGATTTAAAACATTAACACATATGGAAAACAAGTTACTTTAGACGTTTATTTCTGGATGATAGAATACAGGAAATAGCATTCATCATTATATCCCCAAGAACTGTTGTTTCACAGTAGTAATACCCATACTTTCCTATAATCAAGTGGTATTAACCATATATTTATACATTTAAATTGTCTTCCTGTATTATTACTGATAATTCCAAGTGGTATTACCCATAGCCTGGTTTTACCCACACTTCTAAGTGGTATCGTCACCGAGGTGGAGGGCTGGATGGCCGAATGGTTAGTGCGCGCTCTGTATCATAAGGCCAGCTGTACGTGACAAGGAGTTGGGTTGCCTTCCAACCTCGTGGTTTTCTCCGGGTCCTCCGGTTTCCTTCCACTGCTAAAGACCCCTACGCTTCTCTTCACCGAGATTAAAGATACATTAATTAAGATTTAGATAAAGAGCTGACCGTTCTCGCTATAATAGTTCAAAAATAGATAATGCAAAATGAATATATTGAAAAAGATGACTTTATTCAAAGCAGAGTTATGGACAATAGTAGATGTAACACAGATTGATTAGTATCAAGGCAACGCTACTGGACAATCGAGACTTAATCTCGTTTATCCATTTTATCGTAAGATTTTTAAATCTCGCGGCCCCCTAATCTATTTATGCCTGCCATCTGATGACCTAGAGAGTTGATTATTAGTCTGCCATCTGATGGTCTAGAGAGTTGATTATTAGTCTGTCATCTGATGACCTAGAGAGTTGATTATTAGTCTGCCATCTGATGGTCTAGAGAGTTGATTATTAGTCTGTCATCTGATGGTCTATAGAGTTGATTATTAGTCTGTCATCTGATGACCTAGAGAGTTGATTATTAGTCTGCCATCTGATGGTCTAGAGAGTTGATTATTAGTCTGTCATCTGATAGTCTAGAGAGTTGATTATTAGTCTGCCATCTGATGACCTAGAGAGTTGATTATTAGTCTGTCATCTGATGACCTAGAGAGTTGATTATTAGTCTGTCATGTTAATAAATAATAGTTTATATAACAACTGAAGCCAAAATAAAGATACACAGCGGGCAGATTTCACTCTTACAAAATGTATCTTTAAGGTAAATATAGAATCGGTTTCACAGAGGTATTGCGAAATCCTTCTAATAGCTACTAACTCTGTATAAGATGTCTGACCTTTATAAGCTCAAGTATGCTTTCTACGCATAACGCCACATCTTGAGACGTCAATCATTGTTTGTATAAGACGTTGTTGCATTAACTGGTTCGGGCAGAATGGTGCCTTTTACTCATTTTATACACCCTAAAATAGGAAATATTTTATATCTACGTATACGTCAAACATCTTTCTTTATTTTGAAATACTCATAAAAAACCCAACAAAAACAACAATGTTCTAGAATTTAATCTTTATATTTTCTATACTTTTAAAAGGTCTGGTAGTGGCACTTTATATTGAATAAGAGAGAGAGAGAGAGGGGGGGAGAGAGAGAGAGGGAGGGTCATTTCGGGACTAACATATGGTTCAATTTTATTTCAATAATTCGCTTGCGCGTAGCTGTCTTTAGCAATGGGAGGATATCGGAGGACCCGGAGAAAACCCACGAGGTTGGACAGGCGACCCTACCCCTTGTCACTTACAATCGGGGAATCGAAACCACGCCAGTTGACTCAATGACAGACCTTATTTTACAACACACGCTGTAAACACTCAGCCCTATATTGGATGAAGAGATAACAATTTATGCTTACTGTAGAATGTCAGCAATAACAACTCTTAAAAACAACAAGATAAATCATAACAATAAACAAAACACCATGTCATTTACCTGTCGCTTACCTGGATGACATTGTAGTGTTTGACATTATCTTTTTCTTACCTGTAGTCATACAGAAAAACACATTATTACGATAGGTGTATTTTTTTTTATGGGCTGTTTCTCGGTGATATATTACAGTTCTTTCTGGTTTGTATAAATAAATTTAAACAGTTAAAACTGTCCAAGGACATAGTGACCGCTGTGAATGAGGAGTAAGGGAAAACGATGTCGCAGGAGCACAAAACCAAAATATTTATATTATTGGAGTGGGCGAGGGAATTTGGTTAGGGGCTACGTCTCCCCTTCCATACATGTGTAGAAAATTATGGGCTGTGAGTGTGAGAACATGCTAAAAGTAGCCAATATCATCCACATTCTTCGATATTCCAAACACGAATTATTTGTCAATTTAAATCAACATTAATGTTGTGGTGTTACTGGGGAAAGATGGGCTTCTAATATCCAATATTTAAGACAAAATAAACATTTTACCATTGTACCATAATGTGTTTCAGTGCCATTTGTAACAAGGGACTCAAAGAAAGAGGCTAGACTAAGACATATTGCACAAGTGACGCCATATTCTTTTCTGGAAAGCATGCGCAATAAATACTATCGGTGTAAACTGGAATAACCAGACGCTAGAGACTGCCATTCGATTGAGACTTCTGGCGTATTTCGCCGAACATAACTGATTAGAAATTAGAGTAAAAACCGAAACGATTGAATGTAAAACAAATTATATACATTCATATTACATTATTATATGCGTTGCGACCCATTTGTGTCAATTACTAGGTCCCAAATATTAGCGATTTAGCTTATTTAAGTTAATTTATATAATATGTAAGCCACTGTATGTTTGAACATTATGATTTTTCTGAACGTGGAGCAAACACATGATGCAAAGCACGTCATCCCCCTACCCCAACCCTCCATCCGCCCCGCCTTCCTTTCACCTAAGGAGGGGTTGGATGGCCGAACTGTTAGCACGTGCGCGCTGTGAGTCAGCTGGCGTGGTTTCGATTCTTCCCGGTTGTATATGGCAAGGAGTAGGGTCGCATGCCCAGCCTCGTAGGTTTTCTCCGGGTCCTCCGGTTTCCTCCCACTGCTAAAGACCCCTACGCGCAAGCGAATTATTGAAATAGAGTTGAACCATGTGTTAGTCCCGAAGTGGCCTAGTTGTGTCGAGTGGACGTTAAGCACCATCTCCCCCCTCTCTCTCTCTCTCTTGTAAGCACTGAAATTGTTTTTATGTAACGTGAACGTGACATATCGAAGTTGGTTTTGCACATTTCAAAAATAAATTGTCACCCATTATTTACCCCGATAACACATCCATTATTATGTCTGACCTATATTTATATAGCCTATGTAAGTACAAGGTAGTTTTTATGTTGATATAAGTTTATATGTATAAAAACATTTCAACTCAATAATGGCTAATAGCTTTAGTATATATACGATGTACGAACTAAACTCAGTCGGTTAATGCAGTCATGTTTTTTTTCTGTCAGTAATTATGCCAATCAACATTAAACTGTATATTTTACTCGGGTGTATAAATAATGTTCAAGCTGTATGTATATAAATAATGTTCAAGCTGTATGTATATAAATATATTGTACTTGGCTTGAAAGGTTTGGGTGGAATATGTCAACGGTCAACATTGCTAATTGAATGACGTCACTCTATGAAGGACACTCATAGCCTCGAACTGTTCCCGCAGTCATCAACTTTATTCGTTTTATATTATATTAATTATCAAAGCAGTGGTTTAACAAAGGCGTCAGTGCCACGGACGAAGGGGGGGGGGGGGGTCTACGGTTCTTTTAGGTGCTCCCGTCTTCATTAGCCCAGTATAGGAGACAAACAGTAGGACGTTAAACCCCATTTCATTTCATTTCTTTTAGGTACACAGATGGACATATGATATAGTGTGTGCTATGAGGACAATTTTGCCTGGGCAGCGGCGTTACGGCCTACGTGCACGCGGTACCTCGGTTTTTCGTCCCATCCGAAGGACTTTACGTTGTCCCTGGCCACGCCCGCCGTCCTGCACCCTGACAGGAGGGAACCACGCCGGAAAATCCCGATGAACTTTTTCGGCCAACACGGGAATCGAAGACGCAACCTCCAGGTTATAGCGAGCCAGTGGCTTACTCACTGATGCACCGCAGCTCCCTAACAAATTAGACCACCTTGGCACATCTTGGAACACATGACAAAATATCGGCACACCTGGCTAAATATATGTGAAAAATATTTGAATTTTGCAAGATAAATACATGGTAAGCCAGCCGGCATACAACCGTAGACGCAGAGAAAGACTCTAAACTAAATAAAGAAAAACACTACAGCAATGAACTTAACCGTACACACCAGTGAATACTCAATTGGAATCACGTGATTTTTCGCATTTTATTAGTGTGTCGTTCAAAATTTGGCTCCACACTGGAGAATGACTAAGTTAGAACAGAACTCTGTTTCACGAAATTTTTACTCCAAATTTTAGTAGATACTTCAATTTTGATTGGCCAAGCACTAAAATCAATCTGATATCATCCAATCAAATTACTAAAATTTGGATTTTATCTTATTTAAACATACATTATGCAAGAGCTAAATCTGTCTATTGCAGGTCTTTCTTTAGGCCTGAAATGTTATCTAAATTATTAATTAGACATTAATTAACCTATCCAGACATAATCAACTCTAGATGGCATCGCTAGACTGCGATCTGTAGTGCATTATGAGCCGATTTACTGCATAATTTTCCTTCACGATTTAACGATTAAATGGATAATCGAGACTATGCTGTTTATCGTACTGACTTTAGTAATGATGAACGAGGCTAGGCGGAAATTTCATTCGCTTAGTTCTGGGTTCATAGTTGATCAATTTGAATGAAATTTTCAGCAAATTGCCTTTACGTTATCTAGTTTTTAACTATTATAATGAGAACTGCCAACTCGTTATCGAATCTCCCATAATGTATCTTTAAAATTTCGTGAAACAGATCCCTCGGCCACTAAAAATTCCTAACTGGTAACATTTGATTATAAGCTAGGTAAGATTTATAACAATCTGATTAAATACATCTATAATCAATATTTAAAACACGATAACTAATATACACACCTGTTATCTCACCTGCTATACTATATAACATCTGTAAATAACACAGGTAAGAAACAGGTGATTTAACTCTTCTCTCTATTATTGGTTATTGGTGATCAGACATTTCTATTGAATAAAAGATATCAGCTGTGTGTATTTATATTTCTAAATAAGCTGATGACATCAACTCATTATATCGGTTATCGTAATCCATGATTGATAACATAAACTCTATCTTTATCAAGAGAGAGAGAGAGAGAGAGAGAGAGGGGGTTAAAGAGAGGGGGTGAGAGATGGGTTTAAGAGAGAGAGAGAGAGGTTTAAGAGAGAGGGGAAAGATGGGGTTTAAGGGAGGGTAGGGGGGGGGGGGGGGGCAACTATCCTGACTTATTGACAGCGGGCATGTTGTGTGCTTTGAGGGTATGACGATAATTCTGCCCTAACAATTATTTCCATTTTCAATTGTGAAAGGATCCATGAACATGTTGTTAATGTTTCACACACGTTCTCGACTAGACATTTTCCCCCAGGTTCAGTTCATCCTGTATCACATACAAATGAAAGTAGCTAAGTCTCTAACTCAGTATCATCCAAAGCCTTAAATCAACATTGATGTTGTCATCTTACCGGCAAATGGTGGGCTTCTGATATGCAATATTTAAGACAAAATAAACATTTGGCATTGGTACTCGAATCCTGTACCTCTAATGCGTTTCAACGCCATTTATAACAAGGGACTCGAAGAACGAGGCCAGACAAATTCCACACAAGTCATGTTAAGCGGTGACGTCTTATTCTTATCTAGAGAGCATGCTGAATCAATACTATCGATGTAGACTGGAATAACCAGATGCTAGCGATAGCCATTCGATTGAGATTTCTGGCGTATTTCGCCAAAACAACTAATTTGAAATTAGAGTAAAAACAGAAACGATTGAAGGTAAATCAGTTTATATACATTCATATTACATTATTGTATGCGTTGCGAACCATTTGTGTCAATTTCTAGGTCCCAGATATTAGCGATTTAGCTCCTTTAAACATGTTTGTGAAGCCTAAAGCAAAATGAAGCCTTCTTCTATAGGAGACGCGTGTTAATTTACCTGTAATTGTTATTCCAAGTTTTTAGTTTGAATTCAATAATTCGCTTGAAGAATAACAAACTAATCCAGCACGATTGTAAATATATATAGCATGTCATGTAGTAATCACATATGGGCTCATTTCGTGATCATATCATTATCATTTTAACTAATTTTCTTTCATTCAGCTAATAAGGCCAAAAAATTAAAAAAATAATAAATAAATAGATAAATAAAATAAAAAAATATCCGTTTTTACGATTAATTGGCCACAACACAAAACTTGGAGTCTACGATCTTTGTCACGCGGTGTCATTTTATTGTTTATAATTATTTCCTGGTATTTCTGGTTTAATTACTCTCTCTCTCTCTCTCTCTCTCTCTCTCTCTCTCCCCGCCATTATTTCCTGACTGAGTAAATTTCTTCTGTATTCTGTTATTCGGGGTCATAATGAATAAATATTATGGGGGTGGGGGCGGAGGACCCGGTGAAAACCCACGAGGTTAGGCAGGCGACCTTACTCCTTGTCACGTACAACCGGGTAATCGAAGCCATCCCAGTTCACTCAATGACAGACCTTATGATACAACGCGCACATACTAACCATTCGGCGATCCAACCCCACCTCACCTTAAAGAGAGAGAGGGAGAGAGGGGGGGGGGGGGGTGAATCGAAATCACGCTAGTTGACCCAATGACAGACCCTATGATACAACGCGCACGTGCTAACCATTGTGCCATCCAACCCCCACGTTAACACGTGTTCCCGCGGCCATGCAACCCCCACGTTAACACGTGTTCCCGCGGCCATCCAACCCCCGAGTTAACACGTGTTCCAGAAGATCAGAAATTCACATTGTAGTGGTCTAAGATCTAAATAAAGCTAGGTTTAATGCCATTGTTGTATTTAATTTACAAGCCGGAAATAATCTACATTTTATTAGACATTAGACTAATGATAAAAAAATGGAAATGTATTTCTATAACATTTGTTTTTTATGCACGTGTTTATTTTATTGTGATGTGGCCTGTGGACTAAGAATAGTTTTTTAAAGTGGCTAATTAGATGGTTAGAATAAACAAAACAAACTATATAACAATTATTATAGAACATATTGTATAACAATTATTATAGATGGTGTTTAGGAGAGAGAGAGAGAGAGAGAGAGAGAGAGAGAGAGACGTAAGATTTAAATATTTGTCAAGATCATTCGGCCGTACGTCATGTTCAGGATTATGTAAGATATTTAATATATCAGACCACAATATTTACATATCTATTTATAATATCTATAAGATGTTATTTCATCAGACCATCATGTTTACATATCAAAAGATGAATTAAATTCCTACAATAAAATAATCCGCTTTTATTCAACTATCAATGAAGTACGGTATACATCTAATGGTAAGGGATATTTAAATAAACATATAATATACCTAACCTGTCTTTAATTATAGGGTTATTCTAAAAATATATTTATATACACTGTTAAACATACAATGACTGGAATGGGGTTTAACGTCCTGGGTTGTTTTTACGATGTAATGCGTATAATAAAAAATAAATATTATTATTATTATTCCAACTGGGCTAATGAAGACGGGCATACATGTACACCATACAGTGTGATATGAGGATCATTTTACCCAGGCGTGGGCCGAGAAAGTTCATTGGGAATTTCCGGTGTGGTTTCTCCTTCCTTGTCAGTGGTGCAGGACGGAGGGCCTGGCAAGAACAAATGTCTAGTCCTTCGGATGAGACGAAAAACCGAGGACCCGTGTATGCATTGGAATGCACGTAAAAGATCCCTTGGCAGTTGGAATTCGATATAAGAGTAGATGATAGTGCCGCTGCCCGGGCAAAATTTCCCTCATAGCACACTGTATGGCGTATGCCCGTCTTCATTAGCCCAGCATAGGAGCAGAACAGTAGGACGTTAAACCCCATTTCATTTAATTCATTCATTTGTTAGTCAACTGGCGTGGTTTCGATTCCCCGGTTTTACATGACAAGGAGTAGGGTCGCCTGTCCAACCTCGTGGATTTTCTCCGGGTCCTCCGGTTTCCTCCCACTGCTAAAGACCCCTACGTGCAAGCGAATTATGTAAATAAAATTAAACCATATGTTAGTCCCGAAATGACCTAGTTTGTGTCGAGTGGACGTTAAACCCCATTTCTCTCTCTCTCTCCCAATAGTGAATTACCATACCACTTTTTATTTATTTATTGTAAAAGATGAAATAATAGATAAACTATACCGTACATATATTTTTTATATATAATTTACAATGTCATGTGATTTATATACAGTACGACCTTGACTTAGTTTTTTAGAATATCATATTGTAAATGTTCTGTTGACGTGAACGAGATAAATACACTTATGAAACCTCTTACATCAACACAGAAAACCTCTCAACAAAAATAATTCACTGGCTTACTCGATGAACAGTAAAATAATGCGTTTATCATGGAAAAGCCCTTGAAAAAAAAAAAAATTACCAGATGACCTTCGGTGGCTATATATAATCCATTATCTTAAAATGAGATAAAGTACTCTGATTATGGCAAAATATAATGATGAATTGGGTTAATCTAGGGGTTTTCAGGCAGGTTGGTCTCCAATGTATGTCGTTAAAGAGAGAGAGAGATGGAGAGAGGGAGGGAGGGAGAGAGAGAGAGAGAGAGAGAGAGAGAGAGAGGGGGGGGGATAACGTCCACTCGATGACTCGACACAAAGGACTAACACATGGTTCATTTTCATTTCAATAATTCGCTTGCGCGTACGGGCCTTTAGCAGTGGACCCCGGAGAAAACCTACGAGGTTGGGCAGGCGACCATACTCCTTGTCACGTACAACCGGGGAATCGAAACCACGTCAACTGACTCAATGACAGGCCTTATGATACAGCGCGCATGTGCTAACCATTCGGCCATCCAACCCCCAAAACAATTATAAAAGTTGGTTTACGTAAAGTAACTAATTTCAGGTGAGTTTACTTCCAAAACCAATTCAGAGGTTGAACAGGCGACCTTATTCCTTGTGACGTACACGCGGGAAATCGAAACCACGCCACTTGACTCAATCAATGAAGGCCTTATGATCCATCGTGCACGCGGTAAGTGATTCAGTCACCTAACTCACCATATGTCGTTAAATTACCGTTTTCTTTACTAATTTCTGTTTCGTTTTTGGAATAAATATAGATTTTCAAGAAAGTATTTATCAGGTGTTTTTTCCAATAAAAGTATTGGTATATATGGAAAGTATAGACGCCCAATCGTACACGAAAAATACTGGATTACCCGAAAAACACCCATGGGGCAAGCACTGGGCAAAAATGTCAGGGGTGTAAACGTATAATAGTCTCTGCAATTAAACGGCGGAGATTTTTTTTATGAGAAATTATCCAACAAGATATAAATATATGAGCAGACGGATGTTCGCCATAGGACAATATATCTCACATCATAAACAATCATAGTTTAATACATAAATCGTGATATTTGACGATTTTATCTCGAACATCTTTTACTAGTGACATAGCTGTTTTCAAAATATGTTTCTGTTGTTTTGTTTTTCACTGCGATAATTTTCACATCATTTATTTCAGTTTATAAATTGTAAACAGGAAATTTTTACGTGTGTTCTTGGTTATTTAAAAACACAAAGCAACGTATGACCTAGAACCTATATTCATATTATTTTCACGTTTAAACTATAATGGATTTATTTTTAAATTGAGAGACCAGGTCATTTCGGGTCTAACATTTGGTTCAATTTTATTTCAATAATTCGCTTGCACGCTGGGGTCTTTTAGCAGTGGGAGGAAACCGGAGGACCCGGAGAAACCCCACGATGTTGGACAGGCAACCCTACTCCTTGTCATGTACAACCGAGGAAATCGACACCCCGCCAGTTGACTCAATGACAGACCTTATGATACAGTATGCAGGCGCTAACCATTCGGCCATCCCCACCCCTCTTTTTTAAATTGAAGGAACAACAATCCTGAATGTTTACATTTACTTAAACACTGTTTATTAGACGGTGGAGACATTTTATTCGTGGAACTCACATATAGCTGTGGAGTCGCGGTGTCTCAGTGAGTAGGACACTGACTCGTTAACCTGGAAGAACTCATATATAGCTGTGGAGTCGCGGTGTCTCAGTGAGTAGGACACTGACTCGTTAACCTGGAAGAACTCATATATAGCTATGGAGTCGCGGTGGCTCAGTGAGTAGGACAGTGGCTCGTTAACCTGGAAGAACTCACATATAGCTGTGGAGTCGCGGTGTCTCAGTGAGTAGGACAGTGGCTCGTTAACCTGGAAGAACTCACATATAGGTGTGGAGTCGCGGTGGCTCAGTGAGTAGGACAGTGGCTCGTTAACCTGGAAGAACTCATATATAGCTGTGGAGTCGCGGTGGCTCAGTGAGTAACCTGGAGGTCCCGTGTTCGATCTCTGTGTTGACTGAGAAAGTTCACCAGGATTTTCCAGCATAGCCCCCCCTTTTCAGTTGTGCAGGAAAGGTGATCTGGCAAGGGACAACGTGTAGTTGTTCGGATGGGACGAAAAGCCGAATCATGCACATAAAACAACCCTTGACAGTTGGAATTCGATATAAGAGTAGGTCATAGTACCGCTGTCTGGGCAAAATTTCTCTCATAGCACACTGCATGAAGTATGCACCACGTCTTCAGTAGCCCAGTCGGTGCAGAACAGTAGGACGTTAAACCCCATTTCATTTTATTTGTGTAGGGGGTTGGGTGGCTGAACGGTTGTATGTGACAAGGAGTAGGTTTGCTCCGGGTCCTCCAGTTTCTCCCCACTGCTAAAGACCTCTATGCGGAAGCGAATTATTGAAATAAAATTGAACCATATGTTGGTCCCAAAATGACCTAGTTGGTGTCGAGTGGACGTTAATCTCTCTCCCTCTCTCTCCCTCCCCCCCTCTCTCTCTCTCTCTCTCTCTCTCTCTCATTTTATTTGTATAGCTTATAAAAGCTGTATAGATTTATTGGCATTGTTTGTCCGTGAGCACGAGACGCTTAGTCACTCTACATATTGTATATATTGTATGAAATAAGAACACGAGGAAGTCATTCGTCATTATCGATTTAAAATATTAATGTAGAAATATTAAAAATCTTACGAACATTTTCAATCTGATTAAAACACAGATCCCTATTTTTTTTTAATGAAATACAGTTGTAGTTTTGGCCAGGGGTTGAAAGCTCTGGAGTTACGGATCTTTATCTTTAACGGAGAGAAAGTCAGTTGTTGGAAGTCCCGTTAACTTTAACATGTCGTTAACTCGCCGTTATATTTCACGGAGGTGTTGGGCTCCGTTATCTGTTTTACGATGGCATTAGTCGACTGTCAGTCAAAGTATACCCATAGCAAAAAGTCATAGATTACCAGAGTAATTTTCTATAGAACATTCTAGTTGGGCGATGGAGGGGAGGGGCTATTCCATTTTCTATAGGATGAAATTCTATAGTATTATACAGAATTCGGGCGGTCTGTAGAATACTGTAGAAAATAATGGCCCCAAACAGTCTACAGTGAAAATCCCATAATTTTCCAACAGATTTATGCTAAAATATAAACTATTCTATATTTTTTTTATATTATAGTATTCTATAGGATTTTATAATGTTTTCTGTAGTAAAATCTACTGTTATATTTTTGTCTTTAATCAAGTTTTGTGAACAGAAGTTGTTTTACATGCACATTAATTTATAAATTTAAAAATCAGCCAATGAACAAACAGTCTTCTCTTGGATTAACATTAATGAATCAGTCGGTTAGCTAACGGATAATGGAATTGACTTTCTAGCAACAGAAATTTAACGGACCGTTAACAAACGAGACGTTAGCAATATAACGATCCGTTTGAGTTTAACGGATTGTTAAAATACTTAGTTTTGAGCAACCGGCCGCAGGTTTTGGGTTGTTTTTTTTTTAAATACAATACTATTTTTGCCATTTCTTTCTTCTGTATAGGCAGAACAGAACATACTATCACGGTATCTGATAGTCACGGTATCACAGACTTTGCGAGAAATAACCACAAATATTAAGTCATAATGACTAAAAAAAACAACTCTAAAAACATGTCATTTTTTAAGAAATCTCTAAAGACTGAACTTTTTACAACTGTTTAACGTTAATGACAATAACTATTTTGTTTAGTGTTATTTTATCAGTTCGAACATTTATTCTGTTCCTTCATTCAATGTTTTAAGTGTTTATCGTGTCATGGTTATAATACCATCTTTTAAAGGTTTGTTTATATATCGTTGGATATTCAGCACTGTATAAATAGATTATTATTATTATTATTATTAAGTACAGATGTGTCATAGTATAATATTGTTGTAATGATATGATTATCAAGGTATGACGATCTGATATGATTGTCTTTGTTATGGTAAGAATTCGGTGAGACACGCTGTTAGATATATTAACGTAAACTAGTGTTGTTATCATGGAGGCGGGTCCGTTAAGGGTTGGACAAGGGTATAAAATCCGCTCCAAACATTCTGAATGAAAATTTAACAAAAATCATTGACAGTGAGACTAAATATAAAAATTATCCCTTTTTGTCGAGGGATTCTTAAAGGGGCATTATGTAAGATAAGATAAAGAGCTGGCAGTTCTCACTATAATAGTTAAAAACTACATTAAGTAAAGGAAATATTCTGAAAATTTCAGTCAAATTGATTCACTCTGAACCGAGTATTTAGCGATTGAATTTTACGCCTAGCCTCGATCATAATTACTAAAGTCGGTACGATAAAAAAAACAAAACATAGTTTCGATTATCCATTTTTGGATTTAATCATCAGTAAGCGTTGAGCAGCAGATCGGATTCAAATCCAGTAAAAATCCGACACATAATATGGCATCGAAAGTTGATTAAGGTCTCTTCATGTTAATAAATGTCTAATTAATAATTTATATAACATTTCAGGCCTAAAGAAAGACGTGCAATGGGCAGATTTACCTCTTGCATAATGTATGTTTAGCCACCCCCAAACATTTGTTAGTGGTGGGAGGGTTTAAACCCCCTCCACCCTCCTGGTGATATACACCGTATACCGTTATTTGTGCGACATCATCATCTGTATAACGACCAGACCATCATGGCGGTGCTGTAAATAGAACTGATAATATTTCTGTATCTATCATATTACTGTTATATAGATGGAGAAGGTCGTAATAACCCCCAACGGAACTGGTAAAAAAACAAACAACGCCAACTAATTAGATATATCTTCGTTAATTATAAAGATTGCCTCACGGCTTAAACACTGCTGATGTTTGAAACACTATTTAATCAATCACGTTTATAACAAAGTTTTTTTATAATATGAAACATATATACTCTTTCAAAAATCACTTATCCATCAAATCCCGCGTTTTTCTACTAAGTCAGATTAGTTTCCATGGAAACGCAACGAGAACATTTTAATTAGCAAACAAAAAGAGATGAAGAGAGAGAGAAAGAAATGGGGTTTAACGTCCACTCGACACGAACCAAGTTTTTTGGGACTAACACATGGTTTAATTTTATTTGAATAATTCGCTTGTGCGTAGGGGTCTTTACCAGTGAAAGGCACCGGGCAGGGGTGCGGGGGATTCTGACCCCCCCCCCCCCCCCACGAGATTGGACAGGCGACACTACTCCTTGTTAGATGGAAACCACGCCCTTGACTCAATGACAGATCTTATAGCAAAAGGTAGAACTACTACAATAGGTTGATGTGTGTACAATGTTTCAGGAAGACATCTTGAATAGTGGCTGCAATCTGCATCACGCCGGAAAAACTCTGATCTCAGGAAACTTTAACGATCAATGAAACTGTAACGGATCGTTATATTGCTAACGTCTCGTTTGTTAACGGTCCGTTAAATTTATGTTGCTAGAAAGTCAATTCCATTATCCGTTAGCTAACCGACTGATTCATTAATGTTAATCCAAGAGAAGACTGTTTGTTCATTGGCTGAATTTTAAATTTTTAAATTCAATGTACATGTATAACAACTTCATAGAAATTAGTATTAACAAGAAACTGAATCCATGAGACAACTAACTGTCCAGTCTGTTCACAAAACTTGATTAAAGACAAAAAGATAACTGTAAAATTTACAACAGAAAACACTATATAAAAAACTATAGAATACTTTATTTTTTTCTGTTAGAAATTTAAGCATAAATCTGTAGGAAAAATTATTGGATTTGCACAACAGAAACTGTAGACTATTTGGGACCATTATTTTCTACAGGCGCCCCAAATTCTGTAGAATACTATAGAATTTCACCCTAAAGAAAATGGAACATACCTTTATCATTTTGTACCACATGTGGTATGGCAGTATATTAGACTCAAAATTCTAACATGCTATCGTCTAATTTCTAACTTCTATTCATGTAATTTCTAACTTTTATTCATGTAATTTCTAAATTAAGACAATGTATAATCCAACTTCTTTTCATGTTGAGTGTAAATTTTAATTCTGTTTCATCTTATTTCTGTTATTTAGATGGAAATGCCTTCTTCATTGAGGCCTTACCTGTTATGCCTGAAAGTCAAACAAATTTAGAATTTTGATACTTCTACTTAGCAACCATCATTATGACGTCGTTTGGTGTCGCCACCGTGTGATCGAGACCATTATGTTGATACCAACGACTCGCGCTTCGTCAGGTTGAATGGTTTGTCTTAATATAGAAATTACATGAATAGAAGTTAGAAATTAGACAATAGCATGTTAGAATTTTGAGTCTAATATACTGCCATACACGTGAGCCACAGGGTGAGCAACGTGGCTATGAAGTAAAGACAATCTGAATCTGACAATCGCGTGAACACCGCACTACAACCGAACTATTTTTTTTTCTATTTGAGAGGGGGAACAGAAATTCATGTGTGGGAAGTGCGGCGCACAAAGCAAATCGCTTATCCCCTACGCCGATCTAACGAACTTATACACAGAACCACGGTGGCTAAGTGGGTAAGACGCTGGCTCGCTAGCTTGGAGGTCGGGTGTTCGATCCCTGCATTGGCCGAGAAAGTTCGTCGGGATTTTTCGACGTGGTTTCCCCTTGTTAGTGGTACAGGACGGAGAGTCTGACAAGGACAGCTGTCTAGTCATTCGGATGACACGAAAAACCGAGGTCCCCTGTATACATTGCCGTGTACGTAAAAGATCCCTTGGCAGTTGGAATTCGATATAAGAGTAGGCCACAGTGCCGCTTCCCGGGTAAAATTTCACTCGTAGCTCACTGTATGGTGTGTGTCCGTTTTTATTAGCCCAGTCGGAGCAGAACAGTAGGACATTAAACCCCATTTCATTCATTTACACCATCAACCGGTACATTTGAATTAAGCTAGATTTGCACCGAGATCATAACGTCAACGACAGACCCACCCTACCTGAAGATAAAAGAAAAAAGCTAGCTACCATATAAGTTTTGACGTTAGTTTCGTACAAGTGTCCTGATGAAGGTGTGAATCTGTTAAAATATAACTGAATATGACAGACATAAGATTGATGAATGAGATATGAAGTAATGGTTGCTAACGGCAACACCATCATCACATCCTTGTGTCACAGATTATAACATGGGTGGAGATAAAAATTGTCAATTGAGAACTCTTTTTAAAAAATTTGATTTTAAATTGTCAAAAATTCTTATCAATCATTTTTTGGGGCCTTTTTTTGTGATCTGTTAAAGTACGGTGGGCGTTGTTATGACGAATAATTAGAAATGAAATGAAATGGGGTTTAACGTCCTACTGTTCTGCTCCGACTAGGCTAATGACGACGGGCATACGTCATACAGTGTTCGATGAGGGACAATTTGTCGGACAGCGGCGTTACGGCCTACTATTACATCGAATTCCAAATCCATATGCCAAGGGTTCTTTTACGTGCACGCCAATGTGTAAACGAAAACTCGATTTTTCGTCCAACCCGAACGACTAGACAGCTGTCCTTGTCACTTGATTCAACGGCAGACCTTGTGGTCTAAAGCGCCCCCTTGTCAGTTACAAGAGGGAGACTAGACTAGATTTCGGGACTAACATATATGGTTTAATTTTATTTCAATAATTCGCTTGCGCGTAGGGGTCTTTAGCAGTGGGAGGAAACCGGAGGACCCGGAGAAAACCTACGAGGTTGCACAGGCAACCATACTGCTTGTCACGTACAACCGGGGATTCGAAACCACGCCAGTTGACTCAATGACAGGCGTTATGATGCAGCGCGTACGTGCTAACCATTCGGCCATCCAACCCCCTCTTGTCAGTTACAATGAATGACAGTTTAAATAATTCATTATTCAACACACACCTACAATAAATTATTTTTTATATCTTATAAATATTTTAATTTATTTTTCAGGACGTAGAAGTTATCGTCATAGCAAGGAAATGGGGTTTAGTGTTCTACTTGTCTGCACCTATTTACTGGGTTTGACAGGTTCTTAAACATACATTATACAAGAGCTAAATCTGCCTATTGCAGGTCTTTATTTAGGCCTGAAATGTTATCTAAATTATTAATTAGACATTTATTAACATGAAAAGACCTTAATCAACTCTCGATGCCATCCTATGTGTCGGATTTTCACTGGATTTGAATCCAGTAATGTTGATCGAGGCTAGACCTAACATTGAATAGCTAATATCTCGGTTCAGAGTGGAGCAATTTGACTGAAATATTCAGCATATCCCCTTTACATTATCTAGCTTTTAACTATTATAGTGAGAACTGGCAACTCTTTACATTATCTAGTTTTTAACTATTATAGTGAGAACTGGCAACTCTTTATCTAGCTTTTATCTATTATAGTGAGAACTGGCAACTCTTTATCTAATCTCTCATAATGTATCTTTACATTATCTAGCTTTTAACTATTATAGTGAGAACTGGCAACTCTTTATCTAATCTCCAATAATGTATCTTTAATAAAGGCTATGTTTACTGTTAACAGTGCCGGGTTTAGATCATGAAAGACCCTAGGCTATTTTAGTTATGATACCCCCTTCCAATCCGCCAGCCTCACGACTAGAAGAAGATGAAGGTGTGTTTTAAATACAATTGAACAAAAGCCGTGAATGATGGCGGATGTTTCAGACTATAACACGCGTGTATAACAGGTGCATGACAAAATCAGTTTTTGTTTTACATTTTATTAAGCAAAGCCAAGGATGACGACGGATAGCGCGTGTGTAAGAAAGACTTATGAAAGGGCGGAGCTGCTGAGATCTTGAGGCGTTAGTCTTTTAGGTCTTCGAATCCGGAACTGACGGAGGGGTGGCCGAAAAGCGCACACGCGCAATGAAGTACTTATTAACAGCAGCTATATGACCATAGAACTGTACTAGAATATATGATCTAAGCTATGATGGCTGTTCTCTTTACGACAAAAAACTATCAGTCAATATGGGTCCGGGGGGGGGGGGGGGGCTCTCACTAACGAGAAGGTTTCATACACCGAGAACATTCCCCACGATTTTTAACTCGGGGTTCTCCATGTCAGCCGTGTAGGGCCTGGTATGGAACAACGTCAAGGCATCAAGCCAACCAACACCTGCAGTGGACCATTCGTTACGCTTTCCCAGGATGGTACGACTGGGTACAATTCACCGGGGGGGACCGTGCACGTGACATCAAGCAACACCTGTTGTTATTTGACCTGTTCTATAATCGAAGATAAGACTTTGATCTTTGATCCTGGCACCGGTATCACGTGATATCACTCGGGTTCAGAGAGAATTTAACCATCTGGCTATCAAGGACTAAGGTCACTCCGTAAATCTACAAGGTCATTCCTTCTAAATTCAGCACCGTGTAAGCCTAGACAGATTGGCCTGTTATTTAAAACAAGACGACAGTTGCAAGTTATAAAAATTATGACTGTGTTTTATCAATAATTTTAAAAACCTTAAACAGGACAAACAAATAACAGTCGCGATCTGTTTTTTTTTCATTCGTTTTTTTTTCTCTTTTTTTTTCGATTATAATTTGCGTTTTATATATTTACCGGTGAAGACGAAACGAAATGGGTTTTACCGGGGGGGGGGGGGGGTAAATAAGACAGGGATACGCCGTTGCCCCGGACGCACAGTGGCGTTTCAAAGGTTCTTTTGTTTTCACGCCAACCGGGTGGTTCTATGACCGAATGGTTAGTTTGTGCGCGTTGTATCATAAGGTCGGTCATTGAGTCAGTTGGCGTGGTTTCGATTCCCCGGTAGGGTGGTCTGTCCAACCTCGTTGGTTTTCTCCGGGTCCTCCGGTTTCCCCCCACTGTTAAATACCCCTTCGTGCAGCGAATTATTGAAATAAAATTGAACTAGATGTTAGTCCCGAAATGACCTAGCTTGTGTCGAGTGGACGTCAAACCCCATCTCTCTCTGCACGCCAATCAGTACACGGACAAACCAAGTCCTTACGTTCCATCCGATCGATTAGACAGCTTACCTTTCCGATTGGTTTGTGACAAGATGACGTATAATATATATTAGCAATACCAGAAGCTCTAACCCATACCACTCGACACAAACTAGGTCATTTCGGGACCAACACATGGTTCAATTTAACAATGGGAAGAAATCGGAGGACCCGGAGAAAACACACGAGGTTGGACAGCCGACCCTACCGGAAAATCGAAACCACGCCAGTTGACTCAATGACAGACCTTATGATACAGCGCGCACGTGCTAACCTTTCAGTCATCCAATCCCCCGAAGCTCTAATAGATCTGGGAGGCTTCAAGTACTTTACGGTCCGGCCGTCCCTCAACAAAAACATTATATGACAAAATATAAAAGGTAACTAAAATGAATAATAAATAAACCACATTCGTTGGAAATAAATCTAATTTAGGTTTGTTTTGTAGAAGACGTGTGATTAAAGTCTACAGTCACCTAAACCAGGTGTATTTGTTCTCTCGTTATCTTTTCTAAGATTATCTAATATGTAAATTATCTTTTAAAGTGACTGACAAGATAACTTACACCAACTAGCAAATGGGGTTTAACGTCCACTGTTCTGTTCTATCTGTGCTAATGAAGGGGGGATTTTGCCCGGACAGCGGCGAGGGCAGCGGAGAGAGAGAGAGAGAGAGAGAGAGAGGTTTAACGTTAACGTCCAATCTACCCAAACTTGGTCATTTCGGGACTAACACATAATTCAATTTTATTTCAATAATTCGCTTGCGCGTAGGGGTCTTTAGCAGTGGTAGAAATTCGGGGGACCAGGAGAAAACCCACGAGGTTTGGCAGGCGACCCTACTCCTTGTCACGTACAACCGGGCAATCGAATCCACGCCAGATGACCCAATGACAGGCCTTATGATACAACGCGACGTGCTACCCCCCCCCCCCCGCACGGCCTAATGTTATACTGAATTGAAACTACCCAGGGTTCTTTTACGTGCATGCCAATATGTATACGGGACCTCAATTTTATGTTCCCATCCGAACGACTAACACTATGATAAGATCATTTGCAGAAAATATAAGATCAATATAAGAAAAGATAGCCAGATTTTGGTGAATGTAGGCTTATGTCATTTTTAAAATTGAGAAAAAATAAAATTCGACGTTTAAAACAAGTTGACTGTCCTACAGTTAAAAACACCCGCAGTAAACAATGACATATCATTAATAACCCACGTATTATTTCCTTTTAAATATCGTACGATTTTATTATCAGTCATATATCTCGTTCTGTTCAAATATTATCATACTGTATAATGATCTTTTTAATTTTTTTTATCAGGACGTCATTTATCTTAAATCATATCCTTTAAAATAGATCCACTTAAAGGGACATTACGCTTTCAGAAAACAATCATGGATTGGTTAAAGAAGCTAAATCGCTAAAATTCTGGACCTAGAAATTGACACACAAATGGGCCTCAACGCATTTAATATTGTAATGTGAATCTATATAAACTGATTTACATTCAATCGTTTCTGTTTTACTGTAATTTATAATCAGTTATTTTCAGCGAAATACGCCAGATGTCTCAATCGAATGGCAATCTCTAGCGTCTGGTTATTCCAGTCTACACTGATATTTATTGCGCATGCAATGTCGAAGACTTTGGATGATATTGAGTTAGAGACTTAGCTACTTTAAATCGAACCCAAAACTGAAAATATTATTTCTGATCACGTCTGATATCACATCCCTGATGTTTAATGTTTGAAATGAAAATGGGGTTTAACGTCCTACTGCTCTGCACCGACTGGGCTAATGAAGACGGGCATAAGCCATATAGTGTGCTAGGAGGAAAATTTCACCCGGACAGCGGCACTAAAACCCACTCTTAGATATCGAATACCAGCTATCAGGCCGATTTGTATACATGGGACTTCTATTTTTTGTTTCATCCGAACAACTAGCATTTTCCCCATAGTACACTGGAGGTTGTATGTATGTTTTGATTGGCCCAGCTGGCGCAGAAAATTTAGACGTACCATTTCATTTCTTTTGTTATGGTCCCATCTTCTTTTTCCCAGTCGGAGCAGAAAAGTAGGACGTTAAACCCCATTTTATTTCATTTCTCTTTCCATGGCCGCAAATATTTAGGTGAATTGGATGGCCGAATAGTTAGCGCGTGCGCGTTGTATCATGAGGTCTGTCATTGAGTCATCTGGCGTGGTTTCGATTCCCCGGTTGTAAGTGACAAAGAGTAGGGTCGCCTGTCCAACCTCGTGGGTTTTCTCGGGGACCTCCGGTTTCCTCCCACTGCTAAAGACCCCTACGCGCAAGCGAATTACTGAAATAAAATTGAACCATATGTTAGTCCCGAAATGACCTGGTTTGTGTCGAGTGAATGTTACCCCCCTCTCTATCTCTCTCTCTCTCCTCCCTCTCTCTCTCGTAAAAAGTTGTCTCTTTAAGGTGTATGAAGTTGAGTTTTTGATACTAGGTGTTTATCTTACGTCTATTTAACTGTATTTAAATATATCGTTAATCCATGATTCATACCGGATTATCCTCACTACAGCCAGGTAAATCGTGTTCTTCAAGGATTTCATATGATACGCCCCCATTTTTAATAATCTGGTTTGTATGATGATAATCTATGTTCTTTTCAAGCTCACTGTGGATTGATGCGAGTTTTTTTTATGATTTTAATATATACAAGAAATGCGACGGTATGGTGCAAAAGCTCAGAATGTTTTGGAAATGAAATTTGGTTTAACATCGCACTTGTACAGGTTTCTTATATATAAACTGTATCAAAACTCACTCCATCATCAAACTCCCGCGTTCTCCTGCAGATTTGGTTTCCGTGGAAATGAAATGAGAACATTTTAATTAGCCAAAAAAAGAAAAAAAAGAAGAGATATAGAAATGATGTTTATCGTCCACTTGTCACAAACTAGATCATTTCGGGACTAACATATAGTCCAATTTTACTTCAATAATTCGCTTGTGTGTAGGGGTCTTTAGCAAAGGGAGGTGAGACCGGCGGATCCGGAGAAAATGTACGAGGTTGGTCCGGCGATCCTACTTTATGTCGGTATAATCGGGGAATCGAAACCACGCCACCTGACTCAATGACAGAATAGAGAAACGAACAGAAACCTAAGTGGTGATTAGATTTTAGAGAGAAAGAGAGAGAGAGAAATGGGGTCTCACGTCCACTCGACACAAACTAGGTCATTTCGGGACTAACATATGGTTTAATTTTATTCAATAATTCGCTTGCGCGTAGCTGTCTTTAGCAATGGGAGGATATCGGAGGACCCGGAGAAAACCCACGAGTTTGGACAGGCGACCCTACTCCTAGCCACGTACAACCGGGGATTCGAAACCACGCCAGTTGACCCAATGACAGACGTGCTAACCATTCAGCCCCCCCCCCCCATGATTTTAGACCTCGTGTTGCTACAACGATTAGATTCCATAGCAACACGGGGCAAAAACTCCAGCGACTCGACTCCGTAACAACACGGGGCAAAACCTCAAAATTTTAAAAGGCTAAAAAACAATGACAAACCACGTGGCCTTGACATTGCGATATTTGATTTAACGAGAAACATTTGTAAATAGTCACAATGATAAAACGACACTGACGTCATATAAACAGGTATAATTTTATACACAAGAAAACACCTGAAGCTAATTAAGGTCGAACGTACCGCTTTTATTTCTTGTCGAATTCCAACTGTCACAGATTCTTTTACGTACAAGGGATTTCGTGTTTGATTACCACCCGAAAGACTAGACGGTGTTTCTTGATAGGCACTCTTTCCCACACCACGGTTTGGCGCAAAATAGCCTGGTTGGAGCTGACGTGCCATAAAACCACGGACAAGGGAAAACTTACGCTTGAAAATGCTGAGAACGATCTAGCCCATCACCGAAATCAAACATGGGGGCGACTGGTATTTTAAAAGGGTGAAACTTTTGCCCCGGTAGTAATCAAACCGGGGCCTCTCTTAAGGAACTTCAACAAGGTTACAATAGACGAAGGGGGTGGGGGGCTCCACAAGGGGTTAAGGGATAAGAAAATTTTGAAAAACGTCCATCATTTGGTGCATTTTGGCACGTATGTGAGTGGTTGACGAGTTGAATATTTTCAGTAAAATATCACTCCATGTCCTCTTGTAGTTTTGAAATCATTGATCACTGACTATCATCGCTTGATAAAGGATACCACTCCGAAATGTGCATCGCGATATAATCGAGGAACGACCCATCTATATTATATGTAAGATTCTTTTTCTCTCTTTATATTTTTATGTATTTTTATTTTTATATCTTTTAATAGTTTTAAATTGAACAATTGACATTACACAATATACTATACTGTGTAATTAATAAACCTCAAAGTTCAAACGATTTCCCTTTGTTTCATACGTGTTATATTTCTAGTTTCATTCCGTTACGTTACCAGTACATATTGTGAAATCAGTACACGCTTGAGCACGAGCTCTTCTACCAATCTACTCACATACGTCGAATATCTAACATTGTCTCTCTGCTAATTTACTTTTTGTCTCGCATTTTCCATTTCTTAGAACAAATACCACAGTAAACAAATACTGCACAACACTCTATATAGATACATTTTATTCCCCCCCCCCTCTTCTCTTCAATCTCTACTGTATCTCGTCTTTACAGCTTTCGTATCTTGTCCCATTTGCACGTCCACACAAGCAGTTTTTTCCCCCAACCCCACCACTACTGGAACATGGATAGGCCCCGCACCAGACGCCCACTCCTTCCCACACCAACTCAACTACCAATGGAATGGCCACAGCTACGAAGCAGATTCCAACCACCACCAGGCTTCCACCAACCACCACCAGGCTTCCACCAACCACCACCAGGCTTCCACCGACCACCACCAGGATTCCACCAACCACCACCAGGCTTCAACCGACCACCACCAGGATTCCACCAACCACCACCCGGATTCCGCTACCAGCACCAACCAAGTCGACAACCAAACCAACCAAGTCGACAACCAAACCAACCAAGTCGACAACCAAACCAGCGCCAACCAAAACGACAACCAAACCAGCGCCAACCACCCCCAGAAAATGCAGGTGTCGTGAAAGCCTTCTTTCAGGTCCTCCAATGCCTCCACCACTTGACCATTATGGAGAGTCAGGAGAATGGAACACCAACCAGAAGTTTCACTTGGAAGATCCAAGACCTGAATAAGTTCGTGAAGCCGGCCATGAAGACGCCTACCATAGCCACTACCATTGAGACATTGAACTTGAAATGGGCCAAGGACGTCGCCTCATCCCTGTCGACACACTACCGAGCCATGCTAGCGGAGAAACTGGAGTACTTGAAGTCACGTCACTTTTCCAAAGATGCTGTACAAGAGTACTCTAGCCACGCCCTAGCATGGGCCAAGAAGTCCTACGGCAAGCGACTTCAGGATAGTGTGAAGACAGAGTTCCACCGCCTACTGTCCACGGTCTCTAAAACTGTCACACCCCCTCCCCCATCACCCATGCACATAACGCACAACCTTCTCCGGGACACACCAAAACGATACACACCCAACAAGAGAAAATTATCCCCTGGAGAAGGCACTTGCATTAACACTCCCTCGAAGCGTGCAGCTAGATCAACCAGTTCGCCCCGGGCTGTGTCTGGCTCACCTACTTCCTCGGGATCTATATCGCCACTAAACGCGCTTGTCGACTGTCTGTCCCCTAGATCGCCCATCATTCCTAACCCTAGAATCGCCACCAGATCTTCCACCAGATGTAGGCGATCACTCAACCTATCCCTAAAGAGACCTCACAGCTACAAAGGTAAAGACGAGAAGGATTTATGGTTCCTACCACCCGTCATGGCAAAGACCCTGGTTATTGGATCCTCTAACCTGGCTAGGATTGCATCCTTCGTCGGGGACTGGGAGATCCATAGCTACTCTGGAGCCAAGATCAGCCACATCAGACAGATAATCCAGAACTACATGGGTCCTGCACCAGAGGAATTAGTGATACACGTCGGGCTCAACAACAGGGAGGAAAGTGGACCAAGGATACACGAGCAGATGCTAGATCTACTCAAGGTGACCAGAGCAGCTTTCCCAACAACCAAGCTCTTCGCCACACAGATCCCCACTTCTTCCCGACTCCGACAAGAAAATCCGATCGCCTACCAAAACATCACCAGCTACAACCAACTGATCTCCACTGCACCCTCACCAAACGCCACCACATTACCAACCTTCAAGGGCAAAATAGAACTGAAAGGTAACGACGCAATCCACTGGAGCCCAGACACGGCCAGAGAGATCATCAACTGCTGGATGAGGAATTTAAACTAGGATTAGGGAAAAGGAATGAGAAGCCGTCTTTAGGACAGACAGTTGTCAATTTGAGCGACAGACTTCTCAACCCCCTAGAAATGAACATTCTTGATAAAGGCCTTAAATTCATCCCAACCCCCACAATAACATCCATAGACCCCATCACCCAGGCAACCGATCGCTTCCAAAGAACACTTTCGTTGACTTATTTTTTTAGGAACAAACCCGGCTGAGGTAAAAAATTAATCACAGTAAAATCCACATGGAAACCACCTAAAAAGTCATTATCACCAGCCATCCTAAAAACTTTCGACGAAATGAATATAGAAATATCATCCATTCAACCACAGTCACAAAAACCAAATCTCAACCGAGCAACTAAAACGGCATTAAACACCCTTAAAAAGGACAAAAACATAATAATTAAGAAAAGCGACAAAGGCTCGTGTTGTGTCATAATGAATCGTGCAGACTATATCTCAGAGGCAGAAAAACAATTAAGTAATCCTATACATTACACTAAATTAGACCAACCAATCTTTAAGGACACCGCAAATTTAATAAACAACATCTTATATGAATTGCAGGATAAGGAATACATAACAGCAAAACAATATGATTATCTATCTGCTAAATCTGACTGCCGACAAAGACATCTCTATACACTACCAAAAATACATAAAAATCCAGAAACAGAATGGTTTATACCTAATAAAATACCCAAGGGACGCCCAATAATATCAGACTGTGGCAGCGAATCATACAACGTATCACAATATATAGACCATTTCTTATTACCCCTAGCATGCCAACACCCATCCTACCTTAAAGACACTAACGATTTCATTCAGAAAATCAAACAGTTAAGAGTCCCCGAACACACCGTTTTAATATCCATCGACGTACAAAGCATGTACACGAACATTGATAATAACATAGGTATTGAAGCAGTTAGGAAAGCATTTCTTAGGAACCCGCAAGCATCCAGGCCGGACGAAGAAATCCTCAAACTACTCAACATTTGTCTGAGGAGGAATGACTTCGCTTTTAACGACCAAGTATACCTTCAGTCTTCCGGAACTGCGATGGGAAAACGATTTGCCCCGAGTTATGCAAATCTCTTCATGGCGGAGTGGGAAAGGGAAGTTCTGCCACTCTGTCCATTAAAACCAGATTTCTATGGGCGGTTTTTAGATGACGTTTTCATAGTCTGGACCTACACACTAGACGAATTTTGGACGTTTTTCAACATCCTGAACAATCATCATCCATCTATCAAATTAACCGCAAATGTAAGCCATAACAGCATAGATTTCCTTGATACTACCGTTTTTAAAAGTAACAACACCAAAATCACAGGCCAATTGGAAACTAAAGTATTTTTCAAAGAAACCGACACACATCAATTATTGTTCAAAAGCTCCTTTCACCCAAAACATACATTCTCTGGCATCATAAAATCTCAGATTCTCCGTTTTCATAGGATATGTACTCAGAAGACCGACTTTGAGTCAGCATGTACATTGGTATTTAGCAAACTACGGGAAAGGGGATACTCCAAACGCTATCTACGACGTATAAAAAACAACACTCTAGCTGAGCTTGCCGCCAAAGAAACAAATAATATACAATCAGCACATAAAACCAATATTTGTGGCCATCCAAGATGTCAAACATGCAAAATCTTAAACATATCCGACCATTTCCATAACAAAACATCTGGCACAAAATTCCCAATATTAGACCAACTTTCATGCAGTAGTTCAAACATAATTTATCTTATCTCATGCAGAAAATGTGACAAGCAATACGTAGGGGAGACTCAAAATGCACTTAGGGAAAGAATTAACGGTCACCGGTCTGACATAGTCACCAAAAAAGACAAACCTGTCTCAATTCATTTCAACCAACCAAATCATGACATTTCAGATCTCATTGTCACGCCAATAGAAAAGACCAAGAGCGACTTTGAAACTTCAGAAGAAATTAAAACGTTTAGGCTAACAAGAGAAAAATTCTGGATTGACAAATTGAAAACAACAGCCCCCCTAGGTTTGAATATTCATACGGCTAGCGCAATAGCTCCTTTTGTAGTTCCATTTAGCGCAACAGCAGCAAGTGCGTCCAAAATCATCAGAAAACACTATACTGATCTCCAAGAAAATCACCCGAAAATATTCACACAGAAACTTATAATTGCATATTCTAAAAATAAAAATCTGAACGACATCCTAGTGCACAGTAAATTAGATTAAATAAGACCAGTCTCCACCCTGACCCAAAACAAACCATATATCAAATCCTATGCCTAACCGTTAGTAATTAAAATCAATTAGATATAAGAATCCCTAGCCGTAACCCGGTGATGTGGAACAAACACGATTTTTTTATAAAATCCAATCCGTTGTAGGAAACACACTAATGTGGCTCTCTCCCGAGAGCCTCAAATTTATTTTCTTTTCTCTTCAGAAACAACAATACCAGAATACCAGAAGCACCACCCAAGGAAGACCATCAGCGCCACCAACACCAATAAACAGTGAAATCGCCTTTGTATATAAATCTAATGTATTGTATGTATTTTAATAAAACTAGGAAATATCACGAACTAATTTTTCATCATCCTAGGTCAGTGCTTATGTGGAGACTTAACCTCTCCCCCCAAATTCTTAAACCTAACCTACAATCTCGCCAACAATCACGTTCCCTTAACTTATTTACATCTTAGCGACCTTAACACAAATAGCCCCTATCATTGATGCCAGAGGTCGACTCTACTTTGAGGTTGATTGCTCAGTCATATCAACTGACCTGTCAGCTGTCTAGTTGTTCGGAATGAACGAAAAACCGCCGAGGCCCCATTTACACATTGGCGTGCACGTAAAAGATCCCTTGACAGTTAGAATTCGATATAAGAGTAGACCGTAGTGCCGCTGCCCGGGCAAAAGTTTCCCCCCATTGCACACTGTATGTATGGCATATCCCCGTCTTCATTAACCCAGTTCGGAGCAGAACAGTAGGACGTTAAACCTCATTTCATTTGTTTGTAGGTTCCCCCGACCTTTATAAAACTGTAGACCAAACGTCAATAATCTTCTACGTATTGCCCTGTAAATGAAATTTTTGAAAGGTCACGTGATGTATATAATATAGGACACGTCAATAAATATTTCATCATTCAATACAGACAGGGTTGTCAACGTCGACATGTTGTATCACGTGACATGTTGTAAAACGTCGATATCACGTGACAACTATCTAACAACATGTCACATGACGTACGTGTTTTTGTCACCTGATCGGCTCCACGTCTGTAAAGTTATTTGTACACCACAGTTCTCGTATGGACACGTAGGCCCACAGGATCGAATTGAATGAAATGAAATGAAATGGGGTTTAACTTCCTACTGTTCGGCTCCGGACTGGGCTAATGAAGACGTACGTGCTATGAAGGACATTTTGCCCGGACAGCTGTCAAGGGATCTTTTACGTGCACGCCAATGTAGGCTATACACGTAAACTCGTTTTTTTCGTGCCATCCGAAATACTAAACAGCTGTCCTTGTCAGACCCTGCTTCCTGCACTACTGACAAGGGGGAACCACTTGGAAAATCTGGATGAACTTTCTCGGTAAATGCAGGGATCGAACACCCGACCTCCAGGATAGCGAGCCAGCGTCTTACCCACTTAGCCACCGTGATTCACCCATGGTCGAATTAAGACCCATAGAGGCCCAGGGCACATAAAAGATTTTGGAAATGAATTGAAATGTGATTTAACGTACTACTGTCCTGTTCCGACTGCGCTAACGGAGACGGGTCTAGGCTTCGCCATTTAGCGTGATATAAGGGTGATTTTGCCCGGATAGTGGCACTACGTCCTACTCTTAATATCGAATTCCAACTGCCAAGGGCTATTTTACGTGCACGCCAATGTGTACACAGGGCCTCGTTTTTTTTTGTTTTTGGTGCCTCCATATACCTGTAATTCTAATTATAAACATTGATAAACCATAAACTAGATTTTTATTTTTCATAATACACGTCATTATTAATTGTGGCAAAAGCAGGCAAAAGCAATAAAAGACAAAAATACTGAACGGCCAGCTCTTTATCTAAATCTTATAAAATGTATCTTTACTGGTTAATCCAGTACTGGTCACGTACATAGCGTTGTATGGCCGAATGGTTATCGCTTCCGTGTTGTATCATAAGATCTGTCATTGAATCAACTGGCGTGGTTTCGATTCCCCGGTTGTTTGTAACAAGGAATAGGGTCGCCTGTCCAATCTCGTGGTTTTTCTCCGGGTCCTACGGTTTCCTCCCACTGCTGAAGACCCCTACGCGTAAGCGAATTATTGAAATAAAATTGAACCATGTTTTAGTCCCGAAATGATCTAGTTTGTGTCGAGTGGACGTTAAACCCCATTTCTCTCTCTCTCTCTCTCTCTCTCTCTCTCTGCATAATGAGATTATTATTAGAATAATGAATATAATTGTCTTGTGATGAATGATTCAACATGTACGAACAAACGCCTGTTTTCTTACGTAGACGCTATTAATAGCCATATTACTTCAAGTAGAGCCTACATACCGTGGTGACTCAGTGAGTAAAACGATGACTCGCTAACCAGGAGATCCTGTGTTGCCAGAGAAAGTTCATCGGAATTTTTATGACTGGTTTCCTCTTGTCAATGGGGGAGGAGCTGGCAAGAGACAACTTATAGTCGTTCGGATGGGGCGAAAAACCGAAGTCCATTGTACACATTGACATGTAGCGCCGTTGTCCAGGCACAATTTCCCTCATAGCACACTGTATGACGTATGCCCGTCTTCATTAGCCAGTTTGGAGCAGAACAGTAGGACGTTAAACCCCATTTCATTTCATTTCATTTATAAATGCTATTAAACATGCATTATGCAAGAGCTACATCTGCCTATTGCAGATCTATCTGTAGGCCTGAAATGTTACCAAAATTTAAGTTAGACATTAATTAACTTATGCAGACCATAATCAACTCTCGATGCCATTGCAATCCTATGATATTTACTGGATTTGAATACATTTTGGAATGGATGATTTAACGTCAAAATGGATAATCGAGACTTTGTTTTTTATCGTACCGACTTTAGTAATAGACTAGGCCTCAAATTCAATCACTAATATCTCGGTTCAGAGTGCAGCAATTTGACAGAAATTTTCAACCTATTCTCTTTACGTTAACTATGTTAACTATTTATTAAATATTATAGCGAGAACTGTCAGATCTTTATCTAATCTCCTATAATGCATATTATTTTACAATTTACATAGAATCTACATATGTAATATTATTGAGAATATAAATCACTGTTAACAACAAGGATATCCCCATTCTTTGAATATAGCACGATCCACTTATGAAGAATAGACGCTGGTCTTATTTCCGCCACGTTGTAAGGACATACGTATATAATAATATTGTTATAAATGATGAAATCCATCTTGGAGAGTTTGATATCCACGCTGGCGTTCTACCCGCCACGTTGTGCGGACGTACGTATATAATAATATTTTATAAATGATGAAATCCATGTTGGTGAGTTGGATATCCACGTTGTAAACACCTGGTATAACATAATATATTCATTCATTCATAAAAACCAAGCCACGTATGGTGACATATATATATATACATTCTGATTAAAATACACATCTATATCCCCTATATAGGCTTACGTTGCTTTATACTTTCCATGCCCTCGGTATCGTAGTAACGATAGGTAAAATGAAATTGTGAACTATAAAAAACGAAACGAAATAGGATCTGTATTTTAATCCGATTGCCATGTATACAAAGAGATAGAAATCAACAGATGTGTTAGAAAGTTTGATCATCAGCACGTACCGGATTAATAGTTCCGGCTGCTAAATCTAAGGACATATTTTAAAATAAGGAACTAAGGCCTGCATTACCTTTTGTTTTAATTGTAATAAAGGTTTCCATAGATCAATGAGAGGGTTTATAATAAAAGATATATTTTACCATTATCTATGTCATTTATTGTGTTTCCCCTTTTTGGTGGGTGGGAGACGGGGGGGGGGGTGTTGAGGGGTCGAATAGTTAGCGCGTGCGCGTTGTATCATTAGGTTTGCCATTGAGTAAACAGGTGTGTTGCGATTCCACGGTTATACGTGACAAGGAGTAGGGTCGCCTGTCCAACCTCGTGGTTTTGTCCCGGGTCCTGTAACAATATTGTCGTTGCGACATTGTTTTCAAATTCATAGACAAGGAATGTAGAAATATGATGGCTGAAACAATATTGTTATCTTTACAAATTATTGTGCGGGTTATTTTGATAAGTTAACTGAGCTATAGATTAATAAACATGTTGGTTATTTATATGTTTCTTTGTTATAAAACATATATCATATTTCACGATGTAATGGTTTCCCGAGTCTAGTCACGCGGGTTAGACTCTTACAGGACTGGGGTTGGCGAGAAAGACATGTTAATTTTAAATATTGTAATGTACACTATAGTTTAACTGTTGGTACATAAAAACGTATAGCAAAAACACTATCGTTGTTCCTGTTAAATATTTGAGTCGGTATCGTGAAAAAAACACAATGATGAAGTCCTACAACGTACAAAAAGAAAGATGCAACAGTAGCCAGTCCAGAGCCAATCAACCCCAAGACAATCAAGGGCTGTTCCAAAATATGTGGTAAGAAATGATGCATGGCCGGGGTATACGCCAGATGTAGCGACCGGTTTTATCAGTCTTATCCACGTCTGACAGACGACCCATGGTACAACAGTACTCCGGTTTCTTCCCATTGCTAAAGAGCCGTACGCGCAAGCGAATTATTGAAATAAAATTGAACCATTATAGATAATAATCTACATATATTCTTTCTGTAACAGCTGACTATACAGTATTAACTAAAGCGGAAGGTATTTGCTATTATCGATTTCATGTTTTAAATATTTAAAATAAACGTTTCAAATGCTTCACATTAACGATCTATTTGGTCAATAAATATTAAACTTATTCATATCATACTTTACATTCTAATAGTGGTCAAATATTTCACAATTATCACTTGATTAATAAAAATAGACTAACATCTGATTGATTATTACAATCAATATATTGTCACATTCCAGGTGAATGATTTAAACTATTATTCATTTACCTGAATCAGGTGTTGCTAGTCTAAAACAAACATTATGTCATTCATATCACGCTAGTAATAAGTCATGGGCAAATTGAGTCATTCAATTTTAAAAAGGACCCCTCTCCCCGCCCCCCGTTTCTAGTGTATAAAGTTTCAGGTTAGAACAGTGTTTCTCAACCATTTTTTTGCCAACGGTACACCTTGAAACACATGAAAAAATAGCGGCACACCTGGCTAAATATATATGGAAAACATTTGAATTTTGCGAAATGAAAATATGGCATGTCAGACGGCATACATGTACAACCGTAGATAGAGACTAGTCATTGCACATAGAATGACTTAAACTAAATAAAGAAAAACACAGCTATGAACTTAGTGCATTGTTTCAAATTTCATCAGTCAAATAACTGGCTTCTTTAATTTAGTGAGAATTATTTTTAGTGTGCCGTTAAAATTTTCGCGGCACTTCGGAAGATCTGGCGACACACTGTTTGAGAAGCACTGGGTTAGAATCAGGGTTAAGGTTGTCAGTTTGTTTGATTAAGAATACTTCTCCAACACTCAATCCTTATTTCTCATAGAATTTTATCAAGTACTTTGCGGCACTTAAAAGTAAGCGTGGGGTGTGGGGTTGTGGTGGGGGGATGGCCGAATGGTTAGCGCGTGCGCGTTGTATCATACCGTCTGTCATTGAGTCAACTGGTGTGGTTTCGATTCCCCGGTTGTACGTGACAAGGAGTAGGGTTGCCTGTCCAATCTCGTGGGTTTTCTCGAGGTCCTCCGGTTTCCTCCCACTACTAAAGACCCCTACGGACAAACGAATTATTGAAATAAAATTGAACCATATGTTAGTCCCGAAATGACCTAGTTTGTGTCATGTGGACGTTAAATCCCATGTCTCTCTCTCTCACTTAAAATAAATGAAATGGGGTTTAACGTCCTACTGTTCTGCTCCGACTGGGCTAATGAAGACAGGTATACGCAATACATTGTGTTATGAGACACGTTTTGCCCAATGGCCTACCCTTACATCGAATTCCAACTGCCAAGGGATCTTTAATGTGCACGTCAATGTATACAGGGGAGCTCGGTTTTTCGTCCCATCCGAACGACTAGACAGCTGTCCTTGTCAGACAGCCCTTAAAAGCAAGTACATGTACTATATAGTTTCTGGGAATTTTCATAGGAGATAAAAATTTTAAAGAATAGTTTGAAAAATACAGAAATTATATGGTAACAGAAATAAAACACTAAAAATTGAATTTTATAGTAGCAACAATAAAACACTAAAAATACCTGATTTAATTGGATTTTAATTTTAAACACTAAACTGTTTTTTAAAAAATGGTCAACCTGTCTTCAAAAAAACAAAAACAAACAAAAACAAACGAGGACCCCCCCCCCACCCTCTACATTTCTCAAATATTCCGCACGCTTCTTGTGTATATATATATACATTACATAGTTTAGTCATAGTTGATTTCACTGTATTACAAACATTAATATCAGGTCATGTGACTAACTTATTTATACAGATTAGTAATCAAACATCCGACGAGGATCACGCCCTTCACATCAATAATATACCTAATCAGGGGCGGATCCAGAAGGGGGTTGGGGGTCCAAACCCCACTCTGCTGTTTTATAAAACAACACTTTTTATGAGAAAAGTGTCACGGTCGTGTAATTTATTATTTATCATCAGATGGTTGGATGGGATGGGCATTCAAAGTGTGAAATAATGATGATATAGACATATGTGATATCACAATTAATGCTTTGCATCAATGAAATTGAATCACAATGTAATCCTATTAATTCATTATAAAAATTTACATCAAACGGCGTGTTGGATTTCTTTTTTTAAAAATCTCAGTTTATATGTATGCCTACGTAATTTAGAGACGATGATGGATGACATCATGCATTGTCAACTGTCAACCTGTCAAACCCTCTCCTGTAAAAATTCCTGGATCCGCCCCCTGCTGTAATATGATTGATTATAACGTATGAATAAATCGAAAGTAGGTGATATATGTAATAATGTTGAATGGGATGTAACTGAATACAATGTTTCGGATAAACCCAGCTTTGTTTGTTTTTTTGTTCCATTTGAAGTCGGGTTAAAACCATTCATGTCCTTGTGAAAACATCTCTTCATTGGCCGGACGTTTCCCCTTGTCCGTGGTGCAGGACGGAGGACTCGTGGTGTGCATGTAAAAGAACCCTTGACAGAATTCAGAATACGAATAGTCAGTCGCGTCACTCATTAGGTCCGGGTTCGATTCCGGTGTTGGGCGAGAATGTTCTCAGGAATTGAAGAGGGCGGTTTGTCCTTGCCCGTGGTGCAGAACGATGGACCTGACGAGGGCGGGTTGTCCTTGCCCGTGGTGCAGAACGATGGACCTGACGAGGATAGCGTTTAGTTGGTCGGAAGAGACGACAAAAAACCGTGGACACAATGGCGTCAGTGGAAAAGAAACCTTGCCAGTCGGGTATTCCCGTCTTCGTTAGCCCAGTTGACACAGGAAAATAGGAGGTTAAAACCCATTTCATTTTTGCGTTAGCTCGCTTGGTGCAGGGTCGCCTGTCCAACCTCGTGGGTTTTCTCTGGGTCCCCCGGTTTCCTCCCACTTCAAAAGACCCCTACGCGCAAGCGAATTATTGAAATAAAATTGAACCATATGTTAGTCCCGAAATGACCTAGTTTGTGTCGAGTTGACGTTAAGCCCATTTCTCTCTCTCCATCTGGGCTAATGAAGACGATACAGTTTGAAAGACATTTTGCACGGGAAGCGACCAATTCTTATTTCGAATTCCAACTGTCGAGAATTCTTGTGTACACCTCGGGACCTCGGTTTTTCGTACCATCTCTCTCTCTCTCTCTCTCTTTAAAATGATATTCAGACAATGAGTAGGCCTAATGTCCCTTTATGAATATGTGAATTTTGACCTTGAAGCAGGTTTAACAACTGCGTTCATATAAACAGGGGATTACCCAGGAATCTTCCCGAATCTCTATTAATAGAATGAGAGAATTTGTTTTGAATTGAAACTACATACTAAACATAGGCTGTCTACAGTCATCAGCTTGAGAACAGACACTAACCTAGTTGACAGACATTTTAAGTCCTAAATCGACGATTTTAGTCGCAAACACTAAGCGTACTTTGACAATTGTGCCGAGTTTTCCATTTAATGAAATTGAAAATGTTTATTTATAGCCCGTTCAGACGCTTATTTTTAAACCAGTTCATAATCGCTGGGGTTTTTAAGACAGCATCGTGTTGCGTTCACACGTACTATAAGCCAAACCAGTTTAACTATTCTGACCTCTTCGGTCGGAGGTTAGAGTTAACTGCGCATGGGTAGCTTCACATTCTTTATTCGGTTCTCGCACGCTTTCGATAACATTGGCACTGTCTGACCCCAATATTTTCACAGGAATGTAACTAACTGCGTACTGCGCATGCTCGAAGCAAGCTGGAGCTGGGGTTTTTAAGCCAACCCGTTCAGACGGCTAAGATGAACCAGTTTAAAATAAAAAGCCTTCTCGAAGACAGGTCGCGAGCATGGGTTTTTAAACTGGTTTATTTGCCACACATTTGCGTTCAGACGCTTAAGTTAACCTGGTTTAACGATCCCCGGGGTTTTTAAACCAGTTCAACTTAAGCGTCTGAACGGGCTATTAGTCTGTGTGTGTATGACAGATGTGAAACGGAGTAGAACCGCATTACAAAATAGAGAAGTAATTATTGGATATGGCGGTCGTTTAGGGCCGAGGTCTATTGTTGAGGAATGAATTAGATGGGTCCCTGTGTGTAGAATGTTGAAACTATTGACAGTGTCGTGGTATAAAAGATTATATTTACTTACCGGGAAATTAAACCTGTTTATATCGAGTATATATATAGATATAGACGGATGTGTTTACTTATTGAAATATATAAATAAAATAGGGTTTAACAACATGCCATTATATTTACACCGAATCTCTATTTATAGGTTATAGGTTCTATATCATACGATGCTATGTGTTTTTAAATTACCAGAAACACACGTAAACATTTCCCGTGTACAATTTATAAACTTAAATAAATGATGTGTAAATTATCGCAGTGAAAAACAAAACAACAGAAACGTATTTTGAAAACAGCTATGTCACTAGTAAAAGATGTTTGAGATAAAATCGTCAAATGTCACGATTTATGTATCAAACGTTGATTTTCTATAATCTAGGCTCTATATTGTCCTGTGGCGAATATCAACCTACTCATACATTTCTTAAGAAACTCTCTCTCTCTCTCTCTCTCTCTCTCTCTAGTAAAAGATTTTTGAGATAAAATCATTAAATATCACGATTTGTGCAAGAGAAAGAGAGAGACAGAGGGGGTGGGGGAGAATGGGGTGGGGTGGGGGCTATAATGCACCGACGGAAGAAGGCGAGTACCCCGGGTTCGAAGCTCATCAAGGTAGATTTTGGCTCACGCTGTGATTCCAAGGTGATGCATTCTAGTCGCAGGTCTAATGACTGCTTAAAACAATGATCGTCATTTCAGGAGTCTTTATCAGTGGCAGACATAAGGGGACCCTGAGAAAACCAAAGAGGTTATGCATGCTGCTTGTGGGATCGAACCCACGACGTTACTTAGCTGAGTGATAGACCTTGGATTATAAGTACAGATATAGCTGACTATATAGTTCACGTATAAAGACGGAGGAGGGCAGTTGTCTAGTCGTTCGGGTGGGATGATAAACCGATATCCCGTGTACACATTGGCCTGCACGTAAAAGGTCCCTTGACAGTAGGAATTCGATATAAGAGTAGATCGTAGCAAAGTTTCCCCCCATTGCACACTGTATGGCGTATGCTCGTGTTCATTTTTCCAGTCGGAGTAGAACAGTAGGGCGTTAAACCCCATTTCATTTGGTTTATGTAGACTTTCAAAGTCGGACATAAATCTGGAATATTGCCGAAAGTTTCTATTATTATTATCAATGAAACCTTTGTTTAGATTGTGTATATTTAATAACGTCTATTTATAGAAATAAATATTAGGGTTATTGAATACAGATTATTATAGACGAGCCAATCAAATATATCGAGACATATTTATTAGTTTAAAGTTTAATGCGCAGGGTTTAATTTTATTTAAAATTATTGCACAATATATAGTTATTTAAAGGACGTATGAGAGAGAGAGAGAGATGGGATTTAACGTCCACACGACACAAACTAGGTCATTTCTCGACTAACATACGATTCAATTTTATTTTAATAATTCGCTTGCGCGTAGGCTAAACGAGATAAAACAAATCGGCTGACCGAATAGTATAACGCGTACGTGCAAGCTAATTATTGAAATAAAATTGAACCATACGTTAATCTCGAAATGATCTAGTTTGTGTCGAGTGGAAGTTACCCCCCCCCCTCTCTCTCTCTCTCACCTGAAGTCAACCAGGAAGTAATTTACAGGTAGATTAGTTAAAGATCAATCTGATGTTATTTATGTTTAGTTATAAAAATAGTTTAAATCCCGTGTAAAACTCTCACGATCAACAGTAGGACGTTAAACCCCATTTCATTTTATTGCCTATTCTATATCCACACATAAATCAACAAAATCTGATTTTTCATACTTTTGATAGCCTACACTACATGAAGATCTGACCAGTTGTAGTGGAAGGTCGCGCCAGGGATCATACGAGCGGCTTTTGACCCCACGGCGTTGGACTTTTGATTAACCAACCAGTGTTGATGTTTCTGATGGTTTACCCACAGTTCCGTGCATCAAACGTCAAGAACTCGCCGTAACAGACTATTTCACTGGCTGATCCCTCACATCATCCAAAACGTCTGTTATATATAACAAATATTCCAGATCCTAGTGTAGTAAAGACAAGTAAATTTTGAACTATAAAAAACGAAACGAAATAGGATCGGTGTTTTAATCAACCTATTCTATAAGTAGAGCTTCTATATAGAGAAATTAATCAACACCTATTCTGTGTATATGCGTGGTTCAATGTACGCTTGGAACATTGCCCGTACCAAACTTCCGCTTTAATCTCTTCAAAATTCTTTACAGCAAACAGTGTGCAAGTGAAAGATGAAATGAAATGAAATATGGTTTAACGTCCTACTGCCCTGCTCCGACTGGGCTAATGAAGACGGGCACGCCAATGTGTACACCGGATGGGTGAGTTATTGACGTGAGATTATAAATGCAATGGAGTTTAACGTCTTTCTGTTCTGCCTCGACTGGGATAATGAAAATGGGCAATGAGGGAAAATGACAGTGGCACCTCCTAGCATCAGCTTGCTTGGACGTGAAACCAAATTTCAGTTCATTTTCACTAGATCTTCAACCTCAGCACCTAAATCCCGTTTTTCTTTACAGGTCAGTTTCCTTCCTGTCCGAAGTGAGTGACAGGGGCTCAGTGGGTTGGGCGTTGGCTCGCTAACCTGGAGGTAGTGTGTTCACCCAACGAAAAAATTGACCCGAAATCTTAAAAGGGTTACGTGTCCGGATAAGCAGTTTTGACGTTTACGTCCAAACGACTCAATATTTTGAGGTGGAATTTTGAGACAAGATAAATATACCATTCCTCTATATTTTGGCACTTAAATGTCATACGTACTCGGGCATTTATTTTTGAGACTCTGTTCAAATGGGTATAGTCCCATTAATTCGTAAGATTCATCAGTGATATAAGACGTGTTATCACCCAGTGATTGAGGTCCATCACACCATCAGGTTTGTTTAGCTAACCTCGATAATTTCACTTATGTTATCAAAATGGTTTGAACTGGTCAAGGTAAAATGTAATTAAAGATATTGAGGTGATGTTTGTTTCAGAGAGAGAGAGAAAGAGAGAAAGAGAGAGAGAGAGAGAGAGAGAGACCAGCATCCGGACCCAGTTTATTTCAACGATTCGCTTTCGCATTTAGCGGAAGCCGGGGAAAACCCTCAAGTATTGGATTGAAGCCCCGCCGCTTGACTCAACAACAGACCTTATCGCCTAAAGCCCACATCGGTGGCACATGACAGAGGTCGAGCGAGGTCCAGCGTACCTATTGGCGTACATGTCAAATAAAGCTTAGTGCTAAATAATAAGACAAGTTCGATTTTTCGTCATATGTCACGAGATGTAAACAGGGCTAGCGCTAATCCCAACCCAAACCCTAACCCTGGACCTAGTCCCAATGCTGACCCTAAACCTAACCTACAATCTCGCCAACAATCACGTGCCCTAACCATATTTACATCTCAACGACCTTGACAAAAATTGAGCTGGCCTTAACAAATAGATTTAGCCCCAAATAATCCTTGACAGTAGGAATTCGAAAAACATGTAGCTGTCCGGGCCAAATTTCCCACATAGCACAATGCATGGCGTTTACCCATCGTCATTAGCCCAGTCGGTGCAGAAAAGTAGGACGTTAAACACCATTTTATTTCTAAAGCGGTGAAGAAAAGTAAAAGTTTATAAGGGTGATTTGTGCTGGTCAAGATCAACCTGATTAAAACACAGATCCTATTTCGTTCCGTTTTTTATAGTTCAAAATTTCGTTTTACTTGTCTTTACTACACTAGGATCTGGAATAGTTGTTATTAGCCAATGAAACGGTCTGTTGCAGCAAGTCCTTGGCGTGCGATGCACGGAACTGTGGGTATCCCACTAGAAACATCAACGATTAATCAAATGTCAAAAGCCGCTCGTATGGCCCCTGACGCGACCTTCCACTACAACCAGTCAGATCTTCATGTAGTGTAGGCTATCGAAAGTATAAAAAAAACGAAAGGAAATATAGATGTGAAGATAGGTCTATTACAGGGATGTTTTTTTCAATAATTTGGCTTTAATGTGGTGCGAATAACATTATTGTTTATAACACGTGACAAGACAAATATATATATATATATCAGACAATTTATATTCTATAATATACTTAACCTATATACTGACATGGCATTAATCTGTGTTCATTAACACATATATATATACATGTATATATATATATATATGAAAAATACTAAGATTTGGATGGAAAGATCTGTATTTTAATTGAATTTACAAATATATTATACTGACATGGCATTAACCGCTGTTGATTAACTTCATGTATTTCTGTATCCAACCCTCAGTGAGAAAGACTTGGCTCGATAGCATGGAGGTTACGTGTTCGATTCCTGCGTTGACCGAGAAAGTTCGTCGAGATTTTCCGCCGTGGTTCCCCCTTGTCAGGTGGACGGAGGGCCTGACAAGGGACAACGTATAGTCGTTCGTATAGGACAAACAACAGAGTTCCCTTATATAGTAGTAGACCACTACCCCGCTGTACGGGCAATATTTCCCTCATAGCACAGTTGGACGTTAAAACCCATTTCATTTCATTTCATTAATACCCAACCGTAATAAGGTCTGTCACTGAGTCAAGTGGCGAGATGTCGATCCCACAATCGTACGTGACAAGGAGTAGGGTCACCGGTCCAACCTCGTGGGTCTTCTCCCGGTCATCATTGGGTTCCTCAAACTGCTAAAGACCCCTACGCGCAAGCGAATTATTGAAATAAACCTGAACCATGTGTTAGTCCAAAATTGACCTAGTTTGTGTCAAGTGGACGTTAAACCTTATTCTCTCTCTCTCTCTCCATCTCTCTCTCTCCCTCCCTCCCTCTCTCTCTCTCACAGAGCCACCGCGGCTCTTTTCGTATAAAGAGAGAGAGAGAGAAATGGGGTTTAACGTCCACTCGACACAAACTAGGTCATTTCGGGACTAACATATGGTTTAATTTTATTTACATAATTCGCTTGCGCGTAGGGGTCTTTAGCAGTGGGAGGAAACCGGAGGCCCCGGAGAAAACCCACGAGGTTGGACAGGCGACCCTACTCCTTACCACGTACAACCGGGGATTCGAAACCACGCCAGTCGACTCAATGACAGACTTTATGATACAGCGCGCGCACGCTAACCATTCAGCCACCCCCCCCCCCCTCTGTGAGTGTGACTCTGACTTACTAACTACGAGTTCCCAGTTCGACATAGGGTTTTTTTTCTGTCTGGTTTCACCTTCTTGTCAGTATTGAGGGGCGTCTAGTCGTTCGGATAGGACGAAAAATCGAGGTCCACCCGGAAACGACACTGTCGGGGCGGCATTACCCTCAAAGCCCATCCTCATTATCCTAGTTAGTGTAGAAAAGTAGGGCATTTAACCCCATTTCTTTGTTTGACGTATAATGAACCACATTTTAGCTGTCCCATCATTAAATTAACCTGACAATTAGAGGATTAATTGAACAGGTAAATAGACTGAACAGGTAAATAGATTGAACAGGTAAATAGATTGTTTGGTTAGAGATCTATAGGTGAGTCTATTAGTACAGTTTCATCTCTCTACTTCAACCAACTTAAAGGGATTATCATGGGGGGGGGGGGATTCTTATTTTATTCATCAGTATTTTCATCCTTTGTTAAAGGGACATTAGAGCTGACAGATATCGCTATAATAGTTAAAAAATAGATAATGAGAACAGAATATGATGAAAATTTTATTCAAATTGCTTCAATATGAACAGAGATATTAGCGATTCAATTTTAGGCTAGCTTCGATCGACGTTACTAATGTTGGTACGATAATAAACAAAATCTCGATTATCCATTTTTACGTTAAATTATCCATCACAAAACATATTAAAATCCACTAAATGGCACAGGCTAACGATTACATCGGGAGTTGATTATGGCATGGATCAGTTAATTAATGTCTAATTAATAATTTATATAACATTTAAGGCCTAAAGAAAGACCTGCGATATCTCTTGAATAATGTATGTTTACGGTTTATTCTATAATTAACGCATTGTTCTCTCTTCTCTTTTGGAGGCGTGGTGGCCCAGTGAGTAGGGCGCTGGTTAGCTAGCCTGGGTGTCTCAGTTCCCTCCCGGTGGCCCAGTGAATAGGGTGCTGGTTAGCTAGCCTGGGTGTCTCAGTTCCCTCCCGGTGCTGACCGAGAAAGTTCATGGGGATTTTTCCTCTGCGGTTTCCCTAAGTCAGTGGTGTAGGACGAAGGGCCTGACATGGATAGCTGTCTAATCGTTCGGATGGGACAAAAAAAAAAACGAGGTCCCATATACACATTGGCGTAGAAGACTCGTTGACAGATGGAATTCAATGTAAGAGTGGACCGTAGAGCCTCTGCTCGGAAAAAAAATTCCCCTCATAGCACACTGCATGGCGTATGCCCATCTTCATTGGCCCATACTTCTGTATTTTTTCTTATTTTAGTCTAGAGAAGTCAATATCAAAGTTTAGCTGGTGTCTACGGAAACCAATATCCAAGTTTGAGAGGTCAATCGAATCTAAAGGTCTAGAGCAACCAAGAGATAGAGAGAGAGAGAGAGAGAGAGAGAGAGGAGGGAGAGGGAGAGAGAGAGAGGGAGAGTAGGTCGCTTATTAGATGAAATCTGAAGGAATCCCAAGAGCTTAGGACATCGACCCTACTTTTCGTGGGTAGAAACCACACCGTTTGACACAATGACAGATCCCATGATCTTAAGCCACACCACACCCGCCCCATTCTCTTCAGTGCACTTGAGTCTTTAATGATATAAAGCGTTTAAGCTGCAGGGTACGTTACAACTTCCAGTTGCAACCGTTGGTCCACCACCCATCCCTGAATACTAGGCGACCACCCGTTACTACTCACGTAATCGTGGGTGTAGAAGAAAGGACCGGCGTATTAATTATAATCTAAATGTAAATAAAACAACAAATTCGACTCCTTTAAAAAAACAATTTTAGATTTTTTAAAATCCCATTACACAATAGAACAGACAGGGAGACAGAGGGTGGAATAAAAGCGTTCATCCTTGGTCTACTTAATGCACGACCCCGAGATTCAGTCGCGCTATTTACAAATGGCTAAATGTGATTATGGTATAAAATGGCGTCCTGAACACTTTGAATTAGGACGTGGTTTTATTTTCTATTCTTGGAAGACTAAAAGTAAATTAATTGTTTTACTTCTTTGATAGGTTGTTCATGTTAAGTTTAAAAAAACTATTTCTGGGTTGGTTAGTGACTACAGTATATTGATATAAAGGGGTTGAAGCTACGTGACTTGTATCCACAACATGGTATACTAACGTTAAAGGTGGCTTCCCTTAATCATTACCGGAACAAAATAACAAAATTATTGAAATCTATTACATCGCTACGAACATCACCAAACAAATACCATTAAACACGCCGTCGCAACGAAATTCATATTTGGGGGTGGGGTGAGGCTGCAGCGTAGCAGAGACAAAGTGAGGTTATGGGGCTTTCCTCCGAGAATAATTATTGTGCAGTAAAGAACACATTTGCAAATTAATGGCCCTGTGATTACAATTTCCCTAGAATCAACCAAACTCCCAGAAACACCCCTGCGTCCTTTCCTTAGAAAGTCTCCTCAAAATAATTACACTTAAATACAACTAAATCTACGATCTCCCCATGAACACTAACTAAAATTACCCTTTAAATCAAGTTGGCGTAAAATGCTGTCCTATACTCCGTTGTCGTCCAAACTTTGGACCAATTAAATTTCAGGGATTCGTCTATCTAACGGACATTTGTGTAATATGGGAGAGATCAGGTCAGTCACTTGGTTGCTATGGCTACTTCCGGTGAATACTGTTACAGATGAAGATGGTGTGGCTGGTCGATGATGATACTGCTACTACTGCTACAGATGAAGCTGGTGTGGCTGGTCGGTAATGATACTGCTACTACTGCTACAGATGACGATATTGTGGCTGGTCGATGATGATACTGCTACTACTGCTACAGATGAAGATAGTGTTGCTGGTCGGTGATGATACTGCTACTACTGCTACATATGAAGATGGTGTGGCTGGTCGGTGATGATACTGCTACTACTGCTACAGATGAAGCTAGTGTGGCTGGTCGGTAATGATACTGCTACTACTGCTACAGATGACGATATTGTGGCTGGTCGATGATGATACTGCTACTACTGCTACAGATGTGGCTGGTCGATGATGATACTGCTATATATAATGTTGCTGGCTGGTAATACAATATCCATTTGCATGGTTACGTGTGGAATGTGGGTCATGACTGCCTCTTTTTTTCCTACTCCTCTTCTCAGTCCATCGGCAAACCAAGCTTCACTATCGAAATGAAAAGATTATAAGCACAGTTTCCTTGTCAGCCTTGATATCGACAGTGGGAAAGAGGAAGTGGATTCATTGAAAGAATCGAGATCTTCCACAGAAAGCGTCACTTTAAATATTTAGAATGACGGCGTTACATTTGTTAACGACCTGTTTGAGTTGAAATCTTAATCAAATCTCACGTTCCATGAAGAACAGTGACAAGCTAATGTTGCCAATGGCTTATTTAGTAAATTTTGATATTTTGAAAAACCACAAAGCAAACTAATTTTGAAATATAAAAAAAACAAACAAATTAATGGAGCATAACAAAATAGCAAGTCGGGAGAACGACACCAGAAATAACAATCGACACGCCACATTGTAAATTACAAAAACAAACAAATGAAAGTACTATCAAGAGAGAGAGAGAGAGAGAGAGAGAAATGGGGTTTATCGTCCACTCGACACAAACTAGGTCATTTCGGGACTAACATATGGTTTTTAATTTCATTTCAACCTGAGAAAACCCACGAGGTTGGACAGGCGACCCTACTCCTTGTCACGTACAACCGGGGATTCGAAACCACGCCAGTCGACTCAATGACAGACTTTATGATACAGCGCGCGCACGCTAACCATTCAGCCATCCAACCCCCCGTACTATCAAGAGAATTAAACCTGGGTCCCAGGGGTGGGCGTGAACGTAACACGGACCTGTAGTGAAACGGGATTCACCTAAATTAAAAATATACGCACAGCAAATGAAATAAAATGGGGTTTAACGACTGTTTGGTTCTGACTGGGCTAATGAAGGCGGGCATACGTTACACAGTGTGCAATGAGGGAAATTTTGCCCGGGCAGCGGCGCTATGGCCCACTCTTATACCTAATCCCAACTGCCGAGGGATACTTTACGTGCGTATTGTTGAAAAAAAATAGAACCATACCAAATTGTTTTTTTTTTTTAGTTTTTTTTTTAAAACAAAACCTGCCCTGGGCTATCCAGCGTTTTCTTTCCATACGATTATATTAAAAGCGGATGTTTTTCTTTTTTAAAAAACCTTCATTGTAACACTATCATTTTAAGGTGATATATGTTTTTGGACTATTTATGATGGGTTATGCAATATTGAGGGATTACACGGGATTGTAACTGGAGTTCGAGAGAGATTTAACTATTTTTAGAACTGACCGAAATTAACAGCAGATTAACCTTAAAATAATTTTGTTTCCGGGTTGATTTCAGGTGAATCTAAAGCCCCTGATTCTACATCCCATTTCCAGTACAATATTATGAACGTTGAATCTCTATAAGGTACACCTGTTAATTACTACCTGGTTGACTTCAGGTGAGTTTAAAGCCTCTAGTCGTCAGCTATAATAAACTACAATATTGTAATCAACGTTGAATCTCTTAAAGCAATATTAGTCCAAATGGTGAATATGGTCCGAAAAATACAAAATGATAGAGAGAGAGAGAGAGAGAGAGAGAGAGAGAGAGACAGAGAGAGATGAAATGAAATGGGGTTTAACGTCCTACTGTTCTGCTCCGAACTGGGATAATGCTAATGAAGACGGGCATACGAGGGAGATTTTGCCCGGACAGCGGCACGACGGCCTATTCTTATATCGAATTCCAACTACCAAGGGATCTTTTACGTGCACGCAAATGTGTACACGTGACCTCGGTTTTTTAGTCCAAACTGAACGACTAGGCAGCTGTCCTTGTCAGACCCTCCGTCCTGCATCACTGACAAGGGGGTACCACGCCGCAAAATCTGGATGAACTTTCTCGGCCAAAGCAGGGATCGAACACCCGACCTCCAGGCTAGCGAGCCAGCGCCTTACCCACTTATCCATCGCTGCTCCCCTTCCCTTACAAACTACAATATCGTCAACGTTGAATTCCTTAAAGGAGCTAAATCTCTAATATCTGAGACCTAGAAATGGTTGTGGTTAAAGGAGATAAATCACTGATATTGGAGACAAAGAAATGGAGACAAATGGGTCTGGTTATTCTAGTCTACACCGATAGCATGCTTTCCAGATAAGAGTATGCCGTCACCGTTTGACATGACTTGTGGAATATATCTAGCCTCGTTTTTCGAGTCCCTTGTTACAAATAGCGCTGAAACGCACTATGGTACACGATTCGTGTACGAATGATAAAAAATTTATTTTGTCTTAAATATTGGATATCAGAAGCCCATCTTTTCCCGGTAAGATCGCAACATCAATGTTGATTTAAATTGACAAATAATTCGTATTTTCAATGTCGAAGACTTTGGGTGATATTGAGTTAGAGAATTAGCTACTTTAAAGCATTATTATACCAATTGATGAATATGGTCTGAAAAATACAAAATGAAATGAAATGGGGTTTAACATCCTACTATTCTGCACCAACTGGGTTAATGAAGACGGACATAAGTCACCCGAACGACTAGACACTGTTCCTTGCCACGGAAAGGCCCGAAGAATTATATCGGCAAACATCGGGATTGAAGCCGAGAGTTTGTGGTCGGTGTGTCAGCGCCTTACGCACTGGGCCACATTAATTTGGTCATGAAACTCAAGCCTAAAATATAGATTGAACTGTATATAGATTTACCTGAAAACTCAGGTGTAACTTTAACCCCAATTACTGTTGATTACAACAGATCTTACCTGTGATTATCCGTTACCTGTACTAATAACAACACCTGGCAGGTGTCAATCATTTCACCTAAGATGACCGGTCAGTTTAAATTACAAGTTCATACCTTTACGACCAGGGTAGAGAATTAGTGCTACTTATTAATTAATTATCTGAGATTATGAATTAATCCGGTTTAATACCCAGTACTAATTAACTTACCTGTATCAACCATCTTTATGTACACTAGCGGCAATATTACAGATAGCTCATCAGTTTCCCCAATAATATATTAACTATAAAATACGTGATACCCTTCTTCACCCACCATTACCAACACGAGTTTAACGTCCACTCGAAACAAATCAGGTCATTTCGGGACTAACATGTGGTTCAGTTTTATTTCAATAATTCACTTGCGCGTAAGGGTCTTTAGCAGTGGGAGAAAACCGGGGGCTCCGAGAAAACCAACGAGTTTCGACAGACGACCCTACTCCTTGTCACGTACAACCGGGGAATCGAACCACGCCAGTTGACTCAATGACAGACCTTATGATCTAAAGCGCACTCGGCTACCCACCCCACGGAGTACCTCCGATTATATTTTTTTTTAATGCATATTAAAAAGTCTACATGTCAACGGTTTACGTTGTCGGGTTGTCGCCTTATGAAGGGCGACACCACGACATCACGACATGATACCAATCAGCCACCATAGTTTACAGCTTAATGCAACAGACACACTAGTACTTGGAATAAATAAAATTAAAATGAAATGTGGTTTAACGTCCCACTCTTCTGCACCAACTGGGATAATGAAGATGGTCATGCATCATACAGTGTGCAATGAGGGAAATTTTGCCCTGACAGCGGCGCTACGATTCGGAGCAAAACAGTAGGACGTTAAACCCCATTTCATTTCATTTGTTTTCTGCCCATCTCTTGCAAAATGTGGTCGTATCTTGCATGGCAACCGCTTGTTGAAAATAAAACATGAAGACGCATGTTTTCACAGTTCCAGAATACTTATTTTACTATAATTAAAATTGTTTAAAATTCTATCAGTTGTGGTTAATGAACTTGACTATTGAAGGTCTATAAGGTCAACACAGAGTTAATTACTTCGATAATTTTAGATAACACAGTGAACTATATATTGTCAGGGCTCCTAGACTTATAGAATCGGCGTCGTCGGTAGTCATTCCGTTAAAACTCTAGACCAGGGCGTCCCGGGTTCGAATCTCGCTTATGGGTGTTGACAAGTAAAAGTGATGTCTGCACGTACAAGAACGCTATGAAAAATAGGCGGATATACCACTGTCTGGTCATACCCTCCTCACCTTATCATTGTAACCATAGAAACGATAGTTAAATCACCCAAGTGTGTTGAGATTACGTTAAACTCCGTCCTCTTCCTATTAAACAAAGATCTCATTTCGTTTTGCGTTTCTATTTTCAAAACACAAATTAAACATACATTATGCAAGAGCTAAATATACCAACTGCAGGTCTTTCTTTGGGCCTGAAATGTTCTATAAAGTATTAATTAGACATTAATGAACTTATCCGGACCATAATCAACTCTCGACGTCATCGCTAGCATGCGATATTTACTGGATTAGGATCCGATTTGTTGCTCAACTTTCATTCATGATTTAATCATGAAATGGGTAATCGAGGCTATGTTTTTTTTATCGTACCGACTTTAGTAATGATGATCGAGTCTAGGCCGAAAATTCAATCGTTAAATTCTCGGTTCAGTGTGGATCAATTTGACTGAAATTTTTAGCAAATTGGCTTTACAGTATCTATAATGAGAACTGCCAACTCGTTATCTAATCTCCCATAATGTATCTTTAATGTATCAAAATAAAGAAAGAAAATATACGTGTGTATATTTTACACCGTGTCAGGTGGCTGCAGGTGTGTATGTTTTTGTGTTTAAAACAGAATAGGTGTGATACAATGTATATTTCTATTAATTAATATAAACCTTAAAGATTATCAACATCCCGGCGTGGTTTCCCCTTGTCAGTGGTGCAGGACGGAGGGCCTGACAAGGACAGCTATCTAGTCGTTCGGATGAGACGAAAAACCGAGATCGTGTATACATTATCGTGCACGTAAAAGATCCCATGGTAGTTGGAATTCGATATAAGAGTAGGCCGTAGTGCCGCTGCCCGGGCAAAATCTCCCTCATAGCACACTGTATGGCGTTTGCCCGTCTCCATTACTTCTGTCGGAGCAGAACAGTAGGACGTTAAACTCCATTTCATTTCATTGCTTATCAACATAAAAGAGTTGCCCTTTAAGTAAGCTGAGAGTTGTAATGTCAGAGTACCACGACCTTGGTCAGTACAGTACGTATAGAATGTCGTCACGCGATAAAATCATGGCGGCCTACAAACTACAACAGAAAAGTTTGTCTAATGTTCTCCTTTGCACCCTCCCGTCTTTAAATTTACACATTAGAATATAAAATCGGACTCAATTTGTTTAATAATAATAATAATGACTTTATTTAAGAAGGGTTGAAGATGAGGCTATAATAGTCTTTCTAACATCCTGCCCTTCATAGAAAATATATTACAAAAGATATAGACTGATGCATTAAATAACACACCACAATAATTTACAATAGAGGAGATAATATATAAAGATTAATCTAAGTATATATGCGAGTTCATAAAACAGAAAGTTTGAATACATAGATATAACATATATTAACAAATATACAATATGTACAAGCTTATAACATAGTGATATACAGAATACACGGGCTTGATTAATTTAAAGGTTAGATTGGTTACTTGCGATATTCTTCTTCTTGTGGGGCTTAACGTCCACTTCTACCTTGGGTGATATCGCAGAGATGTGTTTACTAGTTGGAACTTTTATGATTAAAAGGCTAGTCCGATCTTGGGTGGATACAGATAGGCCCCATTCCCTTGATTAAATGAAATGGTGTTAAAGTCCTACTGTTCTGCTCCGACTGGGCTAATGAAGACGGGCATTGTGCTAATGCAGTGTACTATGAGGGAGATTTTGCCAGGGCAACAGCACTATGACTTAGTCTTATAACGAACTCCAACTGCCAAGGGATCTTTTACGTGCACGCCAATGTATACACTGGACATTCCGAACGACTAGACAGCTGTCCTTGTCAGACCGTCCTTCCTGCATCACTGACAAGGGCGAAACCCAGTCGGAACCCCACATGGTGTCGGTATCTCCGCTCCTCAGCCGAGGAGGCTGTTAGAATGATGGTCCCCTAGGAACTAGGGTATGATGTTCTCCCAATAACTCCGAATGATGTCTTAAGGTAAATTTATCATCAATCTTTCTTATATAGAAAGTATAGTTGCGTCAGCTGCTATTAGGGCGGGACAATTAACATTTTGGGTTAAGTGTTTCACATGGGCACCGTTTAACGTCAACATTATATTTAATTGGACTAATCTGTGCACGTGATGACTGGACGATAGTACCGTTCTTTCAGCAATTGATGGTGGCAGAAAATGTCTGTGAGTTAGTCTAAGAAACTTGAATCTTGCAAAATACCTACTTAGACCATTTCTCGTTGTCACCCATATTTTTAACCACTTCAATATATTAAACATACAATATGCAAGAGCTAAATCTGCCTATTGCAGGTCATTCTTTAGGCCTGAAATGTTATCTAAATTATTAATTAGACATTAATGAACTCATCCAGATCATAATCATTTATTGATGTCATCGCTAGCCTGTAATATTTACTGGATTAGGATCTGATCTGCTGCTCAATGCTCATTCACGATGCAATCAAGAAATGGATAATCGAGACTGTATTTTATCGTACTGACTTTAGTAATGATGATCGAGACTAGGCCCAAAATTCAATCGCTAAATTCTCGGTTCAGAGTGGATCAATTTGACTGAAATTTTCAGCAAATTGCCTTTACATTATCTAGTTTTTAACTATAATAGTGAGAACTGCCAGTTCTTTATTTCATCTCTCATAATGTATCTTTAAACAGGGCAGCTTTTATAGAACTAAAAAGAACCCGTATAGTATTACAATCATGCTATGCTATCATGGTCTATCTAGAACAACGTATAACGTAATAGTATATACAGTTTCTACATCTGATACCACTATCTTATAGTTTTAATTAACAACGCAATGAAAAAGCAAAATTTGAGAATGTCATATGATAAATGACCACCACGTAATCAAAGTGAAAAATTCCACTGAAACCTGAACTCCTGTAGGTTAAAGGAACCAGTTAATGGAAGTTTCCACAGTCTTCTTGTAGATTTCTTCCGTACAATTAAATATCTACTTTTGAACACGATTTAAATGGCAATATGTAGTAAAGGTATTGGTGAGGAACCCCATTTCGTGTTAATTATTGGAATACTAGAGTTTTATGAGAGAGAGGGGGAGAGAGAGAGAGAGAGGGGGTGAGAGAGATAGAGAGAGAGGGAGAGAGAGAGAGAGAGGGAGAGAGAGAGAGGGAGAGAGAGAGAGAGGGGTAGAGAAGGGGGAGGGGTAGGGTAAGATTTTACTCCACACGACAAACATGCGACACAACTCCACGTAAATGTACAAACGTGGGGTCGTAACCACGACACTTGCATTAATGATAGACTTTAGACGACTACACTCCCTCCTACACAATGTCAGTATTTTAGACGAACCACTTCCCGCTATGTCATTTTATGAGTCAATCGGGTTTACGAGAATTTTGATATTATAATATTATGAACAGGATGAAGGGAGCAAACAAGAGAGGGTCACAACATACGTTTCAAAAATGCAAAAAAACAATAAACCAAACATAAGACAAATAGCTGGTATTTGGAAAGATAAACGATTCCATTTCGGGATGTATATGGGTTATAATAGGTTTCTATGTCGTCGTTTCTTATCTAGTCTTCCAACCAGTTTTAACTTGAGTGACCGTGTCACCACCAAACAGGTTACCGGTAGTTACTCGCCTACATAATCCAAGTTTAAATGACAAATAATTAATATAACAACATGAAAAATAGAAAATAAACATAGTCATCTTTATTTGCCGTGAACCAAATTGATGACCCTGTTTTAAATCCAATGGAATCCAAGCAAGGAGATTGTGTTTAACGTTCACTCGACACTAACATATGGTTCAATATTATTGCAATAATTGGCTTGCGCGTAGGGGTCTTTAGCAGTGAGAGGAAACCGGAGGACCCGGAGAAGACCCACGAGGTTAAACAGGCAACGCCACCCCTTGACACGTACAATCGGGGAATCAGAACCTTATGATACAACCCGCACACGTTAACCATTCGGCCATCCAGCCCCCCCCCCCACAGTAGGACGTAAAACCCCATTTCATTTCATTTCATTGTCAAGTCGAAGTATTGGATGAATCCCATTATATTCATTCCGTTGCTCTAAACCACTATATTGGTCAACCGATGCCTAAAAACCATAAAGGAACATAAATAAATTATTTGCATATAATTTGTACTTTTCTAGACCGAATATGCTATACACCAAATCCCGGAATTACACACTAAAGTCCGTTTATAGAACACGTGATGTAAGGCCTTCACAAAACTCAGTGACAGATTTAGATGAAGCGAATCCTTGGTTGTCCACTTATGAGGACCCTCACAGTTCGTCACCCTAAAGATTGTGTAAGAAAGGATTTTGCGAGTGCCTAAAATAGAACTTGAGGCCCTAGGCTTCTTTCTGTCGCCCCCCTCTCACAAAATTGTTTCTTTTTTTTAAATTCAGGGTTATCCGCTTTAAGTTAATTTAGACAATGTATGGGGTTGCTGGTAGATGATCGTAATATAATCTGAGAATATTGTGATCACGATGTTATTGCATGGTACACATGATGTCGCTGCATGGCACGCATGATGTCGCTGCATGGTAGCCTACATCAGATTGGATAGATGGGTCAGTTAGAACGAGGCTACGATTTTGTAAATGGGATGGGGTGAGTTTACTCCCCAAGCGAGAGGCCCGGGGGAATTACACCTATTACCAGAATTACACGGGCCTATCATGGCAGATGAGGGTAAGAATAGTTTCGCCAACTCCACTCAACCAGTTTGTACAAGGAAACCCCAACTCAACCAGTTCATACAAGGAAACCCCCAACTCAACCAGTTTGTACAAGGAAAACCCAATTGAAACAGTTTGAAAGGCTCCATCGAACCAGTTTATACAAGGAAAGCCCAATTGAAACAGTTTGAAAGGCCCCATCGAACCAGTTTATACAAGGAAAACCCAATTGAAACAGTCTGAAAGGTCCCATTGAACCAGTTTATACAAGGAAAACTCCATAGAATCAGTTCCTATCAGGAAGCCCTAGCACCCCCCCCCCCCGTCCCCTGTGAAAAGTTTCCCCCCGCCCTCTGTGAAAAAATTGTCGACCTCAAAAACAATAGATATACATTGTCCGTCAATTTTACTGCACCCCTGAGAACACTTCCCGCCACCCTCGTTGCTCTGAGTTAGTTACGGCCCTGGGAAGACCAACAAGAGAAAGTAGAGATTTAGCTTCTTTAAGGTTTGAAAGACTAGATCCATACAGTTTTTTAAACTGGGCTACTGTGTTTCTAACCCATATCTTAAATGATGACCACCAAATTAAAATCTGATCAGATTAGATGGATATTTATCCAGATATAATCCTAAACGATTACCACTCAATCGTTAAATAGCCTCAGGATGGGATTTGCCGATTTGAATTATATATAGCCGACTTTATTTTCCACACTGTCAATGAGAGTTCAGCCGGGTTTTTTTTAATTCTGTTTTCATGTAAACGTTAAAATTCGTTACATCGTTTAGAATATGATATACATTTATGTATACATACCAACATACCAGCACCAATTTGACCAAACCAGTGACTCAGCGGGTAGGGGGTTTGCTCGCTAGTCTGGACGTCACGTGTTCGATCCCTGCATTGGCCGAGAAAGCTCATCGGGATTTTCCGGCGTGGCTCCCCCTTGTAAGTGGTGCAGGACAGACAACCTGGGAAGGGACAACGTATAGTTGTTCGGATGGGACAAAAAAAACCCCGATGTCTCGTGTACACATTGGCGTGCACTTAAAAAAATCCTTTGGCAGTTGGAATTCGATATAAGAGTAGGTCTAGTGCCGCTGTCCGGTCAAAATTTCCCTCATAGCACACGGTATGGCGTATGCCCATCTTCATTAGCCCAGTCGGATCAGAACAGTAGGACGTTAAACCCCATTTCATTCCATTTTGACCAAAGCACGTATAATACTACAACACGGTGAATGATTTAAAAATGGCCATTTATTAATATATAGTATAAATAAATGACAAGGTACAAAAATATCACCCAATAACACATTCTACAGTAAATACCGCTTGTGTCATAACTTTCAAGTCTACTGAGAGATGTCTACTTAGGAGATATCGCTTTACATAAATTTGATTGGTCAGTTAAAAAGGAACTACTCTTTTTTTTTTATTAAAAAGGAACTACTTTTCTTTTTAAAAAGGAACTACTTTTTGGATCCAGTAATATTGTTGGAGAAAAGTTCTTAATTACCATAAACAAATTACAATAACCTTAAAGAAAACATCGGGTCAATATATATAGGACTTTGCATCGGATGACTTGCTGTCAAAAAATGATGTATCACCACGCCGTAATGTAATCAGGTTCAGTAAAATTAAATCTATAGCAAAGAATTATATTAACTTATCTGTGCACGTAAGAAAGGGTTGGGTGATAAATAAAATCTCCTACTCGTCTTTTTTGATATAACGAAATATGAACAAAGCCTCGTTTTTTACTTTATCGACTTGCGATGGTATTATTTGATACCAAAAAAGACTCGTAGGAGATTCTCTATTTGTGATGAAATTTTTATTACGATAAACATAATATAAAAACAATGCAAATTATTTTATACTGTATTGATCAAACTAATTCACGAGGACGATTGGCCACTCTGTTAAAATATGAAGACATGCTTAAAGTACATAATGGATATTTGACGACGAGGTAATAATGTCTTTGACCAAGATGAGATAGAGTAGATGTAGAACAGCAGGACGTTCGTTCCTGGAGTTTAACCTCCACTGTCACAAAGTAGGACGTTCGTTCCTGGAGTTTAACCTCCACTGTCACAAAGTAGGACGTTCGTTCCTGGAGTTTAACCTCCACTGTCACTAAGGGTGATATCAAAGTGGAGGAAGTTAAACCCCATTTTATTTTATTCCTGGGGTAGTTTGACAGATAGCCAATAAAATATCTCGATAATCAAAACTTTATTCGTATCAACGATTTTGATTGATAGGCTGATCTGGTGTCGACCAATCATAATAACGCAGTACATTTCCTAGAAATAAATCTCTTTGAGTCAAGGGTTCATTCCCATATCGCCGACTCACCGAATTTTAGGGGAAAAATTTTGGTCGACGTTATGGGAATGAGTGGCCAAGAACAAAAGACCCAAGCCGAAGGATAAACCTCATTAAGCAGATAATTTTGGGAGCATTTTTTTTTTTTATTTATAATACATAACATAACACAATTTTAAATTTTTGAACGCAGTCCAACATAGTCCAAAAATTCTAATAAATTCAGTCTTCCTTGTTCAAATCTATAACATCGTTATGCACTCTAAGGAGTGCGGTTTCAGTGCTATGCCCCTCTCGATAAGCAGACTGGAATTTACCGAGCAGTGAGTTTCGAGTGAGATAATCTATTATTTGAGATAAAATGATCTTTTCAAGCAATTTTTCTAAAAATGAAATATTTGACACTGGTCTATTACCTTTGAGTGCATTACGGTCAAGACTTGTTTTTTAATCAGAGGTCATACAATGGCCTCCTTACAATCATCCGGAAAAATACCAGAGGAGAGCATATCATTTATAATAATCGTCAAAGTTGGTGCTATTTCATCCAGACACTATTTTAGTAGTTTTGTAGGAATTGGGTCCAGAGCACATGACTTACACTTCATTCGACACACCACTGATATTACATCATCAACATTCAATGGCTCAAAAGCAGAGAAATTACACTGGGGTGGGACATTAATGTCAGTGTAAGGGGGGGGAGTCAACAAACTTTTCAAGAATTTTAATAATTGTTTCTGCAAAAAAGTCAATAAGGGTCTGTGGTAAAAATCAATTTCAGTGAACTATATTAATAATGATTGGTCCCTGCCTCATTAACGCTTTTAATCCGTTTTAATCCAATCAAAGGGAGCCGCGGTCGACTTTCCAAATCTCGGTGAGTTGGCGATATGGGAAGAACCCGAGTCAAGATGAAGTGGAGTGAACAACCACAACAAAGGCCTCAAGTGCTAGAATATAATTTTAATTGGACAGCCATATTCATAACCCAGTCAGAACCCGATTTTAATTATATCAAATTTCAGTGAGGGGGTGGGGGTTACTGAAACTCTAATCGATTCGAGCAGTTGATAAATTTATCGATTTATGGATAGATGTTAGACAACACGTCAGCACCAACCGGGCTATGTGGAGCTTAACCTTTCCAATACAATGACAAGACATGGAATAAAACGAAACGTTGTTTAATGGCACGTCAGCACCAATCGGGCTATGTGGAGCTTGGCACGTCAGCATTAACCGAGCCAAACCTTTTCAATACAATGACAAGATAAAAATTCCTTTCAATCTACATGATGAAATATGATACAATGTGATGATATCCGTCTCAGTGTCGATTGATTCCTTTACAACGATTACGTAATATCCTGTCGTCTATATCGACATCATACCGGGTGTATATAATATCTGATGACTTCCGGTTATATGTAATAAATTTGTTCTATTCTTATAGTATGAATTTCGGTTGAAGGAAGTCTGTCAATATATTAATCAAACGAGTTCAACTACGCCAATCCTACATCTGTCATCACAGTATTTTAAATTACTAAACAAAGATCAGCTTGCTCTGTGTTCACTTATATCACCAGAACAAAACTATTTATACTTACGTTGCAGGGGCGGATCCAGGAATTTTTGAAGGGGGTTGGGGGGGGGGGGGGTGGACAATGCATGATGCCATTATCGTCTCTAAATTACATAGGGATACGTACACGTTGAGTTTTTTAAAGAGAGAAATCCAACATCCCGTTTGATGTAAAAATTTTAAGTATGAATTAACAGGATCACATTGTGATTCAATTTCATTGATGCGGAGCATTAATTGCGATACCACATTATGTCTATATCAATATCTAACACGCTTAGAATGCCCATCCCATCCCACCATCTGATGATAAAGGATAAAGCACACGGCAGTTACACTTTTCTCATAAAAACTGTTGTTTTACAATTTTTTTTGTGTAGGTGCCATGTAGTAGGGTGGGTGACTGAGTGTCTTGTGTAGGTGTCATGTGTTAGGGTGGGTGACTGAGTGTCTTGTGTAGGTGCCATGTAGTAGGGTGGGTGACTGGGTGTCTTGTGTAGGTGTCATGTAGTAGGGTGGGTGACTGAGTGTCTTGTGTAGATGTCATGTAGTAGGGTGGGTGACTGAGTGTCTTGTGTAGGTGTCATGTAGTAGGGTGGGTGAATGAGTGTCTTGTGTAGGTGTCATGTGTTAGGGTGGGTGACTGAGTGTCTTGTGTAGGTGTCATGTGTTAGTGACTGAGTGTCTTGTGTAGGTGTCATGTAGTAAGGTGGGTGACTGAGTGTCTTGTGTAGGTGTCATGTAGTAGGGTGGGTGACTAAGTGTCTTGTGTAGGTGTCATGTAGTAGGGTGGGTGACTGAGTGTCTTGTGTAGGTGTCATGTAGTAGGGTGGGTGACTGAGTGTCTTGTGTAGGTGTCATGTGTTAGGGTGGGTGACTGGGTGTCTTGTGTAGGTGTCATGTAGTAGGGTGGGTGATTGGGTGTCTTGTGTAGGTGTCATGTAGCAGGGTGGGTGACTGGGTTGTCTACAGCTGTGTAGGTGTGACGTAGTAGGGTTAAGTCTCGAGCTTGTCTCTTGTCTAATATTGTTGTTGGTTTCCTCCCACTGAAAGAGATGCGTTGAAGTTAAAATTACAGGTTGTGTTGTACTGACTCTGTCTCTATTAAACCGTCTTGATCTAAACACATCAAAATAAATACAGGTTTTTGGATCTAATTCAAGAGAAGTATTAAACTCATCTACCGCCCCCTATATCCGGTATAAGGTCAGGAGTAAACAGGATATGAACAATCACTGTCATGGATTTCATCGTGTTGCACCATATTACCGAATTCGATCACTGGATTTTACATTTTGAATAATGGCCAGGTGCAATTTATCAATGGCAAATAAGGAGGGGGTAACGCTAGTGGGAAAGTAACTCTGTGTTGAGCAGGGTGGGGGAGTAATTCTAGTGGGGGGTGGGGGTATCTCTGTGTTGAGCATGGTGGGGAGTAACTCTAGTGGGAGGGTAGCTCTGTTTGCGGGAGAGGAGGTGTAACGCTGGTAGCGGGGGAGGGTGTAAATCGGCAGGTAGGGTAACCCTAGTTGCGGGGGCGGGGTTAACTCTGTTGATATTGTAACTCTGGTGGCAGGGGGCCGGGGTTAACACTGATGATATGGTCACTGGTGATTTGGTGACTGGTGGCATTGGCGAGTGGTTAACTCTGCTGAGAGGTGGGGGTAACGGTTGTGGCAGGGACAGAGGATTAACTCTGGTGGAAGGGGAACTCTTGTGACAGAGGCCGGAAAGTGGTTAACTATTGTGGCATGGTACCTCTGGTGCAAACCATTGTTCCGAGGTTACCTTTCAATAAATAGGCTTGGCTTCTGAATTCCAAGTCGATGCATGAGCCAGGACATGATTGCCTTTTCTAGAACACTTGACATATACTTCGAATCTATATTTTCTTTGAAGGACAAAATCGTTTTGTTTATCTTCCTTTTTCCAAGGCGTGAACGAAATGAAATTCCAACTGCCAAGGCTTCATTTCCGGTTACTACACGTGACCTCTGTTTTTAGTTGCATCCGAACGACTAAACAAACTCGCCATGTCAGCCACGTAGGCGCCACCCTGATAATTTGAAACCGGTCTTGATAGATCCCAGTGCCAAGGGTTCCCTTCCGTCTACAACACGTGATCTCATTTTTTCGTCCCATCCGAATAACTAGACAGACTCTTCTCAGGCGCCACTCCTAATATATGTCTATGGTTGTTCAAACTGTCGACTAGATCTAACACCAGAATAATGTACTAACATTCCTAAAGCTTGTATAAATAGTACACAAGTTGAACTAAATAGATGTCAGTTCGTTATGTAAAAAACCTTTCTCTCGACATCATCAACCTACTACAGTAATACACAATACGAGCTTTTAGATCTTAATATCGGTCGTTGAGTAAACTGGCTCGGTTTCTGTCTTTATGTGTTAACTGTATTGTTATGTAAGTTGTTTCTATCTTGTTAAATAGGCATTACGTAAGAGTTAACTCTGCCTATTGCGGGTCTTTCTTTAGGCCTTAAATGTTAAATGTTATATAAATTATTAATTCCACAATTCGACAATTAAATTATTATGACAAGACCATAATCAACTCTAGATGCAATCGGATGCTCAAGATTTTAATTAGGTTAGAACGGTTCCGCCATTTAATGATTTAATTCAAAAATGGAGAAGCGATTTTAAGCCTCGAATATACCAGAGCCCTGGTTACGATAATAAACAATCTTGTCAAAACCACAAACAGTGATAACTTGGCTCAGAATGAAGTAATTTGAATGAAATTTTCAATATTTTCATTTTACATTATCTATTTTCGAACTATTAGAGCAAGAACGACAAGCTCTTTATCTAAATCTTACATAATGTATCTTTAAACTGGATTTGAAATTGAATTTAATTCATTTGCGAAAAAAAAAAATAAAAAAAAAAATAAGTCGACCCCAGTTCTTAATAAAAACAAACTATCCACCCACTACTAAAAAAAACCCTACAACAAAAATCCATAGATAAGCAGGTTTTAAAATGATTATGAATTGTGGTGAGTTTTTTCTAATTTTCACACCATTCCATCCTCTGTTACTAAATATAACCCATGCTCAGAATCAGGAGTGCTGCATACTTGCTCTTTTTTCACATTCATGAGAAAATTTTCTGATGCAACCGTAATACGAGTCTCGTGTCTGTACAGATGGTGCCAAGTATTGGTTCAATGAGGTCTGGTAAAAGAGTTTGCCAGGAATAATTTACGCAGTAGTATTATGTTAGGATGTAAACAGAGTCTGTGTTTACCTGTGCGTACCTGTATAAAACTATGTTACTAGGTGAACTTATGGCATTTACATAACAACAGAAGCAGCAGAAGGTTTAACGTCCACTCGACACAAACTAGGTCATTTCGGGACTAAAACATGGTTCAGTTTTATTTCAATAATTCGCTTGCGCGTAGGGGTCTTTAGCAGTAGGGGGAAACCGAAGGACCCGGAGAAAACCAACGAAGTTTTACAGACGACCCTATTCCTTGTCATGTACAAGCAGAAAAAGCTAGGGAAATAAAAATAAAATAGTGTATAACATCTTCGTTTTCTGCACCATTAGATCATAAGGTCTGTCATTGAGAGAGATGAACACAGTCATTCCGGGACTAACATACGATTCAATTTTAATTTATTGATTCGTTTGTGCGCAAGGGTCTTTAGAATCGGAGGGAAACCAGAGGACCTGGAGAAAATCCACAAGGTTTGACAGGCGACCCTGTATAAAAAGGTTTGACAGGCGACCCTGTATAAAAAGGTTTGACAGGCGACCCTACTCCTTGTCACATACGACCCTGTATAGGATCGAAACCATACCACTAATGTCCACTAAAGCGCACACAATAAACTACTGGGCCACTCAACCTGATCTTTACAGCGTAGAGTCGTTGTGTTGTTGAAATGTTTTTATTTCTATTATTGTTCTGTTTATTCACCTATGTTATTTTTTATCCTGCATTCTTGTCCAAATATTATGCAAGGTCGTTACGTTTCAAGTTACCAAATATAACTAGCTATTTCAGGGGTAGTGCTAAATGATAAGGCCAGCTACATTTTTCATCATAGGTCACGAGATGTAAACAGGGTTAGCGTTAATCCCAACCTTACCCTAACCCTGGACCTAGTCACAATGCTTACCCTAACCCTGCAATCTCGCAATCAAACACGTGTCCTAACCTTATTTACATCTCAACGACCTTGACAAAAATTGAGCTGGCCTTATCAAATAGATTTAGCCGTATTTCAATGTGTCAGTATATACAGTTATCGCACCTATTTCCACACCAGCTAAACATATTATCATAAAAGTACAAAGGAAATTGTTAGCTGTGCGATTTGCACGTATCACTGCTGCCCGGGGCTATGGTTCAATTTTATGTCAATAAATTCGCTTGCACGTAGGCGTCTTTAGCAGTGTATGTGTGTGGGGGGGGGGGCAAATGACCCGGAGAAAACCCACGAGGTTGGACAAGCGACCCTATTCCTTGCAGTTGGAATTCGAAATAAGAGTGGCGGCCTTAGCACTGCTACCCGGGTAAAATGTCTCTAAAAGCCCAATGCATAGCGTATCCCTGTCTTCAGACGAGTAGGACGTTAAACCCCATTTGTATATTATTGTAAGTAGTACCATGAGAGGTGTGACCGGTTAGATAGAGATTATATCGCGCCATACAGATAAACATCACGTGGTTACAGGTGAACAACCGTAAAAACAACAGCGAGAAAAGATTAACCGGTTATTGTCTTTCTTCTCTCCAATAGTTTCAGCCGTTAGATGGTCAGTGTTCTAACCAATAGTTTCAGCTGTTACATAGTTACAGTCAATATTGTGACAGGGGATCAAGTGGCTAAGTGGGTAAGACGCTGGCTCGCTAGCCTGGAGGTCGGGTGTGCGATCCCTGCATTGGCCGAGAAAGTTTATCCAGATTTTCCGGCGTGGTTCCCCCTTGTCAGTGATGCAGGGCGGAGGGCCTGACAAGGACAGCTGTCTAGTCCTTCGGATGAGACGAAAAACCGAGGTCCCGTGTATACATTGGAATGCCCGTAAAAGATCCCTTGGCAGTTGGAATTCGATATAAGAGTAGGCGATAGTGCCGCTGTGCGGGCAAAATTTCCCTCATAGCACACTGTATAGCGTATGCCCGCCTTCATTAGCCCAGTATAGGAGCAGAACAGTAGGACGTTAAACACCATTTCATTTCATTTCAATATTATGACCAATAGTTTCACCTGTTACATAGTTACAGTCAATGTTCTGTTCTGGTGACAAATGGAGAACTATTAATCAATCTGACCAATAGTTTCGGTTGGTAATTAAAGATGCATTATGTCTGGGCCCTTATTCACGAAAACTTAAACTAAGATGCAATCGAAATTTTATTTCTATATGCCTTATAAGGATTATATATTTTAGTATACTGTATTTCTATATGTCTTATAAGGATTATATATTTTAGTATACTCTATTTCTATATGTCTTATAAGGATTATATATTTTAGTATACTCTATTTCTATATGTCTTATAAGGATTATATATTTTAGTATACTCTATTTCTATATGTCTTATAAGGATTATATATTTTAGTATACTCTATATCTATATGTCTTATAAGGATTATATATTTTAGTATACTCTATATCTATATGTCTTATAAGGATTATATATTTTAGTATACTCTATTTCTATATGTCTTATAAGGATTATATATTTTAGTGAAATCTATTTCTATATGTCTTATAAGGATTATATATTTTAGTATACTCTATTTCTATATGTGAATAAAAGGATTCTATATGTGAATAAATATTTACTTTTCTTTGTAGTTTCATAAACAAGCATTTTCTATAACCCAACTTCAAATACTCTTTATAAAACAATTTCTGATGACAAATGAGGAAATTTTATTTCTAAAAATCGCAAAATTTAAGTCACGCGGATTTCACGAGAGCCCCGAATTAAGAAACTATAATTTGACCAAATGTCTTGTATTAAACCTTAGTTGGCATTTATGTAAACTCAAATGAATTCACAAAAAAATCAAATTTTGGAGAAATTAATTTTTGTTAACGTCATCTGCCTGAGGACATCTTTAATTACTGGAATGTGCCCCGGGCTGTTGGTTGTTGTTGATTAGGTAAGTAAGTAATCAATCTGTCCGGTTTTATTTTATTTTTTTCCCCTAGAAATGTGGACTATCCAGTTAAATAGGGCATTCAGATGTGTTTGTGTGGTATACAGGATAAACAGTGACCTTCACCTTTACTCCAGATTTTAAACCTATATCGCACGTGAATAGGAAATGAAATGTGACACGGTGGCTGTTTTCCATGTACGCGTTTCCACAGTTTTTCTGTGCGCGTTTTTCATCGGTTATATGGACACGGTTCATTGCATGTGCATTAGATCGATTTTTCGCCGGCGACAACGGGCGCAGAAACGCCGCAAAAAGCGTACATAGACATGGGCCTTACAATGTTAAGTTTACATAATATAACATAACATAATATAATTAAAACATGTGTATGCTTTCTCTTTCTAGAACACCTGGTACCACTTAGTCTAGATATATAGTATTGATAGATGTTGTACATTAGACAGGGTATAACTCTCTAGAACATTTAATACCACTTCTCATTAACATGAAAATATCGTATAGCAGTAAAATGAAAACGTCCTTGTGCTGCCAATCAAGACAGGCATACCACAGACAGTGAGTGCTATGAGGCTGGAGGTTCGCTCCCGGTGTTAGCAGAGAAAGTTCCTCGTGATTCCGAGTCGTTCTGGTGGGATGAAAAACGTGCACGTAAACGAACCCTTGATAGTTTAAAATTTGAAATAAGAGTCTGGGCAAACTTTTCCTCCATAGGACACTGTATGACGTATGTCCGTATTCATTAGTCAAGTCGGTGTGGACTCTTATTTCATTTGTTTGGTCCGCTGACTAAGACAATAACAGTAAATTATTCAACACTTGTAAAATGTCATTGAACTTCATGTGAAAACTACGGCTTCGATAACAGGTTTAAAAGATCATTGATTTGACTTCTTGTGTAACACAGTGTTCGAGGGGGGTGAATGGCCGAATGGTTAGCGCGTGCGCGCTGCACCATTGGGGTGAGGGTGGATGACCGAATGGTTAGCGCGTGCACTGTGTTATATGGGGGTGGGGGTGGATGACCGAATGGTTAGCACGTGTATAATAAGGTCTGTCATTGAGTCAACTGGCGTGGTTTCGATTCCCCGGTTGAACGTGACAAGGAGTACGGTCGCCTTTCCAACCTCGTGAGTTTTCTCCAGGTCCCCCGGTTTCTTCCCACTGCTAAAGACCCCTACGCGCAAGTGAATTATTGAAATAAAATTGAACCATATGTTAGTCGCGAAATGACCTAGTTTGTGTCAAGTGGACGTTAAACAGCATCTCTCTCTCTCTCCCAGCTCAATTTTTCGTCATAGGTCACGAGACGTAAACGGGGCTAGCGCTAATCCCAACCCTAACCCTAACCCTGGACCTAGCCCGAATGCTTACCCTAACCCTAACCTACAATCTCGCCAACAGTCACGTGCAATAACCTTATTTACATCTTAACCTTGACAAAAATTGAGCTGGCCTTAACAAATAGATTTAGCTGTGGGGAATATTGTGATTTGACAAGAGATGAACACGTGAATCTACAGATCCCGGATGTTATCTACAAATCGTATGTAAGTAATAATAAAACTCCACCCTTGATGTCTATGATAAAAAAAACAACAACACATGATACAAAAATGAACATCCGGTAGTTCGTAATCATTATAACAGAAAAAATGAAGTTAGAGTGTGCACAGCTTAAAGGAGCTAGATCGCTAATATTTGGGACCTAGAAATTGACACAAATAATGTAATATGAATGTATATAAATTGATTTACATTCAATCGTTTCGGTTTTTACTCTGATTTCTAATCAGTTATGTTCAGCGAAATACGCCAGAAGTCTCAATTGAATGGCAACCTCTAACGTCTGGTTATTCCAGTCTACACCGATATTATTTATTTGCGCATGCTCTCCAGATAAGAATATGCTGTCACCGTCTGACAAGACTTGTGGAATATGTCTAGCCTCGTTCATCGAGTACCTTGTTACAAATGGCGCTGATTCGTGTACCAATGGTAAAATGTTTATTTTGTCTTTAATATTGGATATCAGAAGCCGGTCTTTTCCTGGTAAGATCACATCATCAATGTTGATTTAAATTGACAAATAATTCGTGTTTTCAGTGGAGAAAGAGAGAGAGAGAGAGAGACAGAGAGAGAGGGAGAGAGAGAGAGAGAGAGAAAGAGAGAGAGAGAGGGAGAGAGAGAGAGAGAGAGAGAGGGTCATTTCGGGAGAGAAATGGGGTTTAACGTCCACTCGACATAAACTAGGTCATTTCGACACAAACACATGGTTCAATTTTATTTCAATAATTCGCTTGCGTGTAGGGGTCTTTAGCAGTAGGAAGAAACCAGAGGACCCAGAGAAAACCCACAAGGTTGGACAGGCGACCCTACTCCTTGTCACGTACAACCGGGGAATCGAAACCACCCCAATTGACTCAATAACAGACCTTATGATACAGCGCGCACGTGCTAACGAATCGGCCACCCAACCCCCGTTGAGTAAGAGACTTAGCTATACTTTAAACTAGATGTAAATTTCGTCTCGTTATTTTGATATTTAATTTGTAATATGAAAATAGAAACGAAACACAATATAGGTTCTTTGCTTTAATCACATTGACATGATATAATATTCTAAAAAAGGAAAATCAATTTGTTTTGCTGACGTTCAATTTTCGCGTGCTGCTGATTCGTTTAGGAAAGGACGTTAATGGAGTTTAATGTCCTGGCAAGACAGGAGAGAGAGAGAGAGAGAGAGAGATAGAGGGAGAGAAAGATATTCGTTTTTGTGCGTAGGGGTCTTTAGAATAGGGAGGGAACCATATGACCTGGAGAAAATCCACAAGGATGGACAGACGATCATGTAGGGGATCGAAACCATGTCACTTAACATACACTCGACACTTTCAGGGGTGGCACACTCGGCACAGTCTACAGTAGGTATTTTAGAGCTATGGTCGGCAAATTTTTTTTCGGGGGAGGGGGGGCGCTACGGGCCTGCTTTCGGGACTAACATATGGTTCAAGTATATTTAAATAATTCGCTTGCGCGTAGGGATCTTTAGCAGTGGGAGGAAATCGGAGGACCCACAGAAAACCCTTCAGATTGGACAGGCGACCTTACTCCTTGTCACGTACAAGTGGGAAATCGAAATCACGCCACTTGACTGATTGACAGATCACCCAACCACCCCAGAGAAAGAAGAGAAAAATAGCTTTTATTGTCTTGTCAATCGAATATTTCTTCCATGGTCAGAATAAATTATTGTCATTATTTATTTATTATGTAATGTTAGTTTAGGGAATTTTATCGGGGCCAGCGGTTAAATGATAAAGAATATACTTTCCCAATTTCTGAGAACAGCTACTTAATTTGGTGAAGTGAAATCAAACTGGGGGGTTGGATGGTCGAATGGTTAGCGCGTGAGTGTGTTATTATAAAGTCTTTCATTGAGTCAACTGGCGTGGTTTCGATTCCCCGGTTGTACGTGACAAGGAGTAGGGTCGCCTGTCCAACCTCGTGGGTTTTCTCCTAATCCCCCGGTTTGCTCCCAAGCTAAAGACCCCTATGAGCAAGCGAATTATTGAAAACAAAATTGAACCATTTAGTCCCTAAATGACGTAGTTTGTGTCGAGTGGACGTTAAACCCCATTTCCCTCTCCCTGGAATAAACTTTCAGCCATAGAGTATACTTACAATATATTTAAATACCGAGTAGGCGTGGTTACGTTGAATAACACGTCACAACAAGCCAGTTACTGTCTAGAATCTATGTTGATCGGTTTCATTATGTCATCACACTATGTATTTTTCCTTCTCTCTATAAAGGGTGGGGGGTGGATGGCCGAATGGTTAGCACGTGCGCGCGCGGTATCATACGGCCTGTCATTGAACTGGCGGTTTCGATTCCCGGGTTGTACGTGACAAGGAGTAGGGTCGCCTGTTCAATCTCGTGGGTCCTCCGTTTTCCTCCCACTGCTAAAAACCCCTACGCGCAAGCAAATTATTGAAATAGGGGCTGTTATTGAACCTTTCAATATGTAAACACTGATATATAGGGGGTTGGGGGGGGGGGTAGGTCGCCTAACTAATGGGTATCCCCCAACTGTCAGCGAAATGAATTTGAACATGTTATTCTCGAAATGACTTTACCAAACTAAAATTCTTCCCACAGCTATAAAGACCTCATGCACAGGCGAATTAATTAAATTTAATTGAACTATATACGTTATCCCGAAATGACCTAGTTTGTGTCGAGTGAATGTACGTTAAAGCCATCTCTCTCTCTCTCTCTCTCTCTCAGAAACAAAACACTAAATAATGGAAACGTGACCAGGTTCAGTTACCCGTCAAAACAACTTATTTACTGCCAATGTTGATAATATTTTATTACGTCATTACTAAATCTGCTGTCTGATGGTAACTAAGGGGTGGCCATTGAACCCACGTGACGTATATTGGTCGATCTATTTCTGTTCTCTGTTTTCCTGGCTCCATTAAACGGATGCCAGAACGATACAGTAGTGACGTCACAGATATTAAAAATATCAAGAGTTCACTGAGAGTTGTTTGAAAGGCAGGCAACTTAACAAAATTAGGCCAGTGTCAGGGCAGGATTGTAAACAAGGTTTGCATCCGTAAATCAGAACTGTTTACCATTAGAGAAGTAGTCTAATGCATATGGATAACACGTTTAACGAAGTAAAGAAAAAACAAAAACATTGCTTTTTGGCGGATGTTGTCCCTACTTTTTTGTGGTTAATGGGTTTGCGCTGTGACTTGTGAGCGGGAAGAGGGTGTGTATGTACTTGTCAGTCAGTTTGTCTGTTTACCTCCGAATTCAATTATGTCGATTGCCTAAAGACTTTGGTGTAACGTTTGTATTCATTTCCATTCATATATTTATGTAGTAGTCTGCATTAGCAGATTTTACATGGAGATAAGATAAGTTATTCATACAAGTTAAACAAAAGCAAAACAATTGGACTTTAAACCCATCGGTGCATAATGCTCGTAGATAAATCCAAGAGTAAAATGTCAACACGGATAGGAGGCCTGGTGGCTCGGTTGATCAGGCACTGGCCCATAAAGCAAGAGACCTCGGTGTTGACCGAGAAATTCTCGGAATTGTACAGCCTGGCTTCCCCTATTATGAGTGGTGCAGGACAGAGGGCATGGCAAAGAAAAGAGTCGTTCGGATTGGACGGCAAACTAAAGTCCTGCGTATATCAAGCCGCCAAAGATCCCCTGGCAAGACGCTAAAGATCCCCTGGCATATAGATATATAAATAAGATGTAGCCGTAGCGGACCATTTCCCTCACATCACGCTGCAATGTCTACGCCCGTCTTCATTATCCACTCCATTTCCCAAAATGGATAATTTTATCATTTGTTCTACCCCGACAAATATATATGGACCGTTTAGTTATTATTTACTAAGAGATTTAACATTATTTTTTTGATGACACCAGATGCAATAAACATCTTATCTTATCTTATCTTATCTTATCTATAAGGAACTGTTCATTACGTATTATTTACTAAGTGATTTAACATTAGTTATTTTTTGACACCGGTTCGTGTAATGTTATATAAGTGATTTAACATTTTTTTTTCATGACACCAGTTTGAATCATATAATGGGACTGTTCATTACATATTATTTACCTAACATTAGTTATTTCTTGACACCAGTTCGTGTAATGTATGGTAATCGGCTAAGCGTGGAGTCACCAAGTATGTTGACCTGGCAAGCCATTGATTAAACTGTGATTATCCTTATCGAGTCTTACGGTACTGCTACCTTCTGATAATCATGGTGTCATCTGGTCTATGCAATGCTCCTGCAACGTTTCAACAGTGCACTATGTGAAGCCATATGAGACAAGTACCGAACGTTTACTTCCATATCTCCAGGTGGGAAGGATTCGAGCTGTGGGTAAAATAAAACTTCTATCATCTAATCCAGAACTGTAAAAAGTAGAGTGGTTTGAACAACAAAGGTTACAAACGCGACAAGCTCGTACTCCTTCTGGAATACCCATCATTTACATTTTCATTTATTTAAAAAAAATGGCATACTGATAATTGGATTTAAATAGAGGTTGGGTGGCCGAATGGTTAGCGCGTGCGCGTTGTATCGTAAGGTCTGTCATTGAGTCAACTGGCGCGGTTTCGAATCCCCGGTTGTACCTGACAAGGAGTAGGGTCGCCTGTCCAACCTCATGGGTTTTCTCCGGGTACTCAGGTTTCCTCCCACTGCTAAAGACCCCTACGCAAGTCCCGCCGAAATGAACTAGTTTGTGTCGAGTGGACGTTAAACTATCTCTCTCTCTCTCTATCTCTCTCTCCACCCTTTCTCTCTCTCTCTCTCTCTCTCTCTCTCTCTCTCATTTACATAAAATAATTAATAGCCCTTCTTAACTGGAACAATATTGAGAAAGTCGATCCGGTTTCAAAAATATGTCCAAAGTTCTCATCACTTAGGCTGTGGCCATTACCGGTATACCTAGTTCAGACCATGCAATGACCTTGAAGCTAAGCCTAATCAGTTAGTACCTATTTAATGTTATATGTATTATTAAATGTATATATATGACTATGTCTAATGTACTGGCAACCGATGGGCCGGGGGGGGGGGGGTCCGCACCAATGTCTAGCACCAATCTTGACCATAAATAATAATAGGCTCCACACCTTTAAAACTACGTGTAGATTTGTCTGATGTAAATACGTGTAACGATCCATACGTGCAGTATAACAACTATCGTTAATAGTATTTTGTTTTGACAGTGTAAAAGTCGTTACTCGACCAGGAAAACAAGGATATAATATGAAGGATATGTTTATTATGTGTTGAAGGAGCAACGGACGTAGTAATCTAGGTCTATTACCGTCAAGTACGTTCAACATGTCACACACATTCAACGTGGGACGAGTTGACCGTAACCCGATATATCCTAAAAACGACGGAGATAAACCAATTTTCTGAAACGCAAAACTTTGATGAAATTTAATTAAAAGATTGAATAGCGGTGTATAGAATTGATTCCTTGCGAATGTATTTTGTCTAAGTGCTATTTAATGTTTCTACATATAAGTTTAATGTATCGGTTTCAAATTTAACAGGGGTATGCGTATTTACCATCATGTGATATCCATACCAATCAGTGGATGGAACAGCACCTTCATACCTACAAGAACTTATCCATCATCATTCTTCATCTAGAAACCTTCGATCAAATTACAAATTTCTTCTTACGATTCCCAATTACAACTTAAAATCTTTTGGTGAGCGATCATCTAAATACACTGCTGCAATATACTGAAACAATCTTCCTATCCAAATTAAAAAAATCTCCATCCTTGTTGATTTTCAAAATCTTATTGAAAAGGTATTTATGTAGACGTTATGTTTAGTGGTGCCTTGGTATTGAACGTTTATTGTTTAGAACTGAATCACAAGTGCTTTGAACATATTCTCTGTGTGGAATAGCGCTATATAAATGACATTATCCAGACAGAAATTACAGCGTGGTTTCGGATTTTACAGGGACACCACCGGGAAATAATAGTCATGTGATATTCAGATAGAAATTAGAGCGTACCCCGAGAAAACGGGTCTCCAAACTGTTGTAATGGTGGGGTCGCGGTATCGGTGTCATATTTCACAGGGGTATACGTGTTTACCGTCCGGTAGCCACGGTGACTCAGTGAGTAAGACGTTGTTTCCCTCTTGTTAGTGGTGGACGACGAAGGACCTGGCAAGGGGCGAAAAATCGAGGTCCCGTGTGCACATTGGCAGTTGGAATTCGATACCAGAGTAGGCCGTGGTGCCACTGTCCAGCGATAATTTCCCACATAGCACACTGTATGGCGTTACCTGTCTTCATTAGCCATTTGGTGCAGAAAAGTAGGACGTAAAACCGTATTTCCCCACAAACTTTACACAGGGTCAGACGTTTGACACAAAATTAACAAGTTCTATATAATAAAATATATTTCTGAGAATAGAAAACCAAAAGAGATTTTCTCTTTATCTACAAGGGGTACTTTCGTGGTGTAAACCTATAACTAGGTTTACGCATTATGGTACACGATTCGTGTATCAATCGTAAAATGTTTATTTTGTCTTAAATATTGCATATCAGAAGCCCATCTTTTCTCGGTAACATCACAACATCAGTGTTGATTTAATTTTCAAATAATTCGTGTTTTCAATGTCGATGGATTTGGATGATATTGAGTTAGAGACTTAGCTACTTTAATAATAGTACACCACACACAATTACACAAAACAAATCTACGGACAAGACACAATACGCAGAAATCACAAACGCACAGTCAGATAAGTGAATGGTCCCGGAAATAGCCGTAAGCGTTCACTGGGCCCGGGGGGGGGGGGTAGCCGTAAGCGTCCACTGGGCCCGGGGGGCTCGCCGTAAGTGTCCACTGGGCCCGGGGGATAGCCGTAAGCGTCAACTGCGCTGTACAGTCGTCGATAGCTACGAGAACATTAAACATGAGTGAGAGGTGACATAAGGTGTTCTAAAAGTACGCATACACTACCTTCGTGCATCCCACCTGCCATATTACACTAGGCATACAATAAGATTGTGTCTGAGGAGTTACTAGAGATAATTGAAACTGATAAATACATAGCAATTGTGACTTGATATAATAGATCCATTGTGACTTGATATAATAGATCCATTGTGACTTGATATAATAGATCCATTGTGACTTGATATAATAGATCCATTGTGACTTGATATAATAGATCCATTGTGACTTGATATAATAGATCCATTGTGACTTGATATAATAGATCCATTGTGACTTGATATAATAGATCCATCTTATCTAATCTTTACATAAAATAAACGTTAGCAGTATTCACGCAGTATTCGCATGTGTATTTTACATACTATTACCCTTTCCAAACAATATAATCCTTACTATTTTATATAAGGTAGCCATTACCTCGTGTGTATAATGCAGACATTACATTACAACCATTGCCTCGTGTAGAGACATTACAGCCATTACACCCTTTGTATACTTTGTTTAATACACACATTGGTTAGGTCTAAACATTAATGCCAACTGTAGATTTGGTCAAAGGTCACGAGATGTAAAAGGTAAAACAGCGCTAACCCTAACCCACAATCTCGTCAACAATCACGTGACCGAGCCCTGTTTACATCTCGCGACCCTTCTATACATTACAATTACAGCCATTACCGCCTTTATATTTTGGAACAATTACCCTCTATTAGAAAGGATAAGGGGGGGGGGGGCAATCTGTCTCGCTCTGCGGCCATGCAACCTCAGATGCCCAAGTGTTATCACTCCGCGGCCGTGCATCCCCAAGTGCCAAAGTGTCATCGCTCCGAGGGCGTGCATCACCCAGATGCAAATGTGTCATCGCTAAATTTTGCTGAACTAAGACTGTTGTTTCCAAGACACCTGTGATTGACGAGCAGTTTGTCTGGTTGGGGTGATATAACCTGTACACGTGTAGGTAAACTAGGTACACACACCTTGTTTTATTGTAGGTTTTATTGGAGAATGACAGACAAGACATCTCACTCTGTCAACAAATTAACAGGATACAGGCCACATCATCTACTTAAAAAAAACCTCAAGCCGAAAGATTAATTACTTGGCGGAGTGCACGTAAAGAACTGTTAACAGCTGTAATTCGATATAAGAGTAGGTTATAGCGCCGCTGCCAAGGCAAAATATATCCCATGCAACGTTGCATGACGTTTGCCCGTCTTCATACAATCTGATTAAAACACAGATCCAATTTCGTTTTGTTTTTTATAGTTCAAAATTTTGTTTTACTTGTATTTACTACACTAGGATCTGAAAGAGTTGTTATATTACCGGTTTTCTGGATGATGTGAGGGATTAGACAATAAAACAATCTGTTACAGCACGGAACTGTGAATATACTACTAGAAACATCAACGCTGATCGGTTAATCAAATATCTGACGTCATAGGGTCAAAAGTCGCTCGTACCTCTGACGCGACCTTCCACTACAACCGGTCAGATTTTCATTTAGTTGAAACAAAATATAGATCTGTATTTTAATCCGATTGGTCTTTATTAGCTCAGTCAGCGCAGGACGTTAAACCCCATTTCATTCATGCCTTAGTCCAGTCAGCGCAGGACGTTAAACCCCATTTCATTCATGCCTTAGCCCAGTCAGCGCATGACGTTAAACCCCATTTCATTCATGCCTTAGCCCAGTCGGCGCAGAACAGTGAAGTTCCACTTTTAGGATTGACACAGATCAAAAAGGTTTCGCTCCATTAAATATTTCCTATATGTTGTAGAATCACAATGGACAACCCTGCTCCAACATTTCAATATACCCAAAGGTACGACTGTCTGTCAAAAGCTTTCTGATCTTCTTGAAGGCATTAACAAGTGATATTCGGGAGACACAGTATTTCAGGATAAAACGCAAAATGAAGACAGTCGAGGGATATGACTCGCACCATCCTGTAATGTCAGCCCAAGAAATATTGTGTACCCCTATGTAAGTTTTAAAAAGCGAAGATATCTTCTGAATTAACTATGATGACTGTAGACCTACCCGATAACACTAGACAACTGCCTTGGTAGGCATTTTATTCTCTCTCACAATAAAGATAGAGACATTTAATACCCCAGTTAAAAAATATATATTTAAGATAATATATGTATGGGCTTGACAAGCCATAAATCACAGGTAAAGTACCTGTAAACCTCCCTTAAACGATACAAAAAAATATCATGACCATTAACACCTGAGTGGTTGTGCTAAATGACAATTTTACGACAACTGATTACAGCCTGCCGTCTTAACCAGGTTTTTGTTTTGCTGTGATGTATATGCAAGTCAAATACAATAATCACGTAGCTGTTTTCCCCGTGTCAACACAACAAGGGCATTGACGTTTAACAGCTCATTATTTTCTATAATAAAAAAATGAAATGGGGTTTAACATCCTACTGTTCTCAAACAACCGGGAATACACCATGCAGTGTACCTATTCTTACCTTGATTTCAAGGGGAAGGGAGGGGAATGCACCACGCAGTGTACCTATTCTTACCTTGATTCGAGGGGAAGGGAGGGGAATGGTTAATGCTCATAAATTCTGTCGTTTAGTCAAGTGGCGTAGTTTCGATTCACCGCCTGTACGTGACAAGGAGTAGGGTCGCCTGTCCAACCCCGTTGGTTTTCTCCGGGTCCTCCGATTTCCTCCCACTGCTAAGGACCCTACGCGCAAGCGAATTGTGGAAATAAAATTGAACCATATGTTAGTTTGTGTCGAGTGGATGTTAAACTGTGGGTTTTCGCTGCATCATCAACAGACATTAATAATCAATGAGATCGACCATTTGCTTTGATATTTGGTTCAACTTTATCCCAATAATTTGCTTGGGATCCGGAGAAAACCCACGAGGTTAGACAGGCGACCCTACTCCTTGTCACGAACAACCGATGAATCAAAACCACGCCATTTGAATCAATTACAGACTTTATGATACAACGTGGACGCGCTAACCATTCCCCGCCCCCTCGCATGAAGTATAAAAATCTGGTAACGTTGCAGTTAGTGTCAGTAGAGAAACCTTTCCAATACTCAGTTTAAGTAAATTGTCCATTTTGTGAGTTAGGGGCCGCGGTGGCTCAGTGAGTAAGCCGTTTGGCTCCCTAACCAGCAGGTCTGGGGTTCGATCACGGTTATGGCCGAGAAAGTTTCGCTGGATTTCCCAGCGTAGCTTCTCCTTGTGCAGGACGGAGGGTCTGGCAAGAACATCATCGTCTAGTCCTTCGGATGGTACGAAACACCGAGGTGTCGAGGTGTACACAAAAATCCGCGACAGTTGGAATTCGAGATAAGAATTGGTCGTAGCTCCGCTTCCCGTGCATAATGTCCCTCACACTATATGGCGTACGCGCGTCTTCATTAGCCCAGATGGAGCAGAACAGTAGGGCGTTAAACCTCGTTTCATTTCATATTATCGTTTGTCAAACAACTTACTCTTTTATTTGACGTTTGTTAAAATTTATGACAAAATATAAAACCTATTTGATATACAACACAAAGCTCCTTTATTCTTACCTGTCATACCTGTCAACATTTACATGGTGAGCCGTTTATATTTTAACATTTAGGTATTCATCCGGGGTTTGGGAACTTTCACCGTATACACATTTCTAGATGTTTTATCCTAGCTTGGCCCAGCTTTCCGTAGGCGTCGTTTTTTACATTTAAACGGTTTCATTGCCCGGTTAAAAAAATAAACAGGTTGACGGCTTATATAAGATGAGAAATGAAAATAAATGTGGTTTAACGTCCGATTTTGGCCTTGGGGTCGACTTCACAGACCAGGGTAATGAAGAGGGGCCTACTGCACAGACTGGGGTAATGAAGAGGGGCCCACTGCACAGACCGGGGTAATGAAGAGGGGCCTACTGCACAGACTGGGGTAATGAAGAGGGGCCCACTGCACAGACCGGGGTAATGAAGAGGGGGATATTACGACAAGCAATGTCCGATGTGCGTTTCCGTCTACACGTCTTAAAATTTAAAATGTCACGGGTTCGTTGTCGGTGTTTCGAACGACTAGATGATCTTCTTTGGCATGGCCTTTAACAAAATTCTTCTTCTTAATATTCCCAGTCCCTGCTCGAGTATCTATTATTCAATGCTATTTCATATCTCATAACAGAAATGAAAGCGTGGGTGGTTCGAGTAGTAATGAAATGAAATGGGGTTTAAATAACGTCCTACTGTTCTGCTCCTTAACTGGGCTAATGAAGACGGGCATACGCCATACAGTGTGCTATGAAGGAAATTTTGTCCGGGCAGCGGCGCTACGGCCTACTCTTATATCAAATTCCAACTGCCAAGGGACCTTTTACGTGCACCCCAATATGTACACGGGATCTCGGTTTTTCGTCCCATCCAAACGACTAGACACCTGTCCTTGTCAGGCCCTTCGTCCTGCATCACTGACAAGGTGAAACCACGCTGGATGAACTTTCTTGGCCAATGCAGGGATCGAACCGGGATTTTCAAGCCTAGTATGCCCTTTGTCATTGTCGCCTTGAAAGTGATGCAGGATGGAGTGATGTCCCCTTGTCAGTGATGCAGGATGGAGTGATGTCCCCTTGTCAGTGATGCAGGATGGAGTGATGTCCCCTTGTCAGTGATGCAGGATGGAGTGATGTCCCCTTGTCAGTGATGCAGGACGGAGTGGTGTCCCCTTGTCAGAAATGCAAAAGGGGTGATTTCCCCTTGTCAGTGATGCAGGACGGAGTAATGTCCCCTTGTTAGTGATGCAGAACGGATAGTCCGCAAAGCGGGGAGCCCGCAGGCACCACGGAGAGTCAGGCAAGGGATAACGTCTAGTCGTTCAAATTGGACGATACATTGAGGGAACGTGCACTTAAGAACCCCTGACAGTCTGAATTTGAAATAAGGGTAGGTCGTTATAGCGCCACAGTCCGGGCAAAATTTCGCTCATAGCACATTGCATGGGCCATCCCGGTCTTCACTAGCCCAGTCCGGGCAAAATTTCCCTCATACATACTCCCGAGTCATAGCACATTGCATCGACTATGTCCGTCTTCACTAGCCTAGTCGGCGCAGAACAGTAGGCCTAGGATTCCAGTAGGCGGAATCCGTCAAAATGTCCCTCCCCATGCCGTATGCCCGTCAATATTATTTTATTTGATATAGAACATGGATAACACATTATTAGCAACTAAATCCCCAGTCAGTGTTTATTTACTGCGTCGGATACTCGCCATTTTTACCCTGTCAATTTTGTCCTAAAATCAAATATAGACTCCAGGAGGTACACAATAGAACTGTAGTGCTATATCTCTCCCACACGGCTAGGTTATATTTACAAGTCGCCTGGGTGGGTGAATATAGAGAGCTGGCTCAAATTCAGGGGAGGTTTACAGAAAGGGAGGGACAGTTATTTAAAAGATTGATTCAGGGATTGTAAAACATATTCAGGATTTGTTGTTAACAACCTTTATATCTACAAATGTTAACGCTGTTGACTGTTACTATTAATAAAATGAAATGGAATTTAACATCTATTTCTACACCGACCGGCATACTGATGTCGGGGGCATATAGTATGAGGGAAATTTGGTCCATATAGCTGTATTTCCGCCTACATATCACTAATTCCAACTGCACCATAAAACGCGTTATAACTTAAACATACATTAAATCTGCCTATTGCAGGTTTTCTTTAGGCCTGAAATGTTTTCTAAATTGTTCAATTAGACATTAATTAACTTATCCAGGCCATAATCAACTCTCGATGTCATATTTACTGGATTATAATTCGATCGGCTGTTCAACGCTCATTCATGATTAAATCAAAAATGGATAATCGATACTTTGTTTTGTTTATCGTACCGACTTTAGTAATGATTTTCGAGGCGAGGCCCAAAATTCAATCGCAAAATTCTCGGTTCAGAGTGGATCAATTTGACTGAAATTTTCAGCAAATACCCTTTACAGTATCTAGTCTTTAGCTACTATAGTGAGAACTGTCAACTTTTTATCAAATCTCCCACAATGTATCTTAAATCATATATTATTCAAAAGCTAAATCTGCATATTGCATGTCTTTAGTAGTGAATTATTGAAATAAAATTATTGAAAGCGAATTATTGAAATAAAATTGAACCATATGTTAGTTCCGAAATGGCTTAGTTGTGTCGAGTGGACGTTAAACTCCATCTCTCTCTCTCCTCTCTCTCTCTCTCTCTCTCTATCTGTCTCTCTCTCTCGACAAGTTGGGCATCGAAACCACACCACTTGACTCAATGACAGATACGATCTCAAGTACCAGTTAAACCATTCGGCCACGCTTTAACCATTCGGCCACCCAATCCTTATGAATATTGTAAATAGACTTCAGTATAATACGGTAGTCTTCATAAAGAACAGCTGTTCAATTTGATGGACTAGCGAACTTTACTCACATCGTCTCTATTGATTCTAGACATCACCAACAAGTCTTTGTCTGACGCTCCTGACCTTTTCTGACCTTTAGTTTTCACGTGACGAGAGGTGTACGTGGACACATGGTTAAAGAGAGGTCAGTTTCTTTGTATTTGTTCTCATCACCTGATGTAAATATGTGAAAGATGAGGACGTTGTTTGGAATTTATTTTTAAGATGTTTTAAGATTAACGCCTATAATAAACTGGCATTGAACAGGATGTATCAAATAAACGATGATGATGATGATGATTTTGGTGATGTTGGTGATGATCATGATGGTGATGATATGACCGTGATGATGATGATGATGATGATAAAATGAGGTTTACCATCCTATTTTTCTGTTCCAACAGGACTAAAGGCATACGCAATGCAGTGATGAGGAACATTTTGCTCGGAAAGCATTTGGATTCCAACTGTCAAAGGTTCATTTACGTGCAAGCCTTGGTGTGCGCGACTTCAGATTTCCGTCCCATCCGAACGACTAGACACTGTTCTGTGTCAGGCCCTATGTCCTGCAACACTGACAATGCGAAACCACCATGGCTCCCATTCTAAAACACAGTAAAGGGTTTAAACTCTCTCTCTCTCTCTCTCTCTCTCTCTCACCTGTTTCCATATGTTAGTCCCAAAATGATCTGGCTCGTGTCTAGTGGAGTTACCCCCGCCCCCCTCTGTCTGTCTATCTATCTGCCCCCCTCTCTCTCTCTCCATCAGCCACCCCTTTAAGGGATAACTAATATAACCCACCCTTACATTGTTTGCCAGACCGTCACGTGAGGCATGTTGACCATAGGTCAAGCAGGTTCATATGTAGATCATCTTCTACAAGTATATATATATATATATTAAATATTTTTATACAAATTTGTCTATTTTTAGGTGAGTGAAAAGTAAAAAAGAGAAAAGTTTATTTTTATTCCTATTTTTTGTTTCATTTATCGGTGTTATCTTCTTCCCATCCTTTGATCAGTCGAGTGGAAACTGTGAAGATATCATCTGATTTATTTTATCGTAAAATTATTTACATGTTTTTCTTGAGCTTTCGGTGACCTTTGTGTGTGTGTGTGTGTGAGAGAGAGAGAGAGGGAGAGGGAGAGAGAGAGATTAACGTCTTCTCGACACAAAATATGTCATTTTTATTCCAATAATTCGATCGCTTGCGCGTAGGGATCGTTATCAGTGGGAGGAAACCGGAGGAGAAGACCCACGAGGTTGGACCCCATTACCATAAGTCCCCATGGTAATCTATGTATGTAATTAAGATAAGATGTTTATTGCATCAAAACGTCCATTATAAAGGACAGCATGCATACATATACACTTAGACATAGTCATATACATTTAATAATACATATTACATAGACAACTCAGTCATACAAACAGTATACTACATGTATATCAAAGGGGTTTCAGTTATATTTAGTTGCCACCAAATTTGATTTAGATCTCTATATCAACAGCCAAAAACACATATAAAGCCACTGCCTTGGCAAGCAATTTTGGTATGACAAAGAAATTTATAAAATTGTTGGAAGTACCAAAACAATAAATATATCTTTATACATGTGTGTAAGTAAGGGAACCAGTCCACTTCTCTGTCCCCGGGGTCTATAATTCTATTAAGATGTTCCCGGCGCTATGTCTGTCTTCATTAGACTGGCTGGCGCAGAAGAATAGGACGCTAAACCCCATTCAATCAGTTCTACTGTAGACGAGACGTTACAGATCTATAATGGTGAAATCTTGGCTAAAGTCAGATCACATGTACGTTTCATTCAACAAAGTTGTTTATTTTAGGAAGCCACGTAAAGTTCAGAATCCTAGACAATATAAAGCATGCTTCAGCCATCGCGTGAATCAGAGTGGTATCACGCTCTCGACATATTGAAATCAACCCGGCCTTCACTAGTCAGGTGTTGCACTGGTGGACTGATTAAAACAGTATAAGCCTAGTCGTTCGGAATGGACTAAAACACGAGCTCCAACATATTGGCAAAAGAGTCAAGTGACGTGGTTTGGGTAGGGTCGCCTGTCCAACCTCGTGGGTTTTCTCGGGGCCCTTCGGTTTCCTCCCACAGTTAAAGATCCCTACGCACGCAAGCGAATTATTGAAAGAGAACTGAACCATATATTAGTCCCAAAATGACCATCTCTCTCTCTCTCTGTAGACAATGACCAGTCGTTGACCGTATTGAACTAGACAGTTATCTGTGGATATTGTTACCAATGTTATGTTAATTAACATATTTAACAAGATAACAAACCAGACAAGACATTTATATCGTCTCATTTTAAACCCTGATAACTCACATTATAATATTTTAAACCCCGATAACTCACATTATTTCATCAGCATATTATTATCACAATGAAATGAAATGAAATGAAATGGGGTTTAACGTCCTACTGTTTTGCTCCGAACTGGGCTAATGAAGACGGGCATACGCCATACAGTGTGCTATGAGGGAAATTTTGCCCGGACAGCGGCACAGCGGCACTACGGCCTACTCTTATATCGAATTCCAACTGTCAAGGGATCTTTAACGTGCACGCCAATGTGTACACGGGACCTCGGTTTTTCGTCCCATCCGAACGACTAGACAGTTGTCCTTGTCAGCCCCTCCGTCCTGCATCACTGACAAGGGAGAACCACGCCGGAAAATCTGGATGAACTTTCTCGGCCAATGCAGGGATCGAACACCCGACCTCCAGGCTAGCGAGCCAGATCACTAATGCATTATAAGTATACTCAACCATGTCTGGAAGTATGAGCTTACATAGTCCCCTTCGAAACACTCTGTGAACGGTCGAAGTCCTTATAATTCCTGTCCGTCCTGATGAAGCTGCAAAATAAAAATACCACTCTACCCTCACCCGGTCTTCTACGGCTATTTTGAAGTCGGTACCTTCTGTTTTTCACAGGAATTCTTCTGTGTTCGCCAAATGTGTGCCAGACGTCACGCGTTAAATTAAGGTGAACGAGTGAAGATAAGGATTGTAAAATAGCCATAGAACAGAAATAGAGCGGTATTTTCAATAATTTCACATCTCAGCTTAATAAGGACAGACAGGAACAGCAAGAGGACTTCGTCCGAAAGAAATTAGCACTTACGAGACTAACTGAAATGGAGGTGATCGAATTTCTCTAGTTTTGCCCTGCTCCACTGAGGGGGTTGGGTGGCCGAGTGGTTAACGCGTGTGCGTTGGATCAGAAGGTCTGTATTTATTGAGTCAAGTGGCGTGGTTTCGATTCCACGCTTGTACGTACGTGACAAGGAGTAGGGTCGCTTGTCCAACATCGTGGATTTTCTCCGGGTCGTCCGGTTTCCTCCCACTGCAAAAGACCCCTACGCGCAAACGAATTCTTGAAATAAAATTGAACCATATGTTATTCCCGAATGCCGTTAAATCCCATTTCTCCCGCTATGCCCTGCTCCACAGGGAAAGTCGTGCTAGAAAATTCCAAGGAACTTTCTCGGCCAACATCGGGACGGTAAACCAATTAACCCCATTTTTTGTTTCGTTTCATCTTCATACCAAGATGACAAAAACTTCATTATTGATCACCAATTACTTGTTGGCTGAAACCGCGACAAAATAAAATCCTTAATTAAGAAAAAAAAACTGTTTTTCAGGGTTTTCGCGCGTATGATCTCGTTTCTTCAAATTCATAGAATTTTTAAAAATAGTTTTAGACACAAGACCGATGGGTGGAACAAAAAGTCATAAAAATCTGGTCCAGCTTCTGACCTATAACAAGATAACTTCGATGTTCACGTCAACAAATACAATCAAATTTTAATGTATCATGCGTAGGGGTGGATCCAACAATCGGATCGATCGTGTAAACGCCGAATGACGTCAGTGCGCAGCGGATCGGTAACTTGAATTCTATTACGAAAATCGTGGAGAAATATGCATCCAATTGATCTGCGTAATTCTACTTTTCTAGTCAAAGGTTGAACTCTTCTTTCATAATCAGTAACTTACTGTCCACAATACGCAGCCGTTTTGAAGGGGTGAAAAAATATCGTCATTCCCTACCCTTATCGGCTGTCACTGAAAATTAGTGTTCGGAATTTGAAATGGTTTGCTGCATTACTATGGCTACTGGCCACGTGGGGCTAGGCGTCCAGGTCGGAACAGAAAAGTAGGACGTTAGAAAAAACCATTCCTTTTCGTGAAAAAAGCTTATTTAGTGAAGAAGACGACTTATCATTTAATACAACTAAAGGGAGACAACTCCAGTTTACACAAGAATTTTTATTGTATATAAATATAACAGGTAGTTGATAATGCATATCATATGTATACAATTTATTATGCTCCAAAATATACAGAAATAATACAAAATATATCCACATTTAATATACATAGTAAATTTAGGACGGAGAGTACTTTTATTGAAATTTATCTAAAAAGGGAGAATACTCCCAGGCCAATATGACAGACAGGATCTGTAAAACGATGATTTTATATATTAATGTTTGATATAACATACATTCATTACAATAAAAAAAATTAAAATTATATAAGGACGGAGAAAAGGCTAATTTAATGAGCTTCACAAGGGGAGATTAGTATTACTCATACACTTGTACAGGTACTGCATTGGACCACAGGGATTTTAAGGACAAGATCACGCCAGATAATCCAGCCAGATAATCCAGTCGAGGCTGATGATAATATTTAATACAATTCTATTTTTATAAATCACTGAATCTGCTTTATTTCCCCGCGTCCCTGCGTAGATCAGACATTCATCCAAACAGATCGAGGGATAATGAGAAGAACAAGAAGACTCCGGCATCAACATATCAACATCCAGCACATCTCCATGGAAACACAAAATTAATAAATTAGTAAAAGGCACAACTATTATAATAGGTTGATGTGTGTACAAAATGTTTCATAAAGATATCTGTTTGATATAGTCCTGAAACAAAACATGGACGGGGAACGATTTTAATATACATCCCTTTGATTGGGAATATTCTCATCGCAATGTTTCAATCTATTAGATCTAATCAAAATCATCTCTTGGGCGATTGCTTCAGAAATATGGTTTGACACAGAAGTAAACGAAGTAAAATAGATAATAATAAGATAATATGGACATGATAGTAATTAAATCACAAAACATGATATTTTACTACTTCAATAATTTCACAATTAAAAACTCAATTTTAATTTCAACTTATACAATAATACTACACTCAGGTTCAATCTGATTAAAACACAGATCCTATTTCGTTTTGTTTTTATAGTTCAAAATTTTGTTCTAATTGTCTTTTCTACACTAGGATCTGGAAGAGTTGTTACATAACTTGTAACCTGTGTTCTGATTGATGTGAGGGATTAGCCAATGAAATGGTCTGTTACGCCAAATTCTTGGTGGGCAGTGAACAGAACTGTTGGTATCCAACTATAAACTTTAACGTGGATTGATTAATCAAAAGTTTGACAGCATAGGTCAAAAGCCATTTGTACGACCCCTGATGCGATGTCCCACTACAACCGGTCAGATCTTCATGTAGTGTAGGCCATCAAAAGTATAAAAAAACGAAACGAAATATAGATCTGTATTTTAATCATATTGTCAGAGATCTGGAAATAACAGACCTGTATTATAAATATCAATAAAAACACAAATCTTTGTCTAATAAAATCATTGTGTCTAACAAGTCTGTGACTGGTGCCCTAGCTGTTTCCACGATTTCCTAGCAAGAGACAATGTATAGTCATTCAGATGGGACAAAAAAACGAGGTCCCGTGTACACATTGCTGTGCACGTAAAAGAACCCTTGCCAGTTGAAATAAGAGTAGACGATAGCACACTGCATGGCATATGCCTGTCTTCATTAGCCCAGAAAGATCAGAACAGTTGGACGTTAAACCCCATTTCATTTCATTTCTATGGTTTAACTATACTTTACATATTAAACAATTTATACAATAAAATATTCAAATCATCACTTTTAATTTAATAGTATAATATTCTACTTTCAATTTATACAATAAAATATTTAAATCTCTACATTCGGTTTAATATTAAAATATTTAAATCTCTACTTTCAATTTATACAATAAAATATTTAAATCACTACTTTCGGTTTATACAATAAAATATTTAAATCACTACTTTCGGTTTATACAATAAAATCGGTTTAATAGTAAAATAGCACTTTGAAATGCTGGGTTAAAACTTTAAAACAAATGAGAGTATAATAATATTTGTTCCTGTTTTTAAAAATAAAATAAAGAGATTTTTGGAAATTTTTTAATGTTTGTGTCACAAATGTCGGCCAAATAAATCAGTTTTTTTTCTTGAGAAATATGTGTTAATAAATGGATCTAAATGACAGTTTACAGTAGTTATAATTATTTCAGTGGATCAATTCCTTTAAAAGGGGAAGTAATTTTCTAGTTAACTACATCTGCTATCAATTCATCAACACGATCCCAATCTATGACACTTAATACGCTACCACTGTCAACTGATGCCTCTTCCGCGATACGTGTGATTTCATCAATATCTACAGAATTTGCATACTGGTCGGCCATGACAGCTTCATAATAATCGGACACACCTTCTGATATTTGGTATTCCTGTGAAGTTCCAGCGTAAGCCTGTCAAAATATTGATATGTACAATTTAACCATTTCACACATTTTAACTGACAACAAATAAAAAGCAATATTAAAGACAAAAATTTAAATTTTTAATAAATTAAATTAATTTTTGAATTAACAGAATGAAACACCAACTACTTTTCTCTCATACAGAGTAAACATGATGTATTTACTGCTCTATTATAGAGGTGTGGTCAAAAAGGGGGGGGGGGGGGTCAAAAGACTGTGTCTGGAATATTTGACAAAATTCACTTTTTTGACAGGATTTTTCTGTAGGCTACAATATTATGGTTCTTAACATCTATGCCGGATTGGACAATTTGGCAAAACATACTTTTAACTACCGATGATATACTATTCAAAAATGAAAAAGGGAAGAATTGAAGGAAAGAAATTTCTATTATAAAAGTTACCGTATAAGCCACAGAATTCTCATCATCATACAAGAGTTTCTTGACATCATCATCAACAGACCAGGAACTTAAAACCGAGTGTAATTCATCTCCATCAAGATCATGATACGGATCACGATAAGGTCGTGATCGACCTTGTTCACGAATTACACCAGGTTGTAGAGTCTTAGTCTTTTGCACTGAAAAAATGCAGATCAAAATTCATACAATATTTGTTAGCAAGTAATGTAGTAATACCGGACTTCTTTGTTGTGTTTTCTTCGTGATCGTAAATATAACTACAGGTTATACAACTTTATTATTAAAACCGCTTGGCATCAATGTTCCTATAGGTTAAGTCGTTTATCAATGTTCCTCGTTCTCAATAATGTGAATATAGCTTTGATGGCTGCTCTGAAAAACCGGGTGAGCTCTCCCGAATTTCGCTCAACACCCTCTTTTATAACCCCCTAATTCCTTTACATCATAGCCTGATCTTGGTGTTAATTTCCTTCCCAAATATTGAATAAACATCCCCCATACCCCAGAGACCGGGAGGAGAACATTACCTTATTTGGTCTACCTAGCACATGTCATAAACAAGATAGTATTTGATGGATATTTTAACAATAGTAAGGACATAACCAGTGTTTTTACCTGTTTTTATATATAATAAGTCAATTTAATTTGAGTGCGTGAGACTTCTACACAATGTGTGAATCTAATTATTATTTAAAGATACAATATGGTCGTAAAGACAACAGTACTACAACAGTACTACAGTAATTCAAAATTTCATTATCTTATTTCACTATTATACACATTCCTTGCATCTAATCACAGAAAAGATGATCACTCTAATCTCGTGCTTAACCTAGTGCAGAAAATATGTTGTTATTTGTACTTACTGAGAGCTCTGCGTTTAATAGTTTCTGGTGCTTCTGAATTAATAGTTTTTAATTGTTCAACGTATGTTTTTGGTTTATGAATAGGTTTATGTGATCTCATTACAGTTCTTACTGGTATCGGAGTACTTCTCTTTCCTGTAAAACAAACACAAAATATTATTATACTATGTACCTTTAGGCTTGGGTATTACGGCCATATTTTTTGATAGCCCTATGTACCTTCTTCATCAAGCATAATATTTCTCATTTTTAAAATGAAATCGAGATTAATGTCCTACATTTTTGCATTAACCTGGATTGGTAGAGAGAGAGAGAGAGAGAGAGAGAGAGAGATAGAGAGGGAGAGAGAGAGAGAGAGAGAAATGGGGTTTAACATCCACTCGACACAAACTAGGCTATTTCGGGACTAACTTAAGGTTAAATTAAATTTCAATAATTTTCTCATGTCTAGTGGGAGGATATCGGAGCACCTGGAGAAAACTTACGCAGTATGACAGGCCACCCATCTTGTCGTGCAAGCGGGGAATCGAAAACATGCTACCTGACTCAGTTACAGATCTTAGGATCTAAAGTGCCAGGGATAAACCATTCGGCCACAAAACCCTCCTGAGACAGATCCAACTCACGTAACTTTATGACTCATGAATAAGACAAATTACTAACCCTTGAATTTTGATGTAGAAGCCTCTCTATTGATCTTCTGTAGTTGTTGTACATATGTTACAGGTTTATGTGCTGGACCAACAGGTTTAGATGGTCTGTAAGAACTTATAGCATGACTTGATGTACCACCTAGAATATAATTATAATAACTCATAGCATGACTTCTACTTGATATACCATACAATTATAATAACTCATAGCATGACTTGATATACCACACAATTATAATAACTCATAGCATGACTTAATGTACCACACAATTATAATAACTCATAGCATGACTTCTACTTGATATACCACACAATTATAATAACTCATAGCATGACTTGATGTACCACCTATAATATTAGAAATGAAATGAAATGGGGGTTTAACATCCTACTTTTCTGAAAGTCTGTCAAGGGTTCTGTAACGTGAGCGCCAAGATGTAACACAAGACCTCAGTCTTTCATCACATTTCAACATCTAGACATTGTTCCTTGTCAGGCCATCCTGCACCACTGACAATGGGCAATTGCGCGGGAAATCCTAAGCTTCCTCCCAGCCAAGAGCAGACTTCCTAATTAGCTGAACCAAAATGTTATGCACTAAGCCACCGCAGGTGATCTTATTCCAAACAGGGATTTGAAACCCACCACATGACTCAATGACAGATCTAGTATCAAGAGAGAGAGAGAGGGTTTAACATCCACTTGAAACAAACTAGGTCATTTCGAGACTAACATGGTTCAATTCATTTCGATAAATGGCTTGCGCATAGATGTTTTTAGCAGTGGGAGGAAATTGAAGGACCCGGAGAAAAGCCACGAGATTGAACAGGCCACCCGCCTCCTTGTCACGTAAAACCGGGCATTCAAAACCACGCCATTTGACTCAATGACAGACCTCAAGATACAACGCACACGTGCTAACCATTCGGCCATCCAACCCCTCTCCTTACAATAAAACATGCACACGTTAAACTATTTGACCAACCAACCCCTAACTTACCTAATGACTGCCTTGAAACTAATGGTGTTGAATATTTGTGTTTTGGTTTCATTTCCTGTAAACGCTCAGCGTAAGTTTTTACTCGACGGATTCCACTAATTTCCGGTTGAGTAGAGGTTTTAATTATTGCTGGTGCAGAGCCTCGTCTTGCTTCTTTAATATCTACTGAAAATTAAAATTAGATTCATCATTCACAAGTGTCTTTCATTTGGGTGAAAAAAGTTATTATTAATTTAGAAACTACCACTGTATAGGCTTACTGTAATCATTACAAACATTGTATATTGTAATTATTACCCATACTGTGTATGGTAATTATAACCTACATTGTGTATTGTAATATTACCCACATTGTGTATTGTAATTATTACCCACATTGTCTATTGTAATTATTACCAACATTGTGTATTGTAATTATAACCAATATTGTGTATTGTAATTATTACCAACATTGTGTATTGTAATTATAACCAATATTGTGTATTGTAATATTACAAACATTGTGTATAGTAATTATTATCCACACTGTGTACTGTAATTATTGTACACAAGATATTTCTAGAAAAGACACATAATTAGATAGACACATCCTGGAATAGACATGCAATCAGAGAGAGAGAGAGAGAGAGAGAGAGAGAGGGAGAGGTCCATTCGACACAAACTAGCTCATTTTGGGACTAACATATGGTACAATTTTATATCAATAATTCGCTTGTGCTTAGGCGTCTTTAGCAGTTGGAGGAAACTGGAGGACCTGAAGAAAAGCCATGAGGTTGGACAGACGACCCTACTCCTTGTCACGTACAACCGGGAAATCGAAACCACGCCAGTTGACTCAATGACAGACCTTATAGTAAATCGTGCACACCCGGCCACAATCAGACAGAAAAGACAGACAATAAGATAGACATACCAGTGGAGGATCGATCACTTCTATCTGTACGTGATGTATCACGTGGTGTAAGTGATGCCAGTCGATCTACGTAAGATTCAGAAGGTCCAGGCTGAATATCTTTTCTTGTGACTTCTGGTCGCTGTAATTTAACCAACTTTGTAAAGGGTTTAGGTTTGTATTCGATTCTCGCTCTACGTTCATCGGAAGATAACTCTCTGATTCTCGCTCTACGTTCATCAGGAGGAGATAACTCTCTGTGGAGATCTTCTGGAGATTCGTGTTCTGCCATCTGTCGGACGTATTCCATTAAATCGCTGCTGGTATGAGCAGACGGGAGATACTCTTCACTCTCCATTAGCTCCAACTCAAGATCTTCCATATTGTATTTATGCGCAATTTCAGCCAATTTTTCTTCTTTCATTCGTCTCTCATATTGCTCTTGCCGTTTCTGATAATTAATCGCAGGTTGTGGAGTTATCGACGTTCCAGATAATCGCCCGTCCACTCGCCATTTTGTACGAATGGACGATACACTTGGTTTCATATTTTCCCATTCTTTAGCTTTGATCTTTAACTCTGCTGCTTTTCGCACACTGCGCAGCGGCGTTTTCTTTGGCGGTGGTGATTTCTTTATTGTTCTAGTGGCACTGAATTTGGAAGCCAACTTGGGCGGCTTGGCTCTTTCTGATTTTGGAGTCGGTGGTTGCCTTGGTGATGGAACTGGTAGCAAAGATGGCGCTGGTTGTTCTACTAAAATATCTCCCATTAATATTTCTGCTTCAAGCAGACGCTGCCTCATGAAATGTGCCTCTTGTTGGCGTCTTGTTTCCTGTCGTTCGCGTGTATGAGTTTCTATTTCTTTACCTGTGAAGGTTGACTGAAATACAAAAAACAAGTTGAATATGATTTCATATACTTTAGGGAAAATCTATTTTCAGACTGGGTGGGGAAAGTCTATTAACAGGCTGGGTCGGGAAAGTCTATTAACAGGCTGGGTTGGGAAAGTCTATTTTCCGGCTGAGTTGGACACAATATGATTAAAAAAGTGTGATGGACAGTCAGACGAACCATCGAAGGGGGACATCAATCATTTATTGACTTACATCAAAACCACCAGCCGTTCGATACGGATGTATTTCATGTTCTCTTAGTTTATCTAATCTCTCACGATATTCATCCTGCTGCTTGACGTGACGATCGGCCATCCATTTCTGTAAAACACGTCTCTTCTCTTCTTTATCTTCGGTTGCGTCTGTTTTATGTATCAGTTCTTCTAAAGTTTCGACACCAGTTGAACCGTAGATAACTCTCCTACAAAATTATGTCAATTTAAAACATTATTGATTCAACAAATAGAAAATATATTCTGAGACAAGTTACTTTGAGAGAGAGAGAGAGAGGGAGAGAGAGAGAGAGAAGTGTGCATGTACAACAAGTCTTGGCAGTTTGAAGTCAATAAAGAGCCAATGATACATCTGTATAGCTGCTTCTACTCTTTTAGTTTTCAAGCACCTGTTTTATGAAATAATCTACCTTTTAGTTTAAGATGTTGTACATCTCTATATTCTTTTAAAAAACAATTTAAATCACATTTATTTAATCGGGCTTTTAACTGACTGTATACAACTGTTAAAATATCCATAATTTTGGTTTTATATTATCACTTTTTAAAGTGCCCATGAACACATGATGTGAAAGAGCGCACAATTTATAATAATAATAATATTATTGGCTGAGAAAGCAGACATGAATAGAAGAAAAGGGGGTAGCTACATCCGTTATATTATCCATCAAATTCTATTTAAGGCTGTACTTCTGTCCAGCGATGACCATTTCATATTTTAACAGTAATATTTTTATAGATGACATTTAATCAACACAGATCCTATTTTGTTTTCTTTTTTTTTATAGTCACTACATTAGGATCTGGCTATAACCCATGTTTTTTTATAGTCACTACATTAGGATCTGGCTATAACCCATGTTTTTTTATAGTCACTACACTAGGATCTGGCTATAACCCATGTTTTTTTATAGTCACTACACTTGGATCTGGAAGAGTTGTTATATAGCCGGTGTTCTGACGTGAGGGATTAACCAATGAAATTGTCTGTAAGTATCCCACTAGAAACATCAACACCGATTAGTTAATGAAATGTCTGAAGTTATAGGGTCAAAGGTTACTCGTATGACACCCGACATGACCACCCAATACAACCGGTCAGATCTTCATGTAGGGGAGGCCATCAAGAGTATAACAAGATGACTAGATATCAACATCCCGCGCCCTTGCACTTGTTTGGAAGAAATAAGGAAAAGTAACTTGTTTCTGCTATTTGTAATCAATATAGAAATGTATCAAATTTCGCAAACAGTTTCACTGGTCCTAATATTGTGGCCCTGTTTAGTAGATATTGCTCTCTATTTCTGAAAACTAATGACTAATTGCTATTTACTAGAAGATTTGAGATAATTCATGACATTAAGCTCTGGTTTTAAAAATTAGACATGACTACATAGAAAATAGAAATATTTTGCAAGTGGAGGGAACTGGAGCTTTAGACAAATCTCATATTCCGACACATGGAATATCAATTTACAGAATTTCATACTCTGATCACAGTAACTCGGCAAGGCAGGGTCGCTACTCCCTGTAAGGTTTGCACAACAACCTTTGCCTACCTCAATTAGCTGCTGTATGTTAAACAATAAACTTATACATCAGAAAATAAAATACTATAATAGGTTAATGTTTGTACAAAGTTTCAAAAAGATTTCTTGAACAGATAATAAAATATGCTCCAGAAACAAAATCAGGATGGAAGGCTGGATTTCAGAAAATAAAATAATGGGTAAAATTATTTTAAAGGTATCTTGAACAGTCAAATGGGTTTCCATGGAAACACATAAAATTATCAAATCTGAGAAATTCAAAATAAGTGCCATGAAGATATCTTGAACGATTTATGAGATATGCTCCAGAAACAAAATTGTACACCAAAAACTAAGTAAAATTTGTTTCCATGGAAACACACAAAATATTAATCCCAGAAATTCCTAAATAGCAAAAGGCACAACTACTGTAACGGGTTGATGTGTGTGCAAAGTTTCAGAAAGATATCTTGAACGGTTTATGAGATATGCTCCAGAAACAAAATTGTACACTAAAAACTAAGTCAAATGTGTTTCCATGGAAACACAAAAAAAATTAATTAATGAAATTACTAAATAGCAAAAGGCACAACTACTGTAATAGGTTGATGTGTGTGCAAAGTTTCAGAAAGATATCTTGAACGGTTTATGAGATATGCTCCGGAAACGAAATTGGACGGACGGAAGGACGGACGGACCCCATTTCAATATCCCTCCCTAACTTCGTTCGGCGCGGGATAAAAAACCGAAACGATCTGTAATTTAATCAGATTGACATTCTATTTACCTGGACTCAGCTTTGAATTTGAGAGCTTCTGCTTCTTCATGAGACAAACCAGTTGCTTCAAGATCGACTCCACCCTCTAATAATACTTCACCAATAATATCACTCAGATCAGATAGACCTGATAATCTAACATCTTCACTGAAATATAAAATATACTCTATATAATAAACTCTGTATAATAAACTTGACTCTTAAAACATATTTATCGTTACATCAGGGGACATAATCCATGAAGTTATTGTTAAATACATGCCAATTTCGAAAGGAACCAAGATCTTTGGGAGATAAACATGTATTTCAAGTTTCGTTAAAATCAGATAAAAAGTTTGACCTGTAGAGTTTAAAGTTACAATTTCATATTTTCTAAGAAAGTCAAAACATAATTATTTCTATGTCTTTTGCTCAATAGGTTATCAAATCACTATTATACGATCATGGGCATTATTTCCCACCCTTAAAAATCTATGACACAGGAAATAACAACACAATTACCTCCCCTGTTTTGCTATTGACAACATGGGGCAGCCATTTTCCAACGTTGGAATTTGAAGTTAAAAATGATATTTTTGCCAATTTCTCAGCTGGCAATAGCGAATTATAGGATTAATAGGATTATTCTTTAACAAGGTAGGACTGTTTATGGATACCATCTATTTTAAGGCTTTATTTTAATACATTTTAAAAATACAACTTGAAAATTTGCAATTGCAACTTTAAACAAACAAATTTTGGAAGGACGGACAGGGGCGACAATAATAAAGGCCTACATGCACAAGAAGATGTGGACATATAAAAAGGGATAGGAACATATATACATCTACCAATTATGGCTATTTCTTGTCAAAATTTCAAATATTCATAACTTTGCACATAATATATATAATGAAATGAAATAGGGTTTAATGTCCTACTGTTCTGCTCCTATATTGGGCTAATGAAGACAGGCATATGCCATACAGTGTGCTAGGAGGGAAATGTTGCCCGAGCATCGGCACTATGGTCTACTCTTTATGTTGAATTCCAACTGCCAAGGGACCTTTTATGTGCACGCCAATTTACACACGGGGCCTCAGTTTTTGGTCCCATCCGAACGACTAGACAACTGTCCCTGTAAGGCCTTCCGTCTTGCACCAGATATATAAATATTAGAATTAGAATAACTAACGTTTGTTTGTTTTCTGTAGATCTGCGTGTCGTAGTTCTCGCTGATTTTCTAGCACTGGCCACTGGTGATTTCTGTGAAATTGTTGGTTTTTGTTTATCTTCCATACTTGAAGTCATTACCTGTAAAAATACAAATAATCTTATTGTTCATGTCTTTATATGTTAATTTTCCATTTTTCAGAAAAATATCAATTTTCCACGGTTTAACCCAGGCTTACTCAAATTAAGAAAAGAAAACAATGACAGATAAGTGTTCTGGTTGGGATTCACATCAAAATTAAAAGAGATCCATCCGAAGATTCCAGCAAAAGACATAGGTTTTGCTGGTTTGTTCTTTTCAAACTGGTAGTTTGCCAGAGATTCCTCAAATGTCTATCAGAGATTTTAAACAAGCAGTAGGTCTTTCTTTAGGCCTGAAATGTTATATAAACTATTAACCAGACAAGACCATAATCAACTCTCAATGCCATCAGATGGCTGCGATATAATTAGATTTAAATACGTTTTGTGGTCAATTAGATTGAAATATGGTCGATTTGGTTACTGTAAAAACGGATAATCAGATTTTGTTTATTATCGTACCAACGGTAGTAATGACAACCAAGGCTAGCCTATATAATATAGGCCTATAATTTTATCACCGATATCTAGGCTCAGAGTGAAGTAATTTGACTGAGATATTCAGCATATTCTCTTTACATTATCTATATTTTTAACTATTATAGCGAGAACTGTCAACTCTTTATCTAAATCTTACCTAATACTGCTTTAAGTAAAACCTGATGAAAAAAAAAAAATTACAATCTAACCTCATCTCTCGCTCTATCAAGTTGTATTTCCCGATCTGTTAGTCTAGGATGTCCAGCCTCATCTCTAGCTCTATTAAGTTGTATTTCTCTATTAGTTAGTCTTGGATGTCCAGCCTCATCTAATATCTCTAGCGTACTCATTATCTAAAATAACAAATTAATATATATACACTACAATATTTCATGAACTTAAAATGGGGGTTTAATACTCATTATCATTATTACATATGGGGGATGCGCGATTCGGAATCCAGAATGTCCCTTATTGACAGAATCACAATCGAGTGACGCAGAATTTAGTCCTGTCAGTTCTGTCAGTCCTGACAACAGAGGTGGTGTGAGTAGAATCATGACGTAATTTAACACAACGAATATGTTTCGGCTGCATGGTTGGTTGAGATATTTACTTATCCAGTTGACGCATGCGTTGTAGCCCGAAATAACCCTTTTCACTCGATTGTCACTATTTTTGGGATTGAGAGAATTCAATTCCCGAACGTTCTTATTACCATGATTACATATGGTAATTAATTTGAGAGGAAGAATTCATCCCTTCCTAGTGTGTCATTATAACACTAAAATATTTCATGTACGTAAACGGGTTCTTCTACATGCTACACAGTAGGACTGTTTATTTTTAATCCCATCCCCAACAACTATAGGCACATGTAAGAAATGAGTGGGGAAGAATTTTGCCTCGACAGCTGCAAAGGTTTCACTCTACTCTTCTTTTTATCCCCAACAGAAAACGGGTCATCTAAATGTATACACAATAATATAAAACATACTTACCCTTCTAGAACTCTCAAAATCTTGTTCAATATTATTCGACATTTCATCAATGGCAGCCACCTGATCGTTTAATTCACGTAATCTTTTAATCAACGATGTTTTAGAATATCTCATACTTTCTCTTGGTAATACACCCAGATACAAACTGAAGAAGAATATGGTCGATACATTTAAATATATATCCAATTTATTGACATGTGGATGGTATCAAAAACAAAATAAATATGAAATGAATTGAAATAGGTTTTAATGTCCTACTTTTCTGCATCATGCAGGATATTGAAAGAGAGAGAAATGGGGTTTAACATCCACTTGACACAAACTACATGTAGGTCATTTAGGACTAACATATGGTTCAATTTTATTTCAGTAATTCGCTTGCGCTTATTGGGTCTTTAGTGGTGGGAGGAAACCGGAGGACACGGAGAAATCCCACGAGATTGGACGATGACCCTACTCCTTGTCAGGTACAAGCTGGGAATCAAAACCATGCCACTTGACTCAATTACAGACCTGATGATTCAACACGACCCAACCCTGAACATGTTATATGAAAGGGCACACTATAAATATGCTGTAATAATAAAAATAATAATAATAATATAACATATGCAGTGTGATATGAGGAACATTTTGTTCATAATAAAGCATGTAGAAGTCGATCTACCTGTATGTGAATGAATTCTTTAATTCACAGAAATCAAGCATCATGATTTAACAAAAATACATACTTAATTAATTCCGTAGAATCCTCCATTCTCAATATTTGTGTAAAATTATATTTCACAAACTTTTAAATACATTATTATTTTTTCTTTTTCCATTATCTTACTTAGATGATATGACAGTAGAATGATGTCATACAAATGTATGATGTCATAACTGAATGATGTCACTAAGATCAGGAGCTAACAAGGTAAATGAAATGAAATATAGTTTAACGTCCTATTGTTCTGTTCTGACTGTGCTATGAAGGAAATTTTGCCTGGGCAATGGCACTATGACCTACTCTTATATCGAATTCCAACTGCCGAGGGATCATTTACCTGCACGCCAATGTATACACGGGGCCTGGTTTTTTGTGCCATCCTAACGACTAGACAGCTGTCCTTGTCAGGCCCTCCATCCTACACCACTAAAAAGGGGAAACCACGCAGGAAAATTCTGATGAACAGCTAACATGTCACATGACTACATGGGGTTGTTATTTCCGCGAATCTTTTACGTCCACTCCATTTCTAACATCAGAACATCCAGATACAATATCCTTGTCAGGGTAGTTTGCATTACTCTTGACAAACCAGAGGAAAGAGTGAAAACTCCCATTGTTATCAACGTGAAGAAATCATAGCTATAAATTTATATTATCACGCCCAAGTCCTTGGTTTCAAATAGCAGTTTTTCAAAATGGTGATCTTAAATTAAAACTGACAAAGCCTACCTATCCTGATTGGTGTATCTGTTTTTACGATCTAACATTTTAGCTGTGACTGGATCGTAACCATAGTGACGTGGAGGTAAAACTGGTTCAAGACTTTCTCGTAACAGTTCTTCTGTTTCACCTAATAATATAAACAAATATACGGTCATGTGATCACTACATGTACTAGTCATGTGATCACTACTGGTCATGTGATCACTACTGGGCTAAATGACTTTCCACAAACATCACCTATCAAGGCACATCTGCTATGTGCTATGAGGAAAATTTTGCCCAGGCAGCAGCACTATGGCCTACTCTTATATCGAATTCCAACTGCCAACTAATCTTTTATGTGCACATCAATGTATTCATGGAACCTTGGTTTTTCAGCCCATCCGAACTACTAGACAGCAGTCTGTCCTGCACCACTGACAAGGGGAAACAACGTCGGATAATCCCGATGAACTCTCTCGGTCAATGCAGGGATCGAACACCCGACCTCCAGACTAGCCAACCGGCATCTTACCCACTTAGCCACCATGGCTCCGTGAAATACATAAAGTTATGAAAACAAAAACTATTTACCGATATGTTGATGTCTAGTTGAGGATGGTTGAAATCGTTCGTCCTGTTTATCGTCTCTATCAGGAATATCATTAAAAACATCAGATGCTCGAATATCAACCACATTTAAATATGATCTTCCACGTTCTTGATTCTATATAAAAAATATTAACACATTTATAGCCACAAAAAATAAAATTTCACCATGTTTGTTTCATGTTTAGTTTAATAACCGAAATGGTGTCAATTCTATGATATATAATTACTTGAGGTGCTCCACTATCTATAACCAATGCTAGACAAGACGAGCGTCTAAGACACCACTGAAACTGAAACGATATCACCCTTAGTGGAGAGAGAGAGAGAGAAATGGGGCGTTACATCCATTCAACACATTTTGGGGCTAACATATCGTTCAATTTTTATTTCAATAATTTGCTTGCGGGTAAGGGTCTTTAGCAGTGGGAGTAAACCAGAGGACCCGGAGAAAACGCCTGAGGTTGGACAGACGACCCTACTCCTTGTCACATACAACCAGGGAATTGAAACCACGCCAGTTGGCTCTATGACAGACCTTATAAAACAGCGCGCACGTGCTAACCATTCAGTCATCCAGTCATATGGTTCAATTTTATTTCAATAATTCACTTACGCATAGGGGTCTTTAGCAGTGGGAGGAAACTGGAGGACCCAGAGAAAACCCACGAGGTTGGACAGGCGACCCTACTCCTTGTCACGTACAACCGGGGAATCGAAACGAGGCCAGTTGACTCAATGACAGACCTTATAATACAACGCCCACACGCTACCCATTCGGCCACCCAACCCCCACCCTTGGTGAAAGCAGACGTTATTATCTTACCTCTCCTTCTTCACCATCTTTAAAACCAAGTTTAAGATAAATATCAGGTGGTAAAACACGGCCATGTTGTCGTTTATTGTATTCTATAACGGCTTCCTGTATCGGGTCACTTCCTGTAATAACATCATCAAACATAAACTGGAACTTGATAAAAAGAGGTGGGGGGGGGGACAGTTTGACCTGCCATATTAAAGAAATATTGTACCTCTTACTAGATCTTGTTTTTTGTTTTAAGGAAATTGCTTTGTTGTGCCTTGATATATTCTTTGGACCTTAAACATACATTATGTAAGAATTAAATCTGCCTAATGCAGGTCTTTCTTTTACCTTCAAATATTATATAATTTTCTTAATTAGACATTTATTCACCTGACAAACCTACAATCCACCCTCTAGAGCATCGGATGGCTGAGATTTACAAACCTACAATCCACCCTCTAGAGCATCGGATGGCTGAGATTTACAAACTTGTGAGATTTAAACATTTAATGATAATATGGATAATAGAGATTTTGTCTTGGTTGTCCAGTACCATTTCTACGATAGTAAACGATCTATGCTGAAAATTAAGGTAATTTGACTGAAATTTTCAACAGATCCCTTTTCATTATCTATTTGTGAATTATTATAGCGAGAACGACCGGGGCCCTGTTTCACGAAATTTTAACTAGAGATAAAGTCCAAATTTTAGTAGATACTTCAATTTTGATTGGCTAAGCACTAAAATCAATCTAATATTATCCAATCAAATTACTAAAATTGGATTTCATCTTAGTTAAAATTTCGTGAAACAGGCCCCAGCTCTTTATCTAAATCTTACATAATGTATCTTTAAGTATGTAATGCCCGATTTGATATTTATTATAGTGAGAACTGTCAACTCTTTATCTTAATCTTACATAATGTATCTTCAAATATGTCCGAGTGTGATTAGTATTATACCTGTATCTTTAGTTATGGATGTCCAGGCGTCTGCTCTTCGTGCCGATTCAGCTTCCAGAATCGGATCTGGTTCAGCGATAGCATCAATCATTTCTTTAGTCATGGTTGAGAAATCAACCTGAATCAAACAAATAAATCATCACTTCAAGTACAGTTAGAAAAGAGAGAGAGAGAGATGGGGTTTAACGTCCACTTGACACAAACAAGGTCATTTTGGGACCGACATATGGTTCAATTTTATTTCAATAATTCGCTTACGCATAGGGGTCTTTAGCAGTGGGAGGAAACCAAAGGACACAGAGAAAACCCATGAGGTTGGATAGGCGACCCTACTCCTTGTCACGTACAACCGGGGAATCAAAACCAGGCCAGTTGACTCAATGACAGACTTTATGATACAGCGCCCACAAGCTAACCATTCAGCCATCCAACCCCCCAGATTGTTTTAATCAACATTTAGTAACTGTAAGTCAAGAGTGACTGTGTATATGCATCGCCATTGTACTATGGTAGTCATTCTGGGCTTGATAACAAGAGGGAACCCTCGTCGAAACTTCCTCAGAAATAAACTTCTAAGTAACTTTTACTCCATCATCTACAAATGTTTTACATATTTAAAATAAATGTTTTACCTTTTTCTTCTTTTGTCTTTGTTCTTTCATCTTTAAAGCAAGTAAATATTGAAATCTGGTATCTGTGTCTGCCTCAGATCCTAGTATCTCATCTAATCTAAGATGATGATCAAACGCTCCTACAATACACACAAACTAGGTCATTTTGAGACTAACATAAGGTTCAGTTTTATCTCAATAATTGCGTTACTGATGTTATATCATTATTTTCTATTTGTTTTCTTCTAATGTTTATGTGTTAAACTTACATAATGGCAACCATGTCATTAGTCAGTCTCGGTCACCCTTCCCATAATAAATCCCATAATTCTGGCATTAATATAAACAAACGTGAGTCGTGACGACGAATTAGGATTAATTTAAAAAAGATAGATATGACCCATGAAGAGAGAAATGAAGAAGAGTGATGGAGATTGAACTGGCATGGAATCAAATGGATTTTTTGAAATGTCATTCTTGAATTAATTTCATTGGCGTCAACATCTTGTTTGAGGACTAGTTACCTCCCTTAGACTTTATGATAATGTAAAAGACCGATAATCTAGTCAATGACCTATTATTCACATATGTTGACAACGCATCCAGACTAATATTCTTAGAATATTTTTCTGGATGATAGAGACTAGTCATTAGTTGGCCCGACTCTCTTTTTACATTGCTCCAGTGAACACAGAAAAAATACCAAGGTTTTACTAGGAAAGATTCCCTTTTTCCAGTGGAAATAACAAATTTGTTCTTGACAAATCAGAGAGGATTGTGCCTGACATTGTCTGTGACAGGTGTTTTATATCCAGGTGTATGTATGTATTTTTTACCTGGTTTAATAGCGTAACCATCATGTAATGGTTCTTGTTCTTCTGTTTCACTTTCTTCTTCTTCTTCTTCATCTTCTTCCTGATGGTAAAACAAACCAATTATTCATACCGGTATTTGTTTTCGAAGCAATCCAATCTCAAGAAAGTAATGGTGTATATATTTACCTGTAGAATGTAATGGTGTATATATTTACCTGTAGAATGTCCTCTTCTGATGTTTGTTTTACTTTAACGACTTTACTTCTACAAATAGAAAGTATATCATTTATTTTACAGGAGACACAGACTAGGTCATTTCGGGAATAACATAGGGTTCAATTTTATTTCAATAATTCGCTTGCGCATAGGGGTCTTTAGCATTGGGAGGAATCTGGTGGACCCAGAGAAAACCCACTATGTTGGACAGGCGACCCTACTCCTTGTCACGTACAAACGGGGAATCGAAACTACGGCAGTTGACTCAATGACAGACTCTTTGATACAGCGCGCACATGCTAACCATTTGGCCATCCACCCCCTCTCATTTTTTAAAGAGATGAGAAAGATAGAACTGGGAGTTTAACAATCGAAGGCTGAGCTTGGTGGAATAATTCTAGAATATTTTTAGTATTTAATCTATAGCTATATTCTCAATCATTATTTCACTATCTGTAATATTGACACAAACCTTTTCTTAGTTGTGATAATTTTCTTGGTTTGTATTTTTTCTTCCGTCTGCTCTTTCATCTTCTGAATCTTTTCCTTCTCAGATTCCACTTTTTGTAGAAGTTGCTCGGGCGACAAAAGTTGTTCAGGGTTGACAAACTGCCCCAAATGAGACTCCTTCCCAAGTTCAATATAGGGAGGCTTCGTTTCTTGTAATTGCAATAAGGGAATTCCAAACCTGTGTTTTGGGTCTTTTGAGGGAGCCATGGATCTCTGTGGTGGTTGTCCACCAGATGCTGGTGCTGGTGGTAATATTGGAATTTTATTGGCCAAGTTTTTAAATTGAAATTGAGGATAACTCTGTAATTTTAGCAACTGTATTGGTTCTCTGGGCTGTTTATGATGTGGTTGATGCTCAGACCATGCTTCTTGCGGAATCTTTGGGAAGAAAAAGTTGGGCTGATTTGTGTCTCTTTCTGCGGTCATCCTTAGAAATTTAGGAATGAGGTTCACGTTGTTTGCATCAGTTTTTAACGCAGCGTTGACATAACCAACATGACGACTATTATCCAATCCTAGCAATGGAAATCCCTTATTTTCTTTACCATGAGCTGGTTTAGTTTTCAAGCTGCCAGATGCAACAGGTTGTATGTTCTCATGCTGGAGATATTTCAATTCTTGTAAAACTCGGTCAACTTTAACGGGTCCTTTTTTATCCAACTTGTTCGAACTGCGATGTAGTGAAGTTTCTAATTCATCTAGGTTCATGCTATTATCGGTTGGGTTATATAACGAGTCGTGTCGACGCTCCGGAGATCTGTGACGTGTGCTCTGTTGTTGTCGTTGAGGTGGTTCTCTCAGTACCCGATGCTGCGTTGGTAAACTTGATACACTAGTGTCATCTATAGCTCCCATCATGGCCATCAAACTATGATGCTGAACCTGAGAAAAGACAACCAAAACATCGATATGAAATGAAATGAAATGTGGTTTAACATCCTACTGTTCTGCTCCGAACTGGCCTAATGAAGACGGGCATACGCCATACAGTGTGCTATGAGGGAAATTTTGCACGGGCAGCGGCCCTACGGCCTACTCTTATACTGAATTCCAAATGTTGAGGGATCTGTTACGTGCATGCCAAGGTACACATGGGACTTCGGTTTATCATCTGATCTTAATGACTAGACAGCTGTCCTGGTCAGACCCTCCTGCACCACTGACAAGGTGAAAGGACCTCAGAAAATCCTGATGAACTTTATTGGCCAATGTAAGGATCGAACACACAACCATCAGGCCCGTGGCTCCACATCCAATACAGCAATAACACGCAGTCAACTCAATCTGATCTAAATCAAACAAGTTATTCAAAAATATTCTGCTATTTTATATAATTAGAAACATACCTCCATTATTCTTCTCATTTCTGATCGAACAATATTCTGTAGTTGATTGGCTAAACTTGAATTAAAACCAGAATCATTATAAGACTGTCTTCTGCTCACATGACCCTGTTGACCTTTTGTATCGGGACTACGACTACGAGATCTGGTAGCTTTAACAGACATTTGTGGACTGGTTGATCTAGCATTCATTTCAGTATGTATCTTAGTACTTGTAGGACTGGTAGATCTTTCTAAAGAAGATGTCAATGAGGCTTTTAAGATGGACGATCTTTCTAGTGAACTGTTTTTTGATTGGTTGGGAGAAGATGCTCTATCACCATTCTTTGAAGACTTCTTATCCCGGAATTCACGTTGACTTGTAATTGATTCGTTTCTTGTACTTGTCGTAGTTTTGCGTTGTAAAGACGATTGGACAGAACTCTCTATTATTTCGTTTGGTCTACTCTTGCCTTTCTTTTTGCTCACAGGCGTACTGGTGTTCGGAGAAGCAGAATTGTTTCGTTCAGGAGAACTGTCAGGGTAAACGGTCCGATTCAAAAATGACAGATCTTCTCTGGTTGGACTTCCAGTTCTAGAAATCACAAATAAAATGAGGTTTACCATTCGACATAGAAATCCCCCCAACAAATATAAACATATATAAAGTTAAAAATTAAATACTATATACTACAAGCATGTGGTCGTGGGATCAAATCCACAATACATGTATCCATGACAACCCAATGTCACATATATCTATAGTATTGAATATTGAAATGAAGTAAGGTTTACTCTTCATTGATTTCCAACTGTCAAGGGTTATTTTACGTGCACATAAATGTATGTGTACACAGGACCTAAGTTTTTCATCCCATTTGAACGACTAGACAAGGGGAAACCATGTGGGAAACCATGAGGAACTTCTCAGTCAACACTGGAATTGAACCTAGGAGTTCCTTACTCACTGAGCAATTGTCTTCCTCAGTGAGTCAGTCTTATTTACTGAGCCATTGTGTTACTCACTGAACCACCTTGGCTTCCAGTCATAGTAAATACTACTTGTATATGAAAGAACTTTACAGAGGAACATGGTTCATTTCGTGTTCTATTTGGATTTCAGTACTGTTTCAGATTTTCTCTCAAAGACACACGATTTCTGACTTGGAATATTTGAAAAGTAAATTCGCTGTGACCACTCAGACTGATAATTAGGTCATTTAAGCTGAACATATCGTAATTCTATGGTTGCTATGGCCATGTGTATAATAAATAGATCTGTGCGAGAACTCTGACAATCTGACGGACTCACCCTCTGATGACTGACAACGACTGTTTTAATTCTCCGTTTAAATCGTAAGATTGTAGGGTACTCTCGCTATCACAACTTTCATCATCGGCATCTCTACAATACAAAAATACAGGATTAGTTTCTTTCTAGTATTCACTCTAATCTGGGTATCATTTAATCTTGTGTATTTAGCACTAATTTCTTTCACATTCATTTAATATCATATCTTTGTTTAAAATCACCGAAAATCATCTTATTTGTACTTGTGTCTAGTTTAAAGCTGACCAATCAATTTTGATAGTGAGAGTCTAATTTACAAGCATTTAATTTCTCAATCATTGTTAAAAAATAAACAACCCAATTGATTATTGATGTATAATGATTAATTTTTGAATAGTGGTCAGGAAATTAAATACATGTACTTGTAAATTATCATTATCAAAATTGAATGGTCAGCTTTAAACAGGACACAAGTACAAATTAGATGATTTTTGGTGATTTTAAATGATTTTTTAATATCGTCATATTTTATAACTTTCTAGTATGAATATTCTGGCAAGTTAAATACGCTTTAATATCATCATATTTTGGAGTTTGACTGACAAACTTAACCCTTTAGCTCCATTGACCTCCAGGAACCTCACTAACTATGGCGCCTTATCTCCACTTCATGTACACAATTTTTAAAAAACCTTATTTTCATGCTTTGATTTGATGCCCCCCCCCCTCTGAAATGGGTTCCTGAGTCCGTATCTCTCTAAGTGTCACTGTGTGAGAGAGAGAAATGGGGGTTAATGTCCACTCAACACAAACTAGTTCATTTGGGGACTAACATATGGTTCAATTTTATTCCAATAACTCGCTTGTGCGTAGGGGTCTTCAGCAGTGGGAGGAAACCGGAGGACCTGGAGAAAACCGGACAGGCGACCCTACTCCTTGTCACATACAACCAGGGAATCGAAACCACGCCAGTTGACTCAATGACAGACCGTACGATACAGCGTGCTGGTGCTAACCATTCAGCCATCAAACCCCCCGTAAATTAAAAAGATATTTTGGGTTGATCATAATGTGATATTTACCCTTCTAGAATATGTTGGTAGGCATTTCTAATTCCATCTTCTGATGTTGTTGTCTTATTGGCTTCTTCGTAACTTTTACCAACAAATTGATCTGGTGGTTGTGATCTACTGTTGCGTAGCGATTGTTCCAGCTGGGATCTAACTGGCGAACGCACGGGTGAAGCGTGTTGTTTTTCAATGGATGCTTGTCGTACTTTCTTTTTGATCTTCTTTTTTCTCTCTTGGGGTTCGGATATAAAACCTTGTCCAGCATCCTGGATCGCGTACGTATTTGGGTTGTATTTATTTTCCAGTAACCACAGTGACAACAGAATCAACTGAGCAGGAATTTGAATTTTTATTGTGGGGTGACTGTCAAAGATATCCTGTTGCCCGAGACCAAATGAATGACTCTTCCTGCACCAAGCTTCCAACCATTCCAATAGTAACTGAAGAAGTTTGTATTTCCTTCCGAACTTCACATCGAGGCTCCAGGAGTTGTTCTCATCAACATCGGGTTTATAAAGATGGTCTTCGGATTGAGAAAATTTGGAAGCCAAATTCGTGACATTCTGCTGACTCCCCTTTCTTGGCGATTTTTGCGAATGGTCAAAGAAACTTTTAGACGGAGAATCTTCCACGAGGACGTCCAATCCGCCTTCACTGTTGAATCTCTTCACGACACCCTGCTTATTTGTCTCTTCCACAACGCTTTTACTGCGGAATAGCCCTTGAGATTTGGATCCGGGCGTCGGTTCCTGATTGAGAGAGAGGTTAGAGTTGTATTTCTGGGTCAATATACTTTGACTTCGAGCAAAAGCCAAGGATGATCTACTGGAACTTCTGGAGGCGGACATTACAATGAGAGAATATTTCTTCTTCTCAGCACTAGTAAAATCTCTTTCTGAAAAAACGGCCAATTCCCTACTGATGATTGCATCGGCAAAGGACCCAAGAAGAGGCAGATCTCGCGGACGATTTACGCTTCTTTCTAAATCCAATAGCTTTTCAAAACTCACAGCAGCAAATGTGTCCAGGAATTCAAAATATGACTGCTTTGTCTCGAACTGTCTCGATCCAATGTGAAGGTCAACGTAACATTTTGTTTTTTCACCTCCGTTATTGAAAACAAACTCTTCAAAACTTCCAAATGTCTTTCCTTTCTTCTTCAAAACTTTTGTAACTGCCTGACATTGTTTACTAAAATAAGTTGCAAGTGATTTTCCTCGCGGAGATGCACCGTAAAACGTGACCGATTTACGCACATCTGTTCCACTATCGTCATTGAGTTCCTTATTCGCAGATTTTCCATCATCCTCCGGAGTGACGATTACCCCTTCCCAACTATACAAGATCTTCTCTAGTTTTTCCTGAATTTCTGGATCCAAATTTTCAAAGTCGTAATAGTGTTCAGCGAGGATGTCTGCGGTATCTTCAGAGGGAGGTAACTCCATCAATAATGATAGGACTACTTTATACATGCTGCTTTCATCTGGTAAATAATGACAAAATGAAAGTAGATGTACTGCCCATTGAAGAGTCGTAAAACATTCTTGTAGCCATGCTTGTTGATCTTTGTCTTCTAAATCAGCCTGGAATAAAAATATGTAATAAAACTCAGGTGGAATTCTTTATTAGAACGGTGCAGCCATATTTTGATTTAATCTTAAAATGGTGAAGCGAGGCTAAGCTTCGAACAACCAGTGCGGTGATTGCAATTAATGCACACATCTTGTCAAACCTTCAAAAGCTAATATCTTCACTTGCAATGGAGCAATTAGAATGAAATTTTCAACATATTAATTCTACATTATCTATTTTCAGAACTATTATAGCAAGAATGGCCACCTCTTTATCTAAATCTTACATAATGTATCTTCAAATGACAGTAATCAAATATAAAACACAAAATAGATAAACAATACCACGCAATTAATAAACTATTATAAACTGCTGGTAAACAAACAATAAAGGAAAAGAAGGTTTGTTATACAATTAGCACATCCCTTGGACCTTGTTTACTTGTTGTAATATTTCACCATATTCAGGGCCAGATTTACCTACTTGTGGGCCTTACGTCAAACCCCTCGGTGAAATGTTTTACAGAGGCCTCATATTCCCCGCCCTATACTTATTATACAGGGGCCCTTATGGTTTTAAATATATTATATAATGAAATCCCCAGTGTACTCTTGAAACAAGGTTATACCCTGGTACGCTCTGTTTCAATTTAGTTACAAGGGGGCCCCCCAGATCTCTGTGGATCCTAGGCCTATCAATAAATCCTGTGATTATATTCCATATAAATCATGGTTGTGTAAGACTGTGCACCATTGATACAAAATATTTATTTACCTTGGACTGAGTTGAATGTATCCTGTTGAGAAATTTCTCTTTTTCTCGCAATTTTAGCGAGAGTTTATCTCTAGCATGTAACAACCACAATAACGAACAGAAATCTCTGAAACAAGTGAGAACGTGTTGCGTAGAATAATTTCTATTAAACTGTGACAGATGGGATGTTAGTGATTGATACTGTTGTAAAATGGACGGAACTTCTGCACATGGACCTTCTGTATTCGCCTGCAAATAGAAAAACACATTATAACACATATTTTGTTTGAATGGCATTTAGTAAATGGGATATAATCAAATAACATTCTATTTATGGATTAACAATTACTATGGTTTATTTCACTGTGATGTTTCAATTGTATTGAATTGAAAATGGTGTTGTCTTTGATCCTCTGTGCGAACCACGAACACTATAAACATGAGATTTGATTATTTCCTGCATATTTTTTATTCTGCTGTAAAAATAAGAGAGAGAGAGAGAGAGAGAGAGAGAGAGAGAGAGAGAGAGAGAGAGAGAGAGAGGTTTAAGGTCCACACTAGACACAAACTAGATCATTTTGGGACTAGCATATAGTTCAATTTTATTTCAATAATTCGCTTGTACTTAGGGGTCTTTAGCAGTAGGATGAAACTGGAAGACCTGAAGAAAACCCATGAGGTTGGACAGTCGACCCTATTCCTTGTCACGTACAAGCGGGGAATCGAAACCACGCCAGATGACTCAATGATCATAACATAAATGTATGGTGTTACATTCTGAGTCAAGACTTTTCTTATACAAGTCTTGTTTATTGTGATTTAGATTAACAACATATTTCTTTTAAAAGAATCTTTAGCAATTTTTAAATACATTTTTAATGTTTTACACGTAAAAAAGAAAAATCTAACTGTAAGTATTGTGTTTCATGGTATAATTCTTTGAAATTCCAACTAAAACATGATGCATTTTATTGTTAAATGTATCATAATCTAATTTATCTATTGCAAATAGAGTCATCGCTTTAATTCAATTAGTAATTCTGTTCCATATTATGTGTTTATTACGTATGTCAGCTGCTTAATGGCAGTCAAAGAAGAAAAGAAGAAGTATAGAATTACGTACGCGAAATTGTTTTGCTTTCTCCTGTATGCTGATTAGCTGTTTTGTATACCATGTGATACAAGGTAAAGAAAGATGGCTGCCACTCAATACGGAGAGAATTAACTGTATTAAAGATGAGATCTGTTCTCGTATTTTCTCTTCTTTCTCCAGACTAGGAGGAGACGTCTGCTGCTGTAAATAAATTAATATATATATATCAACTTTCTCCAGACTAGGAGGAGACGTCTGCTGCTGTAAATAAATTAATATATATATATCAACTTTCTCCAGACTAGGAGGAGACGTCTGCTGCTGTAAATAAATTAATATATATATATATATATCAACTTTCTCCAGACCAGAAGGAGATGTCTGATGCTGCTACAAATAAATTAATATATATATCAACTCAATAATACACAATATAACTAAATTGTAAGATAACATAACGTTACATAACGTAACATAACATAACATAATGTAAATGAAATGGGGTTTAACGTCCTACTGTTCTGCTCCTATACTGGGCTAATGAACATGAGCATATGTCGTACAGTGTGCTATAAAGGATATTCTGCCCAGACAGCACATATGCCATACAGTGTGCTATGAGGGAAATTTTACTCGGACTGCGTCACTACGACTTACTCTTATTTCTAATTCCAACTATGAATGGTTCTTTTACATGCATGTCAATGTTTACGCATGACCTTGATTTTTGTCCGATCCGAATGACCAGGCTCTCTGTCCTGCACAACTGACAAGGGTCAGCCACCCCAGACATTCCCGAGGACCAGTATAAGTAATGTAAATGTTACCTGTTTTATACGTGTAGGTTGTGGACAGTACAGCGGAGGTGAGGGAAGATAAAAATCAGACGGAACTAATGGATACAGATTCTTGACGACCTTCTTTAGTTTGTGTATCAGACCATCTAGTAACCATGGTACCACTTCAACTTTACACATAATACCAGCAGTTAATAATTCCTTTATCGTCTGTGTTAAATGGTCGATGTCAGTATCGTTCGTAATCACCACCGGATCTGAAAGAGGGAGTAATGTTGTATAACCTTCGCTCAAAACTAGCTAGATTATTTTGGGACTAACACGTCATGTTTTACCAGACCATAATCAACTCTTGATGCCATCGCTAGCCTGCAATATTTAGCTAATTGGAATACATTTTTTGAAAAATAATTTAAGGTAAAAATGGATAATCAAGACTTTGTTTTTTATCGTACCGGCTTTAGTAATGATGATCGAGGCTAGGCCTAAACTTCAATCGTTAATTTATCGGTTCAATATGACTGAAATTCTATTTAAGTTATCTATTTTTTAATTATTATAGTGAGAACTGTCAACTCTTTATCTAATCTCCCATAATGCTTCTTTAAGTTAAAAAAATGAAATACTGAGGACGTGTAAAATTACCTTGATCCAGGGAACCACCAAACAATATATTTAATCTGTCTTGTAAAATAGCAAAGGGCCTCAGATGATCCGGTAAAGTCAAAGGTTTTCTTGGTCTAAAATCAAATAAATATTTACAGTACGAATCATCTGTGTTTAAAACTTCACTCGGCACAAACTAGAGGAGATCAGGACTAAAAACATGGTTCAATTTTATTTCAATAATTCACATATGCATAGGGGTCTTTTAGTAGTGGGAGGAAACCTGAGGACCCGTAGAGACGACCAACCATGCCACTTGACGGGTCTTATGATCTAAAGAGAACATGATAGACCAATCGAAAACCACCACACCCCTTTGACCCAACAAAAAAACCCTGAAGAGAAATCAGATTAAAACACAGATCTTATTTCGTTTCGTTTTTTATAGTTCAAAATTTCGTTTTACTTGTCTTTACTACACTAGGATCTGGAAGAGTTGTTATATAACCCACGTTCTGAATGATGTGAGGGAACCCACTAGAAACATCAACGCTGATTAGTTAATCAAATGCCTGATGTCATAGGGTATGACCTCTAACGCGACCTCCCACTACAACTGGTCAGATCTTCATACCGTGGAGGACCTTGAAAGTATAGAAATAAACGAAAGGAAATATAAATCTGTATTTTAATGAGAATGTCTAAAGAGAGAATAAGAAAGTAATTTACTTTGTATATAATGTAGACGACGTTTGTTTATGTTGTTCACAGGCTACAGATAATAAATAACCTGCTTTCCAATCACCCATTTTAACGGCAAACCACGTCGCTTCACAAACCAAGCCACTTAATAACAGATATTCTAACGTTCTTTCTACCGTCCACACATCACCTAGCTTCTGATATCGTATAATCTGGGTTATCTCTTCCGGATATTGAGGAATAATGCGATTATCTGAGAGAAAAAAATGTAAAATTATACAAAAATACGTTTTAACATATGATCATATATATATTTGTGGATTAAAATTTCGATATTAATTTGGTGCACAAAAGTAGGAACTTAAACCCCATTCCTATATTAATTAATTCAATGAAATAAAACAGGGGTGGGGGGAGGGGAGAGAGAGAGAGAAATGGGGTTTAACGTCCACTTGACACAAACTAGGTCATTTCGGGACATTTTATTTCATTAATTCGCTTACGTGTAGAGGTCTTTAGCAGTGGGAGGAAACCGGAGGACGCGGATAAAGCCCATGAGGTTCGACAGGCGACTAGAAACCACCCCAGTTGACTCAATGACAAACATTACGATGCAACGCACACACGCTAACCATTCGGCCATCCAAACCCCCTCCTGGGGCTATAAAAAGGTGATCTGGTATTGTAAAATAAAATGAAATGAGGTTTGACATCCTACTATTTGGCACCGACTGGGCTAATAAAGATGGGCGTACACCATACAGCTGCTAGAATGGAAATTCTATCGGGATCAAACACCGGATCTCCTGGTTACTGAGCCCGTGTCTCACTCACTGAGTCACTGTGGCTCCCCTGGTTTCTCAACCAACATATCGGGATTGAACACCGGACATCCTGAGCCTGTTTCTTACTCACTGAGTCACTGTAGCTCCCCTGGTTTTATAAAATAATTTATTAAAATAAATAAACTTACTGACAAGAGGTGTATTAAAATGTATGGCTGGTAAAGGTTGTGGATTATGTGGAGGAAAGATATACATGGATTGGTTGGTAAAATATGCTGCCATAAATCTAGCCATAGTTTGAACAACTTGTCTTATTCCTTTATCACGTATACATGGTACAATATCATGTATACTAGAGCCCTGTAAAATATATATAACATAATATCATGTACAGCCCTGTAATATATAGGACATTATAATAGTAAGTGCAGGAGGACTGCACCACACAAAATTTACACAAAAACAAATACACAGACAGGACATCATATACTCAGGAAAACACAAACATACAGACAATTCAAAAAAAGTGAATGGATCCGGGGGCTAGCCGTAAGCGTCCACTGCGCTGTACAGACCAGGGTCTGTAGTAAGTTAGTGCCCTGTAAATATATAATACATTATAAGCTAGTGCTGGCAGAAAATATATAATACACTATAAACTAGTGCCCTGTTATATATAATACATTATGCAAGTGCCCTGTTATATATAACACACTAGTGCCCTGTTATATATAATACACTAGTGCCCTGTAAATATATAACACAATATCATTAACACTTGAGCCCTATAAAATATATAAACAATCCCTGCAACTCTGAGATTTTTTCGACAGATCAGGCCTGTACAGCATTATATGAATTGTGGCCAGAGAAATAGATGAACAGCAAAGGGGTGACGATAATATTTATGAAAACAATTTTTATTTAAGGGCGTTTCGGGTAGCATTTGTTCCAGGCCTCGAAATATTTAAAAAAAGCTACCTGTCGCAAGCGACAGGTAGCTTTTCTTCATACCTGTCGCTTCAGTAAATAACTTGTCACTCTCAATTATCAAACTCAAAGACTAATCACATCACACATATCCATACATGTAGGTACACACGCACGTGGTTAGGTCTTTGACGTACATATTGCTCTATATAAATATCGTAATATGAAACCTTTTTATTTCTTCGACATCGGATTGCCTAAAAGTTCTTGCAAGTCGGCGAATCTGCTTTGGCTCAGCGACTCGAAGATTCGTACAATTCTATCATCCGTATCCACGTGAATTCCGCAAAGTATCATGGTACCACACTTCTGTACTAAATCGAATACTTCACCGTTAAGTTGTAGAATTCAGATTTTAAAATATCCGTAATAAATTGAATATCAAAACACAAATGACACCTGTGCATGGCACCGTATTTACATCTACCGCGTGCGAAGGACAGATAACGCCACCTGGGATTCCCTTCTCACATATCCGGACAATATTTACGCTGCAAATTATATTTATATATGAAATATTTTTCCGACCTGATTTTTTGATTTTGTCAAATTGTCTTATAAATTATTCATAGCCTTTATTTATGGAAATTGTTTAAAATTTTTTAAATGATTAAATACACCAAGCAACGAGCCGCGTGAATTTCCATTCCAACCACTACTATATTTTTACTGTGGTGTTGTTACGGTAGAATTATTTCAGGTGACTTGGGGGGTGCGTTTTAATCTATTTAGATATAATACTCCATAATGCTATAAACTAGTGTCAAGCAGATGAAAACAAGCGTAGATGGTGTGAAATTCATTGATATAAAATTGTCTACTTCCAAACTGTGTGAGTAACTGTAGCCTACGACAGAGCGAAATGTAAACAGTGCAAATGGCAGCTTTTCGCGGTATTTCCGTGCTTAATTCTTGCATTTAGAAACAAATAATTAAATGTACGTGACATGGACGTGAGTATTTTGGTCAATTTACTGAACATCAAGTAAAATTTTGTCCACCTGTCGCAAGTGACAGGTAGTTTTATTTGCTACCTGTCAGACGAAAAAATCGCCCGTCGGCAACAAGTAGACAGGCGAACATTTCGAGCCATGATTTGTTCACTCATAACAAACTAGGTCATTTCAAGACTACCATATGGTTCAATTCAATAATTCGCTTGCACGTAGGGGTCTTTAGCAGTGGGAGGAAACCAGAAGACCCAGAGAAAACCCATGAGGTTGGACAGGCGACCCCCACTACTTGTTACGTAGAAGCAGGGATCACTTGATTCAATGACAGACCTTATGATCTAACGAACACACTTTACACCCTTTAACCCTTTGACCACTCACCCCCGCCTCAAACAAAGTCTACGGGCAACTGACCTGAGTTCTCAAACTAACAGACAAATTGAATGGGCAACTGACCTGAGTTCTCATTGTAGTAGTGACTATAGTCATTAACGCAGGTCTTACGTCACCCTTTAGAGTTTGACCCATGACCCCAGATTTGGTGTTTGCTTTAACAACCAGTTCATCTATAAAATCTACAGCTGTTAATAATTCACCACGTAATATAAATGTATAAAGTAGGGAATGTAGTAATTTAGCTGATTTACTGTAGCCTCTTTCACCTGAAAAAATAAATTCAAACAATATCGTAAATGTGGGTTGGTTAAAAGGAACATCAGTTTAAAAATGGTTTAATTCCCTTCATTATATACAAATATATGATGTATTTTTACAAATAGCCTGTTCAGACCTGTCTTTAAGAAGGCTTTTTATTCTAAACTAGTTTAACTTGGCCGTCTGAATGAGTCAGCTTACTTGCTTTAGACATGTGCAGTAACTAATATTCCTGGGAAATTGGTGGGATCATTCAGTGTCAGTGTTATGGAAGCGACAATGCCAATTAAAATGGAGGGGTGACCTGGGGAAATGAGGAGATACGTTTCTTTACTGCTGTGTGAGGAGAAGGACGACAACTAAAAGTACTCGTGGAAATGTATAATTCAAACAATTTTCGCTGAATTTTTGACCAGATGTTTACACATATGTCAGTTAACTCTAACCAATGACCGACGAGGTGAGAATAGTTAAACTGGTTTGGGTTATAGTACGTGTGAACCCAGTGACTTTAACCCAGTTTAAATATAAAATGTCTGAATCAGGTAAAAGATATATAGGCTATAGACAATACAAGCCAAAACCACCAGTATATATATTTTACCTTGTAATAATCTATATTGCTGTAACCAGACATCTAAAGCGTGAGTATACTGACCATCTAAACTATATGCATCACCTAGGTAACGAAAACAAAATAACAATTTGTTAGTTTCATGCAGTGGTGAGAAATACCTTAGGGTCTTTTTTTACTTATATTAACTTTCCAAGTATCTTCAATACCCCCAAATTTATACCAGAGTATGCACTTCTAAATATTGCGAAGTTTGGGAGGCCGAATGGTTAACCAGTGCGAGCTTGATCATAAGGTCTGTCATTGAGTTAAGTGGCGTGATTTCGACCCCCCGTATTTACGTGACAAAGAGTAGGGTCTCTACTTGGGGGGAGGGAGGGTTGGATGGCCGAATGGTATCTTAAGGTCTGTCAATGAGTCAACTGGCATGGTTGTGATTCTCCAGTTGTATGTGACAAGGAGTAGGGTCGCCTGTCTAACCTTGCAGGTTTTCTCCGGGTCCTCCGGTTTCCTCCCACCGCTATACACAAATGAATCATTGAAATAAAATTGAACAATATGTTAGTCCCGAAATGACCCAGTTTGTGTCGAGTGGCCGTTAAACCCCATTTCTTTCTCTCTCGAAATATTGCAAGATTAAATCCTACCCAGGTTACAGTGAAAGTTAATATGATTAATCATTTTATTGTACCAGGGTTAACGTTGTGAGATTGTCCTGGTATATCAGTGTCTAAAATATGATTAATTATTTTATTGTACCAGGGTTAACGTGAGATTGTCCTGGTATATCAGTGTCTACAATATGATTAATTATTTTATTATACCAGGGTTAACATTGTGAGTTTGTCCTGGTATATCAGTGTCTACTGTTTGTAATGTTTGATGTATCGCGTCAACCAATAGCTGTGATTGTTGTACGTCAGCCTCACTTATAGACTGATCACGTCTGAACTCTAACAACGCCTGATATAATACCTTCCACGTTCCAGTTAGCCTGTAATACACAAATAATTTATACTTTTAAATATAAAATATTAAACATACATTATGGAAGATGCCAGTTCTCACTATAATAGTTCAAAACTAGATAATATAAAGGGAATTTGCTGAAAATTTCAGTCAAATTGCTCCACTCTGAACTGAATTACAAGCGATTGAAATTTAGGCCTAGGCTCGATCATCATTACGATAAAAACACAGTCGCGTTTATCCATTTTCGGATTTAATGATGAATGAGCGCTAAGCAGCAGAACGGATTCAAATCCAATGAAAATCGGACACATAAAATGCCATCGAGAAATGATTAAGGCCTTTTTATGTTAATAAATGTCTAATTAATAGTTTATATAACATTTAAGGCCTAAAGAAAGACCTGCAATAGGCAGATTTAGCTCAGATCTCAGTTACACGGTTGGGGACCAAAATCCATAAAGTAAAGGTAATATTCCCCATGCAAGGAACTTGATAAAGGACAAACGCTTGAAAGGCATCTGGGATTAAAAGTACTCTACTTCTGATGTTTAATACAGTCTTGTCAAGTTTGTTGCTAGGGGAATATTACCTATACTGTTTCTTGCTAGGGGAATATTACCTATACTGTTTGTTGCTAGGGGAATATTACCTATACTGTTTGTTGCTAGGGGAATATTACCTATACTGTTTGTTGCTAGGGGAATATTACCTATACTGTTTGTTGCTAGGGGAATATTACCTATACTGTTTGTTGCTAGGGGAATATTACCTATACTGTTTGTTGCTAGGGGAATATTACCTATACTGTTTGTTGCTAGGGGAATAATACCTATACTGTTTTAAATAATAGTAACTATATGTACATTGTACAGGAAATGGAGTTTAACATTCTAATTTTCTGCTTATCAATAGGGCTTATGTTACGAGTTCTTGTACATTGTGTACAATGGAACTGCTGTTTTTCATCAAATCCTAACAATTATTCCTTGTCTGACCCCTCGTCAACCCAAGTCCCCTAATTATAAGGAAGAAGAAAGACATACCGTCTGGCCGACAGCTGATCAGAAGGAATAACAGCCATAGACTTCACGTCTGGTTCAGCACCAACATGTGGTTTATTACTCGTTTTAGAAACGGGGACACACTGATCTGGTCGTTCTAACATCGACCTCGGCGATAATCCTTTCTCCACTAAAGACCTTGGCAACCATATATAATTTCGATTCATCACCTTCTCCGTAAACTTCAGAAGCATGTAACATCCGGACAATGTTTTTAACCTTGGATCTGATTGGTTGATGGTTTTATTGTTCAGTACGAGTGTGATTGTTTTATGAGCCAACTGTAAGGTCGACGGAATCAGATGTTGTTCAAGACTATCAAACTGAAGAACATCCAGTAACTGTCTATACATGGTGATAACATTCACCAACGCACTATTTTGAGCAGAAGTATTTTGAGCTGCCAACATGTCCGTAACAGGAACGCTATTTATCATGAGAGTAAACATTTTATAAATATTTTTTACGGTGTCTTTCGTGATAGAATCGAGACGTGATGTCCAGTTTTCTGTACAAGTAGCAGCCAATTTCCAAACGGTAAAAAGATTGAGTTTGGCCCGTTGGAAGTGTTTAAATAAAGCTTGCTTTTCTCCCATGTTGGCAAACGATCCATCCATGGTTGCTAGGTGCTGCTCATTCTCTCCGAACATAATCTTACCAGACGTCATTTCCTGCATGCCTCCATATTGATATTCATCATCCAGCAGAACGCTCAATTCACTGGTTTGAGTTTCATTCAAACTTACATCTGCATCATCCAGGTTGGAGAGAAAATGTTTTAACCTGTCCGCCGTCGACGTTTTCGTTCCACTTTTTCCTACTTTCCTAGATCCGTTTTTGCGATCTGAGAGATTGTAGGCGTTGACGAGAGTCATGTCCAAATTTCCTTGCGTTTTCAGATACTCTAAATGCTTGGTGGATTCTAGTAATAAGTCTGTCATGAAAGTTGCTGACGTCAGTTCTCCTGGTAGCTGTATCAAAGTTACGTTATAACCATCCGAAAATAAAAGAATAGGAAGACTGGGATGAGATGTAACGGAGAATTTCTGGGCCATGGGATCATTCATCGACATCACTTCATTTGTAACATTGCGACCATCATCTGATCTGTAAGATAAAAGCATCATTAGAAATTACAAGTATGTGAAATGAAATGAAATTGGGTAAACGTCCTACTTTTGTGCACCAAGCGACTAATGAGAGAGAGAGAAATGGGGTTTAACATCTACTCGACAATTGCAAGCAATTAATGAAGACAGATATACACCATGCAGTGATCTATGAGGGAAATTTTGTCTGGACAGCTGTGCGACGGGTGACTCTTCGGCATTATTAGAAATTTGGGGGGGGGGGGGTAATCGGGAGTTGAATTCCTATGTGGTTTAACGTCCACTCGACACAAACTAGGACATTTCTGGACTAAAATATGGTTCAATTTTATTTCAATAATTCGCTTGCACATAGGGGTTTTTAGTAGTGGGAGGAAACCGGAGGACCCAGAGAAAACTCACGAGGTTGTGTACAACCAGGGAATCGAAACCACAACAGTTGACTCAATGACAGACCTTATACCCGTTGTGTAAACTTTCTCAATTTCTCGGCCAATACCAGGTTAGTGAGAATGCACGTTATAAGCTGTTATTCACAAGTTACTGTGGTTCACGTCATATAAAGGATATAATCAAAATAAACTTACTGTAATTGAATTAATGGATGTATTGGAAGAAAATAATTTGGTCCCATGTTTAAAAAACTATCAGATATTTGTAACGCCAGGGGTTCACCTAATCGTGATAATAACGCTACGGAACCATTGTTTAAAATACATGCCAGAAACAATCCATCTACAGTCCATGTCATATCTCGTACCCAATACTGTCTGAAATATATAAAATATACACAATATATAAACAAGGGATTCCCCCTGAAATATATAACATATACAGGGATTCCCCCTGATATATATATAAAATATACACAATATATATGAGGGATTCCCCCTGAAATATATAAAATATAAGGGGATTCCCCCTGAAATATATATAAAATATACACAATATATACAAGGGATTCCCCCTGAAATATATAAAATATAAGGGGTTTCCCCCTGAAATATATATATAAAATATACGGGGATTCCCCCTGAAATATATAAAATATACACCATATAAGTGAGGGATTCCCCCTGAAATACGCTCGTATATAAAATATACAATATTGTATATTTGAGTTTTGTTGATATTATAAGAACAGTTCCCTTGTAATTCAACTTATCATTAAAACAGACATTATCATAAGATAAAAAACCAGCGGTTGCCAGGCAAGATACACCCACATTTTGCAAAAGATGGATAGAGAACAAGCTATAAATAAAAATATGATTTTACATACAATCAGGGGCCATAATCCATGAGGTTGCGGACCGATACATGCCCAGATCTTGGGGAGATAAACCTATTTCAAGTTTCGTCAAAATCAGATAAAAATTGTGACCAGTAAACTGTCCACAAACAAATTATGGACGGATGGATGGACGGACATAGGTGACAACAATGTGGGCGTATAAAAATATAACGTTGTGAAAATAAAACAGATTATAATTAAGTTGTGAAAATAAAACAGATTATAATTAAGTGAACAGTGTAATTTGGTTATTAACATTTCACGCACAAAAATATAAAACTAACAAGTGCATGTTCAAATGATGGAATTAGAAAATAACAAAATTGTTTGCATGACACCACGCCCCTACCACACCCCTAGTACATCATTGAGCTAAAGGGAGGGAGGGGGGGCAAGGTGAATATCTTGTGGTATAAAATTGAACCAAACATTAATTATATAATACCTGGCATCTATCTTTTTCTTCCTAACATCAAAATAAAATTAATTAGAAAGTAAACTATAGAGTGCATATTAAAAATCCAGAAATATTTGTAGTTGAATAAAGGAGAATTATTGGAGATTAGATAAAGAGTTGATATTTCTCGCTATAATGGTTGAAAAATAGATAATGTAAATAGAATATGCTGAAAATTTCAGTCAAATTGCTTCACTCTGAACCAAAATATTAGCTTTTAAATTTTAGGCTAACTTCGATCATCTTTACTAAAGTCGGTACAATAAAAAACAAAGCCTTGATTATCCATTTTTACGTTTGATTACTTTTGAAAATATGGATTCCAATTCGCTAAATATTGCAGGCTAGCGATGGCATCGAGACTTTATTATGGTCTGGATATGTTAATTAATGTCAAATTAATAATTTAGATAACATGTCAGGCCAAAAGAAAGACCTGCAATAGGCAGATTTAGCTCTTGCATAATGTATGTTTAACTTAAGCCTGACAATGCCTAGTAAAATCGGGGCCTGGTCGTTCTTGCTATATTAGTTCAAATACAGCCTGGTCGTTGTTGCTATAATAGTTCAAATACAGCCTGGTCGTTCTTGCTATATTAGTTCAAATACAGCCTGGTCGTTGTTGCTATAATAGTTCAAATACAGATAATCTCCTATAATGTCCCTTTAAGAATTTACTCAAAATTGTTGGCCTTATTTTAACTAAAATACAACAATAAGACTTATTTTAACTAAAATACAACAACAAGACTTATTTTAACTAAAATACAACAACAAGACTTATTTTAACTAAAATACAACAACAAGACTTATTTTAACTAAAATACAACAATAAGACTTATTTTAACTAAAATACAACAATAAGACTTATTTTAACTAAAATACAACAATAAGACTTATTTTAACTAAAATACAACAATAAGACTTATTTTAACTAAAATACAACAACAAGAAACTATGTGCCAAGTTTTGTGTTTCTGTATCAAAAATATTTCTCTTAAACATTGATTGAAATTTGAGTAACTTCTTAACTTAAGTCTGAGAATGCTGTGATAACTTGGGACCAGGTCTTTATCTAAACCTTAAATAATGTATCTTTAAAAGCATCTTAAACAAACATCTCACCTTCCTTGTCGTTTCTCTGGTTCTTTCAGACCACATCCTCGTAGTTCCGACACTAAAACTGTGTCCGTCAGTGGAGAAACAAACAACATGGCTGAACTGATCGGAGATCTTTGATTGACAGCTACCGCTAGAATTTGACCATCGCGAGAATAACATGTGACATAAGCTCCTCTACTGCTGATTGGTTCACAGCCAGGGTTGATATTTTGGACTGGATATTGAAGACAACACCACTCGACACGGACAGCTGGAGAACTATAATATTGTTGGAAAATAATAGATTAGAATTTGAAGAAACTATTTATATTTATTAAAAGCTATATCCACAAGGGACTAACATATGGTTTAATTTATTTCAATAATTCGCTTGCGCATAGGGGTCTTTAGCAGTGGGAGGAAACCGGAGGACCCGGAGAAAACCCATGAGGTTGGACAGGAGAAGCCTGGAAGTCCAATCTCAATCCCAGTGATAACTTGACCCTTCGTTTATCTCTGGTAAAAATCGCAACCCATTAATCAGTGCGATATCGGTTCTTAAGCTCCGCCCCCAGTGGCTCCTGATTAGCCGATTTCTTGACAATTAGGCATCAATTCATTGCACGAGTTACAAACATGTATTAATGATCCTTTTGACGTCAAAAGTTCATTCGAAAACAGTCAATTTGATGATTTGCTGTGAACTATTTTTAGCACACAATGTGAGTGATTCAGCTAAATACGTAAAATTTCAGAGGAAATGCGAGTTTGAGCAGCCATCTTGGATCTTTGTGAAGCAACCAATGGAAGGATACATAACATGACATTCAAAATGGCCGACAAGTTTTACCGAGATAAACAAAGGAATCGAGATTGCTAGAAGTCCTGGAGTTTAAATCCACTCAACAAAAACGAGGTCATTTCTGGACTAACATCTGGTTCAATTTTATTTTAATAATTTGCTTGCGAGTAGGGTTCTTTAGCAGTGGAAGGAAACCGGAGGACCCGGAGAAAACCCACAAGGTTTGACAGGCAACCCTACTCCTTGTCAGTACAACCGGGCAATCGAAACCACGACAGTTGACTCTATGACAGACCTTATGATACAACGTCCACACACTAACCATTCGGCCATCCAACCCCTTCAGCAATTTCAGGCATTCAAAGTTTGTTAAAGTGAATCAATGAAAGAGTGTGAAATTTCCATAGTTGGTGACTCACTTTTCCGTGATGATTTCATTACGTGATGGAAAACGTAACAACAGTGTACTAATGCATACAGACGTTCCATGATTAAACGCCACAGACCACTGACAACAACACCCACATATCTACAACAAACAAAATAAAACAAATTATAAATCGTAATAAATTGTAATAAATCTCTTCTATATTTATAATTTCATTCTGAGTGAAAGTATCGGTGTTAGATGTTGTAGCATAAATTATAAATCATAATAAACCTGTTCTATATTCATAATTTCATTCATATTATTCTATTCTGAGTGAAAGTATCGGTGTTAGATGTTGTAGCATAAATTATTTATTATCGTAGCAACGATACTTGACAATCAAGACTAAGCTAATTTATTAAATAGCGATCACATTTCAATCCGTTTAAATCTCGGCCATCCAATGTTTAGAGAGTTGATTATAAATGAAATGAAATGGGGTTTAATGTCCTACTGTTCTGCTCCTATACTGGGCTAATGAAGACGGGCATACGCCATACAGTGTGCTATGAGGGAAATTTTGCCCGGGCAAATTCCAACTGCCAGGGGATCTTTTACATGCTTTGCAATATATACACAGGACCTCGGTTTTTCATATCATCCGAAGGACTAGACAGCTGTCCTTGTCAGGCCTTCCGTTCTGCACGAGTTGATTATAGGCTTGTCATGTGAATAGTTTATATAACATTTAAAGCCTTAAAAAGACCTTAAAATAACACATCTTTTAAAAAAACATTAATATTAACACTAGATATTCTCCCAGCCTGATTTTATCTGCCCGTCTGCAGACAATCCAATAAAAGACAAAGTGACTGTGGATACATTAGTCACACAAAGCACAAGGGAGACAATCCAGTTCCTGAGTTCACAAGGCATTCTCAGACTTAAATTAAGAATATACTCAAAATTGTTTGTCTTATTTTAACTAAAATATAGCCCTTTATAAAACTTTTGTTGTTTTAATGTATCAAATACATGAATAAGAAACTATGTGCAAAGTTTAGTGTTTCTGGATCAAAGATATTTCTTATGAACAGTGATTGAAAGTTGGGTAAATTCTAAACTTAAGTCTGAGAATGCTTTGTGAACTTGGGGCTAGAAAAGACAAATCTATTGTGGGTACATGAATTCAGATTTTACATTATTTTCAAGCCAACATCTGTAATTGTCTCTGTTAAAAAAAATCATAAAAAAATCGTGAAATAATTTTCTTACAAGGCAGGCAACATATCTGACACAATTATATATGGAATACAAGTTACTTTAGAAGTTTATTTCTGGCGACGATTCTACCCGGTTCTCTCGTCTTTATCAAGCGATGGAAGCCACGGTGGCTAAGTGGGTAAGACGCTAGCTAGCTAGCCTGGAGGTCGGGTGTTCGGGAGCCACGCTGGCTCGCTAGTCTGGAGGTCGCGTGTTCGGGAGCCACGCTGGCTCGCTAGTCTGGAGGTCGCGAGTTCGGGAGCCACGCTGGCTCGCTAGTCTGGAGGTCGCGTTTTCGGGAGCCACGCTGGCTCGCTAGTCTGGAGGTCGGGAGCCACGCTGGCTCGCTAGCCTGGAGGTCGGGTGCCACGCTGGCTCGCTAGTCTGGAGGTCGAGTGTTCGGGAGCCACGCTGGTTTGCTAGCCTGGAGGTCGCGTGTTCGGGAGCCACGCTGGCTTGCTAGTCTGGAGGTCGAGTGTTCGGGAGCCACGCTGGTTTGCTAGCCTGGAGGTCGCGTGTTTCGTTCCCTGCATTGGCTGAGAAAGTTCATCAGGATTTTCCAACGTGGTTTCCCCTTGTCAGTGATGCAGAACAGAGGGCCTGACAAGGAGAGCTGTCTGGTCATTCGGATGTGACGAAAAACCGAGTCCCGTGTATACACATACACTGGCGTGCACGTAAAAGATCCCTTGGCAGTTGGAATTCGATATAAGAGTAGGTCATAGTGCCGCTGCCTGGGACAAATTTCCCTCATAGCACACTGTATGGCGTATGACCGTCTTCATTAGCCCAGTCGTAGCAGAATAGTAGGACGTTAAACTCCATTTCATTTCATTATATTTATTATGTGTAGAGTTTATTTTGGAGGACGTTGAAGCCCGTTTCATTTCATTTCATTTACCAAGCAACATATATACCTGACTATTATAGAAGGTACCAGCTGCAGACGTCTCGAGGCAGTCAGAAGAAGGTAATTGTATATTAGCAGGTGCTTGGATACTGTTCCACTGCCCATTTACAACCTGTGTATCCACATCAAATACATTTGTGGTGTGACTGGCTCTCCATACAAAATATTTATCATAACCTACAACTAGCAGGATCTTACTACAGTCATCAGATGAATATAACATACATTTCTCTGAAATAGTTTATATCAATGTTTGTTACCATGGAAACCATTTACTCTATTTAGTTGGAACTATGTTTTAACAATAATACTGATACAGTTGGAAAGAAAGAAATATATAGATGTATCTATGTAAATCATAACAAAAATAAAAATTTCAGTCAAATTACTTTTTTCTGAATGGAAATGTTACTGTTGGAAGTTTGGACTAGAAATAGGCATCAATTGTGTCTGCACTGTCTATGAGAATTGGCGATCGTTTGATTGACAGACGATAACTCCAACCACATATTCTCGATTATCAAGTAACATGCTCAATGGCTATGGTAGCCTCGCTTGGCAGGCCTTTCATCACCAGTTTCCAGTAGTGACATCAGCGACTAACGGTAAACATTAGCTTGGTCCGCCATTTATTGATTTAATTTTAAATGGACGACTGTTTAAATCCAAACTGTATCCAAGCCATCCAAGGGTCTGCAGAGTAGATTTTGAGCTTGTCGTGTAAATAAAGGTCTAATTAATAACATCTATAAAATCTGAAGCCTAAATAAAGACTTGCAATAGGCAGATTTAGCTTTTGCAGTGTTAATGTTCGGCCAATTTTTTATGGGCAAACTGATATATATTTTTATGACATACCTGTTAATAATGAAGTCAAGTTGATATTATCTGATAAACCTGTGATTGTCTTTATTAGATCTTTATCTTTATTCCACAGAAATATATCGCCCGATTTTAACACTCCAGCCAGATAATAACCTAGAATATAGAAATATATCGCCCGATTTTAACACTCCAGCCAGATAATAACCTAGAATATAGAAATATATCGCCCGATTTTAACACTCCAGCCAGATAATAACCTAGAATATAGAAATATATCGCTCGATTTTAAAACTCCAACCAGATAATAACCTTGAATATAGAAATATACCGCCCGATTTTAACACTCCAACCAGATAATAACCTAGAATACAGAAATATATCGCCCGATTTTAACACTCCAGCCAGATAATAACCTAGAATATAGAAATATATCGCCCGATTTTAACACTCCAGCCAGATAATAACCTAGAATATAGAAATATATCGCCCGATTTTAACACTCCAGCCAGATAATAACCTAGAATATAGAAATATATCGCCCGATTTTAACACTCCAGCCAGATAATAACCTAGAATATAGAAATATATCGCCCGATTTTAACACTCCAGCCAGATAATAACCTAGAATATAGAAATATATCGCTCGATTTTAACACTCCAACCAGATAATAACCTAGAATATAGAAATATATCGCCCGATTTTAACACTCCAACCAGATAACCTAAAATATAGAAATATATCACCCGATTTTAACACTCCAACCAGATAATAACCTAGAATATAGAAAGCTGGATGTACATGTACAGACTGATGATATAATACTGAAATGTGGAGGTATAAAAATCGCAAATACTCTAATCTTTACAACACGTACAAAGGTTTCAGTGTTAGGAACAGTAACTATGAGAAGATCTGATGAGTGACTTTGAAAAAAAAATTCACACGGGTATCAACGCCGTGAAAAATCATTTCTCCTACATGTAAGTATGCCCCGAACAATCCCGTTTTGGTGACAAGGCGATATGAGCTCTACAAAAAATTTGTCTGTGAGTGTCACTCTTAATTTCAGAACGGTTTCGACCTGGTGTATAATCCACGCAAGTTTGAAAAAAGAATCTTGAAAACTCGGACCTGTCGAGTGTTTAAAATACAGATCAGTATAATAACAACATACTCTCACATGAAAATCGGGTTTATAAGAATATCTGAAGATATATTTCAAGTTTCTTCTCTACTTACCATTTGGTGATCTGCATAATGTAAGAGATTCTTCACATAAGGGAGACAACTTTGGTATTTTCCTTTTTGTCTTTCCTGATGGTATGTATAAAACACTGACACGATTTTCATCCAATAACAGAAGAATTTCTTTTTCCTTTAAAAAACAAAAATACTGGAATACAATGGTCTGCAAATAGGTTACAATACATAAAGGGTTCCCAATTCACGTCACCCAAAAAATCAACACTTGATAGTTAATTGTGCATTCTTACTGTTGACAATCACCCAAATCAAGGGTGCTACTGGTATGTTCTGTATGGTTTCTGTTTTGTTGTTATTGCTGATCTATATATATTTGCCTTACACGTTTGTTACTGGGATGGCCTAGTGATCTATATATATTTGCCTTACACGTTTGTTACTGGGATGGCCTAGTGATCTAGAGTGATCTAGAGTGGAAGAGGACGTTAAACACTAAGAACATTTGTTACTGCACTTGCTTGTACTCAAAACATTGCCACACTAAACTAGTAATTGTTTTGTAATTAATTAAATGTTTACTGTTCTTCACCTTTCCAACCCATTGAATGAGAGGCCATGGTTTTCTTCTCTTGATACTAGTACAGGCTAAAACTTCTAAATCAATCTTCATCTTTGACGACAATTCTACAACTAGTTCTGACATACAGCTCACAACTCTAGCTGTAGATACAGAACTATTCTAAACAATCCTGTAAAAACATTAATATAACTATTTATTTAAAGATGTATTTCTTTGTTGAACCAGCTGGGTGGGTGAACTTTAGATCATAATGCCTGTTGACAGTGAA